>NW_027527549.1:741801-802177 GCF_008692635.1 Crocuta crocuta | reverse complement strand
TGGAGTTTGTGGCCATTAAGGAAATGGAGTCACAGCTCCTGGAGCTTAATCCCACTGCACCTTTGGGAGGCCAGCACTCCCCCGCCCCCCGTTGCTTTGGAGCGCATCCGGTGCCCGCCAGTGAGGCGCAGGCCGCAGGCCGCGGGCTGGCTTGGAGGGAGAACGACGGGGTTGGAACGTCTGTACGGCGAGGGTAATCAGCGGTGCCTGCCCCACACGACAGCTCTGAGGACCAAATGAGTGGAACAAGTTAATGTCAGTATAGAAAGCGCTCAGGACAGAGCGTGCTGTTTCCCGTCACTGTACCAGACTGGCACGTGCAGGACAAAGCCGAAGAATCCTGCAACGAGAGCAGGGTGTGTGTTTTTTGTTCTTCTCTGTACAAACATGTACAGGATTGTAGGGCCTTTCTCATGTCTCTCAGGAGCACTGGTCAGATTTATTGGTGACTTCTCTCCCTTTAGGAAAGAAAACATGGTAAGGGAGGTTCAGGGGGCGTTTTCCTGAGCAAGCCTCATACGCTGGCTTTCTTGTGAACAGAGCCGTGATGTGACTGACTTACTGCTGTATACCTAGCTCAGCTAGAGTGTCAGGCGTGTAAAGGCACATGTTGAATATTTGTTGACTAAGTGAATGATGTATTTCTGTTGCTAAGGGAGGTTTTCATATTTAGTAATTGCCTCCAGTTAATACTAATTCTAATTCAGGGCGCCTGGCTGGCTCAGGCGGTTAAGCATCCGACTTTGGCTCAGGTCATGATCTCACGGTTCGTGGGTTTGAGCCCCGCGTCGGGCTCTGTGCTGACAGCTCCGAGCCTGGAGCCTGCTTTGGATTCTGTGTCTCCTCTCTCTCTGCCCCTCCCCCACTTGTGCTCACTCGCTCGCTTTCAAAAATAATAAACATGAAAAAATGTTAAAAAATACTAATTCTAATTCTATAATGTTAAAGGTGAAAATGTTAACAAATTTAGCAAAGGAAGCAGAAAAATTAATTTGCCTCTAAAGTTAAGGCTCTTAAAGCTTCTTCAGTTGAGAGGTACTGATGTAAATGTCCACAAGGTCTTTGTCCATTAGAATACAATGCAGTGATGTTTTTACTTTTGAAACTTTAATTTCTGCTTTTGAATGTAGCCAAGATAATTGTTATTCCCATGGATATTATGTGGATTTCAAAAAATTAGTGCATGTGTTTTTTAAAGGATTATTTGTTTCTCTGAAATGTCTAATTTTCAAAATTTGATTCCTTCTAAGATTTAATTTAAAAAATTTTTTAATGTTTATTTTTGAAAGAGAGAGAGAAACAGAGACAGAGCACAAGTGGGGGAGGAGCAGAGAGAGAGGGAGACACAGAATCTGAAGCAGGCCCCAGGCTCCAAGCTATCAGCACAGAGGCTGACGTGGGGCTTGAACCCACAAACCACGAGATCATGACCTGAGCCGAAGTCAGACACCCAACCAACTAAGCCACCCAGGCACGCCCTAAGATTTAATTTTATTACATTTAAGGTGATAGAACATTCTTATGTAAAATCTATAGTTTGAGTTGAACTGTATAGAAACATAGGGGGTCGCCTGGGTGGCNAGGATCCACTTGAGAGAAACTGTTTGGGTGGATGGAACTAGAGGGTATTATGCTAAGCAAAATAAGTCAGAAAAGACAGATATGTGACTTCACTCATGTGGAATTTAAGATACAAAACAGGTGAACATAAAGGAAGGGAAGCAAAAATAATATAAAAACGGAGGAGGACAAAACATAAGAGACTCCTAAATACAGACAACAAACCAAGGGTTGGGGAAGGGGCTGCGGGAGGGGGAGGGGCTAAATGGGTGAGGAGCACTAAGGAAGACCCTTCTTGGGATGAGCACTGCGTGTTATACACAGGTGATGAATCACTGGATTCTACTCCTGAAATCATTATTGCACTGTACACTAACTAACTTAGATGCAAGTTAAAAATAAACAAAATTTTTTAAAAAGCTAGAAATTTGCAGCCCTTTAAAAATTGGCTACAGAGCTGAAGATCAAAACTGGCTCAATGTGTAAAATAGGGAAATAGCAAATGGCTGTAACCTTTAATTTTTACTTTAATTTTAAAGGTTAAATACCTAATTTTTAAAAACTTGATTAGCATTTAAATATGTTGATTATGAAATTAAAATTCATCTTTTAAAAGTTTTGAAGTAGTGAAGCAAAACTGTTAGGCAAACCAAAACTTAAAACACAAAAGATAATTCACAAACTTACTTTTGATTCATAATATACAGCAAGGTTATTATGACTGTTAAACCCTGAGGTTTTTTTTGTAAAAACTCTTGTCTATATGTTAATAAAATTGAGTAAATGCCATCCTTTTGGAGCAATAATGATTAAGAAACATTAGAAACTTGGAGATGCAGAAAGTACTTTATCGAAGTCCACGCATTTTTATCTTTTAGGAGAAATGAATACATGTCTACTAACATCACAAATGAAGCTCCTTTAATTTGAGGTGGTAGAAGATAAAGCCCTGAAAGGATTCTTTCTTCATGCTCTGAAAAAAAGTTTAGGACTAGATTTTTGGTTAAATGTGGTAGATTGGCCATACACATTTATAATCTCTCCCTTCTGAATCACTGCTAAGTTACATGAAAGGAATCCATAAAGGGGTTGTATAAAGTGCATATGCCACAAAGGCAAGGAAAAAGATTAGGAGGAAGGTGTCTGCAGATGAGAAATCTACACATATTTGGAAGATAAAAAGTGAACGGAAGAGAGCATTAGGAGAGCAGGGAGAATGCCAGCTGCCCCCATAAAGCCCCCCAGAGGGGCTTAGGACTTGAGTGCACCAAGGTTCCATGTGAGGCAGAGACGAGCCACAGGGCTCAAAATAGGGGATCGAATAAAGTTTGTATACAGTGAGGTCGGACCTCCTGCCTCCTCATCAGTCCCTTAACGACACAGGCAACGGTGCCCCTTATGAAGGAGACTGCTCATGTCCTGGGAAGACTCATTGGAGGAGGTCTGTGGACACTGAAGAGCAGGGAGAATCGTGATACTAAAACCAGAATTGTGAGCCCCCCTTGGTCTAATCTCAGAACTTCTACCACAGAAATCTGTAGCCTTCCTATCCCTCCGGATACTGACATTTGGTGGTTACCTCTAGCTGGTTGATCACACTGCAGCGAAACTCCAAATCTGTAAGCCATGTTCATATACACAGAGCTTCCAATAAGTTTTAAAGAATTTCTAGACATATCGGATAAAGGGTTAGTTTCCAAAATCTGTAAAGGAAGTTCCCAAATTCAATCCCCAAAAAACAAATAATCCAGTGAAGAAACGGGCAGAAGACATGAATAGACACTTCTCCAAAGAGGACATCCAGATGGCCCAACAGACACATGAAACAATGCTTAGCGTCCCTCATCATTAGGGAAATACAAATCAAAACCACACTGAGATACCACCTCACGCTGGTCAGAGTGGCTAAAATGAACAACTCAGCAAACAACAGATGTTGGCGAGGATGAGGAAAAAGGGGAGCCCTCTTGGCACTGTTGGTAGGAATGCAAACTGGTGCAGCTGCTCTGGAAAACAGAATGGAGTTTCCTCAAAAAATTAAAAACAGAATTACTCTACGACCCAGCAATAGCACTACTAGGAATTTATCCAAAGGATACAGGAGTGCTGATTCACAGGGGTACATGTACCCCAATGTTTATAGCAGCACTCTCAACAGTAGCCAAAACATGGAAAGAGCCTAAGTGTCCATCAACTGATGAATGGGTCAAGAAGATGTGTTTTATTTATACAGTGGAATACTACACGGCAGTGAGAAAGAATGAAATCTTGCCATTTGCAGCAACGTGGATGGAACTGCGGGATATTATGCTAAGTGAAATAAGTCAGGCAGAGAAAGACAAATATCACATGATTTCACTCATATGTGGAATTTGAGAAATTTAACAGAAGACCATGGGGGAAGGGAAGGGAAAAAAATAGTTTCAAACAGAGAGGGAGGCAAATCATAAGAGACTCTTAAATATGGAGAACAGACTGAAGGTTGATTGGGGGGTGCTGAGGAGATGGGAAAACAGGTGATGGGCATTGAGGAGGGTACTTGTTGGAATGAGCACTGGGTGTTGTATGTAAGCGATGAATCATGGGGATCTGCTCCTGAAGCCAAGAGCACACTGTGTACACTGTATGTTAGCCAATTTGACAATAACTTATATTAAAAACAGAATTTCTATTGAAGCAAAATGTGTTCAGTAAATATGGATATACTTATACACACACATATATAACAGAATTTTAAATGTACAGGTTGAGGAATTGCCACAAACTGAACATAACTGTGTAATAAGCACTAAGATCAAGAGATGGATAATTAGCAGTACCATAGAAGCTTCTCTATGTTCCAGTTACTGCTGCCAGCAGAGATAGACCAATATTCTGATTAGTAGCACTATAGATTAATTTTGCCTTTTTGAACTTTATATAAATGAAATTACCCAATACATACATTTTTGAATCTAATTTCTTTTGTTCAGTGTTATGTTTGAGATTCATTCATGTTGTTGTATAATTATAGTTTATTCAGCACACCACCACAATTATTGATCCATTCTACTGTTGATGAGCAATAGCCAATTGTTGTTGATGGGTAGTTTCCAATTTGGGTTTTTTATAAATAATTCTTCTATGAACATTTTATCCACATTATTTAGTGAAACACATACACATTTGTCTTGGGTATATACCTTGAAGTAGAATACTTAGTCCATCAGGTTTTCAGCACCTCATTCTAATATTATATAAAGAAATGGCCAATGATTACTAGATATTTGAATAAATTCCCAAAGTAAAAGAGAATAGAAAGGGATGAACCCAAAAAGGCAAAATGAAAAATTTAATAGAAAAATTAAAGGAAATATCCAGAAAGCAAACCAAAAAGACAAAAGAGGTAGAAAATACAAGAGAAAGTTAAGTCTTAGAAGGGAAGAAATAAAAAAAATAAATTATAGGAAAACTTCCCTAAAGCTGAAAGGCTTTGATTTCCTTAGAAGGGATTCTCAGCACAATAGATGTAAAAGATTCCTATCAAGGCACATCATTCTGAAATTCTGAACACCATGAATAAAGTAGAGATTCAGAGGAAAGAAACAATTCATGCTCAAAGAATCAGGGATCAGAAAGGCACTGCAGTTTGCAAGAGCAACATTGGAAGCTAGAAAACAGTAGAACAATGTCTTCATTCCTGAAGGAAAATTATTAACAACTTAGAAACTAATCAGTTTTCTGGCATTTGAGTATTTGGAAAATGATAACTATTTTAACTGACATCATGAATAAGAATATAAAGTATGACTTACAGGGAATAACACTTCATGATTATAACTACTGATTACTGATTTATCAAAAATGAATATAACTATATTGTAAGGGTATATGTTTTGGGGGATGGAAGTTAGGATGTGGGGATTGGTTGTACAAGACAGCTAAATTCTCATATGCTGTATTAGGTATTGGTAAATTATTTCTCAAATCGATAAATGACATGATGGCAGCATAAACATATTATTTAGAAGTATGGAAGTAAAAGCCCAGAGAAACAGGTTAAAAAAAGGATGAAAGTTTTGATGAATTTGTTTTTGATGAATGAAACCAGGAGGAGGAGAGAGGGACCTATTATTTTATTCTTACTGATCCTTTGGCATTGTTGGATCTTTTTTTTTTTAATTAAAAAAAAACCTTTTCTTTAAAAAAAAAAAACCATCACTAAGCTCCACACCCAACATTGGGCTTGAACTCACGACCTCAAGATTAAGAGTCCTCCGCTCTAAGCCTGAGCCAGCCAGGTGGCCATTTTAAAAAGTGATAAAAGTATATATTTACATTACTTGATAAACTAAGAACTAAAACAAACATTAATGATAAGCTTTTTAAGGACCATTAGGATTAAAGTGTCCCCAGTAAAAGGGAGTTAGTTATAAAGAAAAAGAGATGGGAGTTTCCCTTTTGTATTTAAAAGAGCTTTTTAGCCTTATCTCTGGTTTTGTTTTGTTTTTTTATTGTAGGGCTTCAAAAACAAACCAAAAAAGATGGGTCACATAAAACCAGATTTGATTGATGTGGATTTAATCAGAGGTGAGTTCCAACTTTGGTTCGTTTCTTATGTATATTATTATTTCATATATCTTCCCTTTATGATGGTGTGTTTTAATCTCCAAAAGGAATATTCTTCCCTCATCATTCAGGCCTTTGGATTTTTTCCCCTTTTCTTTGGTACCTTGTGGCTATATAAATTACATGCTGTCCATATACTACATGTCCATATAAGGCATGTCCTTACCGTAGAAGGGTAAAAGAGGGATGAACTTGGAAACTGCTGCTGTGTAATTGAGGAAGATATACTGTATGACCTTGAAGCAAGCATGATTTCTTTGGAGCTCCTATCCTAGTGATGGAGGCAAGAAGCTATATTTAATGAACATCTAAGAGGATTCTTTTTCACTGAACCAGTTACGTGTTGATTTTTCCTCTCTGCTGATTTTAATATAGTGTTACAAGGAGGCATTACTACAGTATATGTAAAAGGTTTGATGTTTTGCTTTCTTGTGTATTTAAAGGCTCAACATTTGCCAAAGCCAAGCCCGAAATTCCATGGACATCTCTGACTCGGAAGGGGCTTGTTCGGGTTGTATTTTTCCCGTTGTTCAGCACTTGGTGGATTCAGGTTACCTCTCTAAGAATCTTTGTGTGGCTGCTACTGCTTTACCTCATGCAAGGTAATTGGAGGGTGGAATAAGTTATGACAGGTGTTTTTTGTGGTGGTGTTGCTTTTGCTATTAGATAATGCAGACCTTACTGTTCTTGAGTTTACTGTTTCTTTGACAGTTTCAAGTACAAAGAAATGAAGGGATGTACACCGTTTGGAGATCATCTTAGATTTATTTGTTTCACAGAGCGAATCATGATGGTCTAACTCTCTTCTCTCGAGTTTCTTTCTGCCCATCTCACTGGCCAGGCCTTTTCAATCTCTTCTTCCGTGTCACCTTGAATATCGGATTACCTCAAGACTGGATCGTGGATTCTCTTCTCTAGGTACTCTCATCAAGCCCCATTGCTTCAAATATAGCTGATCAACTGGTGATTCTCAAATTTGTATCTCCAGGCCACATCTCTCTGCTGAGCTTCAGACTTGTGAATCTAACTGGCTGCTTTTAGGCATTTCTGTATAGAGATTTAACAGGAATCTTGAACCTAATCCTCCCTAAAATGAACCTCTGGATTTTTTTTTTTCATCATAGTCCACAACACCAGCATTGCTTTGCCTAGACCACTGGAATGATGTCTACTGAGCCTTCTTCCTGCCAACCATTATTTTCACCGCAATTAGAGGAATCTTTTATAATGGAATCGATATCATGTCAGTTTCCTGCTTAAAACCTGTGAGAGAATTCTCCTTGCCCTTGGAGTAAAGATCCAGACTCCTCACCACGGGCTGCAGTGCCCTACTGGGCTGTTCCCTGCTGACCTCTTAGAGGTCATGTCTTACTGCTCTCCTTCTCCCTTGCTGTAGGCATAATGGCCCTTTTTCTGTGCTTTGTACAGAGTTCTACATTCTGTTTGGAGGCTAGCTTTTTTCTCGTCTCTAGGATCTGAGCTCAGATGGAATGTTCATAGAGAGGACAGCCCTAGCTGTACCTTCTAAATAGTCCTACCATTCCCCCAGGAATCTATTTTAATTTCCGTATTCCACAGCTACCTGATGTTGACTTTTCTCTTCTCACTAAGTTCAGGGAGCCAGCACATTCTCTTTACCACTATATGGCCCTTGCCTACCAGGAATACTTTCTGAAAGGGGACTACATATACACTATGGTTATACCTGGACAAAAAACAGAGTAGGTTTTCTTGGGTTAGGGTGGAAGGTTTTGGGGTGATTTTTATTTTATCTGTGTCAGCCTTTTTGAATTATTTAAGTTATAGAGGGAAGGATGCATCTGAGTTTATAAATCTGTACGTTCAATTTTATAAAGTTGTGACAATGCTGCCTGATAGAATTTCGATGAGGAGAGAAGTGATTTATGTCTGCACTACCCAGTGCAGTAGCAGTTAGTCATGTGTGGCTCTTGGTAGTACTCATAGTGTGGTTAATGTGAATAAGGAACTTAATTTTAATTTTATTTCATTGTAAAGAAATAGCTGTCATTTTAATGGCTGCATAATATTCCATCATACACTATCATTTAAAATGATCATTTTCATTTCTATGTGTGTCTCTCATATGGATTTGCCATAAATACTTTTTATAGCTATTTAGTATTTCATTATATAAAAGTATCATAATTTAAATAACTGTTCCCATACTGTGAGCATTTAGATTATTCCTGGGCTTTTTTCCCTATTAATAATGCCATCATAAACTAAATTTTCCATATTTTATATTATTTTCTTAGGATTTATTCTCTGAAACAGAATTAAGAGATTGAAAGGCTTTTCGTACATAAAATGAAATTTCTGGGGACACACTTCTTTTAGGAAGTAGTGGATGAGAGTGTCTAACCACAATCCGACCATCATTATTATAGTTTAAAAAATTGTTACCTAATTGAATGTACAAAAAATTGTGTTTTGTTCATTTAGTTTGTTTTCTTCTGGTTACTCTTAAAAGTGCAAATGTTTTTCTACATGTTAGTTATTGAAGGATTTAAATTATATATATTAAATTTTCATATATGCCATGGTCTATTTCTTTTTTTTTTTTTAATATTTTTATTTATTTCTTGGAGAGAGAGAGAGAGACAGCATGAGCAGGGGAGGGTCAGAGAGAGAGGGAGATACAGACTCTGAAATAGGCTCCGGGCTCTGAGCTGGCAGTCAGCACAGAGCCCTACATGGGGCTCAAACCCACGAACCGCGAGATCATGACCTAAGCGAAAGTCGGACGCTTAACCGACTAAGCCACTCAGGCACACCTGCCATGGTCTATTTCTAAACTACATATTCTGCCCCATCAGTTCATCTGGTTATTCTCATATCTATACCACATTTCTTTAATTACTATAGTTGTTTATTTTTTTAGCTTAATTTCAAGTACTTTATTTTTCTTAAATAGTTATTGTCAAGTTGGTTTCTATATAACACCCAGTGCTCATCCCCACAAGTGCTCTTCTCCATGCCCATCACCCCCCTTTCCCTCCTCCCCACCCCCCTCAGCCCTCAGTTCTCAGCATTCAAGAGTCTCTCATGGTGTGCCTCCCTCCCTCTCCCCAACTGTTTTTCCCCTTCTTCTCCCCATGGTCCTCCGTTAAGTTCCTCCTAATCCTCCTATACGTGCAACGATATGGTATCTGTCCTTCTCTGCCTGACTTATTTCGCTCAGCATAACACCCTCAAGTTCCATCCATGTTGCTACACATGGCCAGATTTCATTCTTTCTCATTGCCATGTAGTATTCCATTGTATAGATAAACCACATCTTCTTGATCCATTTGTCCGTTGATGGACACTTAGGCTCTTTCCATGTTTTGGCTATTGTTGAGAGTGCTGCTATGAACATTGGGGTCCATGTGCCCCTATGCATCAGCACTCCTGTATCCCTTGGGTAAATTCCTAGCAGTGCTATTGCTGGGTCATAGGGGAGTTCTATTGTTAATTTTTTGAGGAACCTCCATACTGTTTTCCAGAGGGGCTGTACCAGTTTACATTCCCACCAACAGTGTAGGAGGGTGCCCGTTTCTCCACATCCTCGCCAGCATCTAGAGTTCTCTGATTTGCTCATTTTAGCCACTCTGACTGGCGTGAGGTGGTATCTCAGTGTGGTTTTGATTTGTATTTCCCTGATGAGGAGGGACGCTGAGCATCGTTTCATGTGTCTGTTGGCCATCTGGATGTCCTCTTTGGAGAAGTGTCTGTTCATGTCTTCTGCCCATTTCTTCACTGGATTATTTGTTTTTCGGGTATGGAGTTTGATGAACTATAGTTGTTTAATATGTTGTGACATTGAGTAGAAGTATTCTTCTAGTATTCTTTTTCAACATTTTCTCAAGTGTTTTTTTACTTGTTTACTTTTTTCAAAATAATTTAGAAATTAGGCACTTGGGTGGCTCAGTCGGTTAAGCGTCTGACTTTGGCTCAGGTCATGATCTCATGGTTCTTGGGTTCTATCCCCACATCGGGCTCTGTGCTGACAGCTCAGAGCCTGGAGCCTGTTTCGGATTCTGTGTCTCCCTCTCTCTGACCCTCCCCTGCTCAGTCTGACTCTCTCTCTCTCTCAGAAATGAATAAAATATTTTAAAAAATTAAAAAAAAAATTAGAATTATTTTATCCTAATCAAAACAAAAATATATTGAAAACAAAAAAGTAATTTGGAATTAGACTGTAATTCCCTCCTTCCTGTGAAGATATTGATATATTTGGGGGGAATGGGGAGAAAATTGATATATCTCTCCTTTGAATCAAGTCCTCTGTTATATCTCTCCTCAGTAAAGCTTTGTAGGATTTTTAGTTCTTATAAGACCTGCTTATATCTTCCTAAAGTTAAACTCAATTTTTTTTTATTGTGGTGAAATATACACAACATATACCATTTTCACCATTTTTATGGAAAGAGCCAGTGGCATTAAGTCCATTTACATTGTCCTGCAGCTGTCACTGTCCTCAGTCTCTGGAACTTTTTCATCTTTCCAAGCTGAACCTCTGTACCCATAGGACAGTAGTTCCCCAATTTCTCTTCTCTCGGGTCCCTGGCAGCCATTCTGCCTTCTCTGTGAATGTGACTATTCTAGGTACCTCATGTAGGTAGAATATTGCAGTATTTGTCCTTTTTTTTAAAAAAAATTTTTAATGTTTATTTATTTTTGAAAGGCAGAGACAGAGCATGAGCAGGGGAGGGGCAGAGAGAAAGGGAGACACAGAATCTGAAGCAGGCTCCAGGCTCGGAGCTGTAGGCACACTGCTGGACTCAGGACTCGAACTCATGAACCATGAGACTATGACCTGAGCCAAAGTCAGATGCCCAACCAACTGAGCAACTCAGATGCCCGAGTATTTGTCCTTTTGAGCCTGGTTTATTTCACGTAGCATAAGGTTTTCAAGGTTCATCCATACGTAGCATGAGTATTTCCTTCCTTCTTAAGGGTAAATAAGAATCCATTGTATACATATCCCATATTTATATTCATCCATCAATGGACACTTGGGTACTTCTACATTAAAGTAAAATATTTATGATTTTGTTGTTGCTGCTGCAGGTATGATACTGTTTTTTAATAAATTTCAACTCGTTAGTACTATTACATTTGAAAGCTATTAGTTTATGTATAAAATTGTTATAACCAGCCACTCTATTAAACTCTCATCAATTTTAATAGTTTTTCAGTGCTCCTCCCAGTTTTCCTCATTATACAGCCATGTTTTTGGCAAATAATGAAAATCTGGTCTCCCTTTGCATACATTTCATTGACTGTTGTTGAATTAGTCAACATTTTCAGAGCAGCATCAGGTGGTACCGGTAAGAATGGCCATCCTTGTTTTGGTCTTGATTCAGAATGTCTTCGTTAGTATGATGTGTGTTCACTTACTCTTTAGTATATAAGGGACATGTTTTTACATTCCTGTAATTTTACAAGAGATTGGCATTTAAGAGTAATTATAAATCAGGAACAAATGTTGATTTTTGTGGAATGCTTTTTCACTGTAGGAGTTGGCCAAACTCAGAGGTTAAAGGTACAGCCCTTCGCAAGACTGTCCTCACTTCAGACAGCAGCCTCACTTTGGGAGTCCCCAAGGCTACCCTAATTTCTGACCCACTGGCTACAGTTTTGAGGGTCCCCCACTCATTCCTGCATGCTCGATAATTTACTCCCAGAACTCAGGAAAGTGCTATACTTTTAATTACAGTTTCATTATATTAAAAGTTTTATTATGCGAATTAGAAGAGATGTGTAGTGTGGGAGGGTTCCACACAGGAAGTTTTCATCATCTTCAGGGATATGGTACCTTTTCTGCTACTATGGGTAGCAATGCTAACAGACTGTTGTCAATCAGGGATGCTCACCCAAGCTTTGGTATCCATAATTTTTATTGAGGGTTTATTATGTAGGTATAACTCAATGAGTAATTGGTCAAGTGGCCAACTCAGTCTTCAGCCTTTTTCCCCTCCACTACCCTCCCCAGAAGTCCGGCTGATATAATGTGGCTCAGAGCCTCAACCCTCTAATCGCATGGTTGGTCTTTCTGACATGGCTACCCATCTGTAGTCACTTCATTGACATAAACTATCAGGTATGGTCCAAGGGGCCCACTGTGAATAACAAAGGTACTTCCATCACTTGAAAAATTCCAAGGATTTAGAGGTTACCTCCCAGGAATCAGGGATAAAGGCCTTTTACATAATTGTCAGTTGAGATGGTTTGTATATATATGACCCAAATTACATTATTTATTAACTTATTAGATTAAATCAGTTCAGCCAACAAATATGTAAGTGCCTATGATATTTGCACAAATAGTGTTATACTAAGGCTCTGAGATAGATCTTTCCTTCCAGCATAAACCCTGCATGGTCTTGGTGAATTATTCTTTGTTTTATTGTCAAATTTACTTTGACAATCTTTCAGTTATTCATTCAACAAGTAATCAGTGCCTATAATGTGCTACATCCTGATTTAGCTATAGCAGTGAACCAGAGACAAAAATCCCTTCATTCTTGGTGCCTGCTTGTTAGTAGTAAATTTATATCCCTATTCATAAGCCAGTAAGGTCTGTGGTTTATTGTTTTGGTGCTGCCATTGTTATGTTTGGGTGATAGGCTCTTAGGGCATGAAATGAATTTGCTAGCTTTTTCTCCACATAGGAATAGTTTATATAGCACAAGAATTATCTTTTAAAAAAAAAAAAGTCTATTTTTGAGAAAGAGTATGAGAGAGAACATGAGCCAGGGAGGGGCAGAGAGAGAGGGAGACAGAGAATTCCAGGGGGGCTCTGCACTGTCGACACAGAGCCTGACGCAGGGCCCAAGCTCACAAACCATTAGATCGTTTCCTGAGCCAAAATCATTCGTCAGACACTTAACTGACTGAGCCACCCAGGGTGCTCTTTTTTTTAATTCTTCCTTTATTTTTTTTATTTTAGAGAGTGAAAGAGTGTGCACAAGCGGGGAAGAGGGGGAGAGAGAGAGAGAGAGAGAGAGGGAGAGAATCTTAAGCAGGCTCCACACTCAGCACAGAGGTGATGTGGGACTTGATCCCATGACAGTGGGATCATGACTTGAGTCAAAATCAAGAGTGGGATGCTCAACCGACTGAGCGGCATAGGTGTGTCTAAGAATTAACTTTATGTGAAAGTCTGAAAGAACTCCTCTATTAAATTGTATCTGGAATATTTTAGATGTAATTTTTGATATTTTCCTGTTTCTGTCACCATTTATTTCTTTGGACAGTTCATATGGCTCATAGCAGTTCATCGCATGGTAGTTAAGAGTAAGGACTCGAGCCCAGTTGGCTGGGTTCAAATCCCAGCTTTGCTAATTGCTACCTGTATAATTGTGGGCCTTGGAAAATACTGATCCTCTGAGCAGAACAGCACTTCATAATGTATGTGTCATATAGCATCTAGCCATTTCTTGGCAGAAAGCCTTTTGAAATATCCAGATTATTATATCCGGATTATTGTCGGAAAGGCACATCCTTTGAACGCATTATTCTCTTTCTCTGTGACCTAGGACTTCAGGGTTTCACTCAGCTGATGTGCTGGTGGATTGTACTGTAGGAAGTTATGTGCTTTTACCTTGTACTTTTAAATCGATAGATTTTTGACTGCCTCCCCTGAGCAGGAGGGAGGGGGAGAGCCCCTCCTGGTGGCAACTCCTCCCTGGAGCAGGGGGCCAGGTCAGTACACTCGCTCCGGGTCCGCAGTGAGTGACGTGTGCAGGTTTGGCGCTCGGGGTGGTGGCCGTGGGTAAGGCAGTGGAAGCAGGTGGGCCAGGGTGGCAGTGTCTGTGTGGCCCATGCCTGGGCTGCCGTGTCTCCTGAGTGGTGGCGGCAGCCTTGCGGAGCCCCCCAGCGAGAGCCGGTTCCTTTCCCATTGGGGAGTGTGGGGCTGGGGCCCAGGGGCCATGGAGAGAGGGAGGAGGATGGACTGCCCGGGCCTCCCACCTGGATGGAAGAAGGGAGGGAGGGATCCGACAGTCTGGGCTTGGTGCTGGCCAGAGCGAGGTCTGCTAGTTCAGTCCAAGTGGTAAGAAGTTCAGGAGCAAATCTCAGTTGGCAAGGTACCTGGAAAATATTGTTGACCTCGGCAATTTTGACTTCAGAACTGGAGAGATGATGCCTAGTAAATTACAGGAGGAACAGAGACTGTGGAATGATCTTCTCAATCGAAATAAGTTTGTGTCACCTTTATGCTCTGGCTGTGCTGGACTACTCATCACACCGCACCATGTCATGTGCCGTGGAGATTCTGCTTGCTCCTGTGCTGTTTCCTCTGCTTGGAGTGCGCTTCCCCCTCCCCGTCCATCTGGTGAACTCCTGCTCCTCCAAGGCCCAGCTCCATTGTCTCCACCTCTGTGAAGCCCGCCCTTGCATTCATCAGGCCAGAACCAGTCCCTTCTTCTGTAATGCCTCCCTGTGCTTTGCCATTGTATTTGTCTGCTTCCACTAGACTGTGAGCTCCATGAGGGCAGGAACTATTTTTCCTTCCTTCCTCCCTCCCTTTCTCCCTTCTTTCCTCCCTTCCTTTCTTCCTTCTTCCTCCCTTCCTTCCCTAGCACATGGTAAGTACTTAATGTTTGCTTCATGTTTATTTGATTTAATATCCACCTCATTCCAGAAATTTATAGTGGTCATAAATACTGAATAAAAGCAGCAAAACCTAGAAGAGAAGACAGATCAGGTTTGCAGCAGACCTATCCACAGAAACTTGGTGGGCCAGAAAGGAGTGGCAGGATATAGTCAATGTTCTGAGTCAGGAAAATATGCAGCCAAGAATTCTTTATCCAGCAGAAGACAGGGCATAATAAATATTAGAGCAGAAATCAATGATATCAAAATAAAAAAAAAGATTAATGAAACTAGGAGCTGGTTCTTTGAAAGAGTTAACAAAATTGATAAACCCCTAGCTAGATTGATCAAAAAGAAAAAGGAAAAGATTCAATAAAATCATGATTGAGAGAGGAGAGATCACAACCAACACTTCAGAAATACAAACAATAAAGAGAATATTATGAGCAATTATATGCCAATAAATTTGGCAATCTGGAAGAAATGAAAACATTCTTAGAAACATAAACTACCAAAACTGAAACAGGAAGAAATAGAAAATTTGAACAGATCCATAACCAGTAAAGAAATGGAATCAGATATCAAATATCTCCCAACAGACAAGAATCCAGGGCTGGATGGCTTTCCATGGAATTCTATCAGACATTTAAAGAAGAGTTAACACCTAGTCTTCTGAAGCTGTTCCAAAAAAATAGAAACAGAAGGGAAACTTCCAAACTCATTCTATGAGGCCAGCATTACCTTGATTCTAAAAACAAGGACCCCACTAAAAAGGAGAACTACAGACCAATTTCCCTGATGAACGTGGATGCAGATATTCTCAACAAGATACTAGCCAACCAGATCCAACAATACATTAAAATAACTATTTACCACAATCAAGTGGGATTTATTCCCGGGATGCAGGACTGGTTCAATATCTGCATGTCAGTTGATGTGATACATCACATTCATACAAGAAAGGATAAGAACCACACAATCCTCTCAATAGATGCAGAGAAAGCATTTGACAAAATACAGCATCCTTTCTTGATAAAAACCCTCAAGAAAGTAGGGATAGAAGGATCATACCTGGAGATCATAAAAGCCATATATGAAAGACCCACCGCTAATATCATCCTCGGTGGGGAAAAACTGAGAGCTTTCATTTTTTTTTTTTTAATGTTTTATTTATTTCTAGGAGAGAGAGAGAGACAGCCTGAGCAGGGGAGGGTCAGAGAGAGGGAGTCACAGACTGAAACAGGCTCCAGGCTCTGAGCTGGCAGTCAGCACAGGGCCCGACGCGGGGCTCGAACCCACGAATCGCGAGATCATGACCTAAGCAAAAGTCGGACGCTTAACTGACTAAGCCACCCAGGTGCCCCGAGAGCTTTCATTTCTATACACCAATAATGAAACAGCAGAAGGAGAAATGAAAGAATTGATCCCATTACAATTGCACCAAAACCCATAAAATGCATAAGAATAAACCTAATCAAAGAGGTGAAAAACCTATATACTGAAAAGTATAGAAAGCTTATGAAAGAAATTGAGGAAGGCATACATACACACAAATGGAAAAAGATTCTATGCTCATGGATTGGAAGAACAAATATTGTTAAAATGTCAATACTACCCAAAACAATCTATAAATTCAATAGAATTCCTATCAAAATAACATCAGCATTCTTCACAGAGCTAAAACAAACAATCCTAAAATTTGTATGGCACCAGAAAAGACCCTGAATAGCCAAAGCAATCCTGAAAAACAAAACCAAAGCTGGAGGCATCACAATTCTGGACTTCAGCTGTATTAACAAAGCTGTAATCAACAAGACAGTATCGTACTGGCACAAAAACAGACACATAGATCAATAGAACAGATAAAGAGCCCAGAAACAGACTCACATTTATGCGGTTAACCAATCCATGGCAAAGGTAAAAAGGATATACAATGAAAAAAAGATGGTCTCTTTAGCAAATGGCATAGGGAAAACTGGACAGCATGAAAACTCTTCATGTAGAAGAGTGAGCCTGGACCCCTTTCTTATACCATACACAAAAATAAATTCAAAATGAATGAAAGACCTAAACGTAAGATAAGCCATCAAAATCCTAGAGGAGAAAGTAGGCAACAACCACTTTGACTTCAGTCGCAGCACCTTCTTACTCGACATGTCTCCAGAGGCAAGGGAAACGAAAGCAAAAGTGAACTACTGGGATTTCATCAAGATAAAAAGTTTTTGGACAGCAAAGGAAACAGTTAGCAAAACTGAAAGGCAACCAACAGAATGGGAGAAGATATTTGCAAATGACATATCAGATAAAGGGTTAGTATCCAAAATCTATAAAGAACTTATAAAACTCAACACTCATAAAACAAATAATCCAGTGAAGAAATGAAGACATGAATAGACACTTTTCCAAAGAAGGCATCCAGATGGCTGAAATGTACATTAAAAAAAATGCTCAACATCACTCATCATCAGGGAAATGCAAATCAAAACCATACTGAGATACCACCTCACACCTGTCAGAGTGGCTAACATTTACAACTCAGGTAACAACAGATGTTGGCGAGGATGTGGAGAAAAGGGAATTCTTGTGCACTGCTGGTGGGAATGCAAACTGGAGCAGCTGCTCTGGAAAACAGTATGGAGGTTCCTCAAAAAATTAGAACTACCCTATGACCCAGCTATTGCACTACTAGGTGTTTCTCCAAGGGATATAGAAGTGCTGATTCAAAGAGGCACAGGCACCTCAATGTTTATAGCAGTGCTATCAACAATAGCCAAAGTAAGGGAAGAGCCCACATGTCCATTGACTGATGAATGGATAAAGAAGATGTGGTTTATGTATACAATGGAATATTCCTCAACAGTCAAAAAGAATAAAATCTTGCCATTTGCAATAACATGGATGGAACTAGAATGTATTTTGCTAAGCAAAATAAGTCGTCAGAGAAAGATATATATATGACTTCACTCTTGTGTAGAATTCAGATCAAAATAGATGAACATGAAGGGAAACAAAAATAATATAAAAACAGGGAGGGAGATAAACCATAAGAGACTCAAATACAGAGAACAAGTGGAGGGTTGCTGATGGAGTGTCAGGTGGGAGAAGGGCTAAATGGACAAGGGGCATAAGGAGGACCCTTGTTGGGATGAGCACTGGGTGTTTATATGTACGAGGTGAATCACTAAATTCTGTCCCTGAAATCATTATTACACTCTGTGTTAAATAACTTGGATGTAAATTTACAAACAAATAATAAAATTAAATTGATAGATTTTTGTAGCAATAGTTTGTACAGTTGTTAAGATTAGGCATAAAGAATGAGTCTTGATGTTTTACATTTTGAAACCTTTTCTTTTCAGTTATAGCACTCGTGTTATATTTTATGATGCCTATTGTGAATGTAAGCGAAGTACTTGGACCCTTGTGCCTTATGTTACTTATGGGAACTGTCCACTGTCAAATTGTGTCTACTCAGATAACAAGGCCATCGGGAAACAATGGAAATCGGAGAAGAAGGTAAGAGAAGAAATTATACTTGTAGTTGTGTTTTCTGGGAGATACATGGTACAAGGTTACAAAATCTTTTTTTTTTAATTTTTTAATGTTTTTATTTATTTCTGAGAGAGAGAGAGAGAATGAGAGAGACAGCGTGAGCAGGGGAGGGTCAGAGAGAGAGGGAGACACAGAATCTGAAGCAGGCTCCAGGCTCTGAGGTGTCAGCACAGAGCCCGACGTGGGGCTCAAACCCACGAACCATGAGATCATGACCTGAGCCGAAGTCCGACGCTTAACCGACAGAGCCACCCAGACACCCCTAAAATCTTTGATGAAATTAATAAAAAATCTTCCTGGTTTACAATTCTTTTAAAATTTTTTTGACCTTAAAAAAAGAGTTCTTTTCACTCCTCTTCTTGATGCTAAGAAATCTTGTGACCTATTAATCTCAGGTGGGATTTGTCATTCAGTACAGTTGTTTAAAAGGAAAAATCTGAGGGGTGCTTGGGTGGCTAAGTCGGTTAACCGGCCGACTTCAGCTCAGGTCATGATCTCACGGTTCGTGGGTTTGAGCCCCACTTTGGGCTCTGTGCTGACAGCTCAGAGCCTGTAGCCTGTTTCAGATTCTGTGCCTCCCTCTCTCTCTGACCCTCCTCTGCTCACACTCTGTCTCTCTCTCTCTCTCTCTCTCAGAAATAAATAAACATTAAAAAAAGAAAAATCTGATACCACATTATACATGTAAAATTTACTTTAAATAGTGATTTTGAAAAAACATTTTTCAAAATTCAGTCTCTATCAAAATTTGGTATAAATTCACTATGTAAGCAAGGATGTTAGTACATTGAGTTAGTGCTACTAAAATTTTTACTTTTCCCCAATGCTATATAAAGAATGGATTTCTAACTGTTCTAAGCTTTTAATAGAGTTTAATTTCACTTTTCTACACATTGAATTCCCTTTATGTTTTCATTGGTTATATGCCATGTGTGAGTTTTGGAACTGTTAAAGGTTTTTAAGGTAAACATATGTATATTACCTTCCAAAAGTGTTATTATCTTTTCTCAGAATATCTGTAGATGTTTGATTTCCTAGGCAGTAACCAAATAAGATTTTTTTTTCATTTGGTGTAATGAATTTCAACATATTTATTCTTATTTTTTAATGTTATTTTCAAAACATGGCTTTTTTCCAAAGAAAGGATTCCTTGAAGATTCTGTTCAATTAATGATTACTAAGGAAATCACATGTGATGTATCTTGGTGAATTATAGGATATATATTTAAATTGCTTAGGGTATCAATACAAAGTGACCAGTTGCTGTTACTTTGTGTTCTCTGATTAAATGTGTCAAATGGATAGACTTCTGACAGTGGTACTGAGGGTACCTGAAAAGACTCTTGGTCATACATGTGAAAAAATTTTTTCTAGTAACATTTTTGAATATCAGTTCAGTTTCTTTAAATATTAAACAAAATGATAGCATAGGACTTTGCTTTGGACCCTGGTTTTGCCCGTAAGTCAGAAATATTCTTGCATGATTTATCCTCATTACATGAAGTTCAGTATACTCAATTTCAGGCAGTAACTCATTGGTCTCATTTTGCGTACGGATATTTTGGGCAGATATATGAAATTTCTTGAATAACCTGAAGTTGTTGAAATATTTTTTTGTAGAAAATTACGAAAAACTGTAAATGGTGATGGAAGCCGAGAAAATGGAAATAACTCCTCTGATAAAGTCCGAGGAGTAGAAACTTTGGAATCTGTACCCTTCGTTGGTGGTTTCTGGGGCACTCTCTTTGGCAACAGGTGAGAAGGCCTACATTGGAATTTTTACTTGATTTTGAATTCACATCAGTGTTATCCTAGTATATAATCTGATTGTGAGTACACACTGTAAGCCTGTTAAAGTTGTGGTGAGATTTTTAAGGATTCTAAAAAGGTTTGCTTACTCCTGGTGCCATGTTACCCATAAGTCCTGTATTCTAGCATGAAAGTTTCATTCTGTTTGATTTTTAACAGTATTTTAGACCACAAGATTATAGAAATATAAACACTTGGAAAGGGTAAATATTTTAAGCCACACCAGCGGACATCGAGAAGGAAAAAAGAAATTTAAAACGATCAGGTATTTTTCAGTGTGGAAGCTGACACTTCTTTAGGAATGGGATGCAGGATGCTGCTATTGCTGGGCTATAAGACAGAAAAGGAAATGGATCCAAAACAAATTCTGTCTCCTTCATGATTTTGCAGGTCAACACGAGTATGACCTGAAGAAATAGTTATTTTGTCACATATTAATGATTCTGACTCAGAAACCAAGTTCTTTTGCAGTTCTTTTTTNGTTTTTGTTTTTTTTTTTTTTTTTTTTTTTTTTTTTTTTTTTATGTTTCTTTATGTTTGAGAGAGAGCCACACACGTACACAGAGTGTGAGCAGGGGACGGGAGGGGCAGAGAGAGGGAGACACAGAATCTGAAGCAGCTCCAGGCTCTGAGCTGTCAGCACAGAGCCTGACACGGGGTTCAAACTCACGAGTTGCGAGATCATGACCTGAGCCGAAGTTGACGCTCAACTGACTGAGCCACCCAGGCACCCCTTGCAGTTCTTTTTTTGAAGATAAAGTACACATTTCCCCCACTTTCCAAAAGCAGAGTGTTCTCTGAAAGCTTTCATGGGCCCAAATGGAATAAAGTGAAGAAGCAATTACCATTAATTTCTGCAGAAAAACTTTTGAGCCTTCTCGGACCCCCTAAAAATAGTCTCTCTCAGGCTAATGGATTGAGACAAAGCACAGAAGCTCACAGACACAGTTCAAAGCTCTGGAGGCTTGATGCTGAGTGTAGTTCCTAGCGAAGGAGCGCTAAGGGGCCACTCTGTGGCTGGAGGGTGGCAGGAGGGCAGCTGGCGCGCGCTGCTCCTGTACCGGCTCACTGTGAAACAATGCTGAGTGGGAGTTTCACTTTACACCTTTTTTCGTAAAAGCAAAAATCCTCCTCAGGTTTCTTTTGGTTAACATGGCAGGTGTTAACGGAAGCCTTCCATAAGCGCTAAATGATGCAACGTAAACTTTTGAGAAGCAGGGGGCACCTGTATATTCCCATACTTTTCTAAGGACAGGTTACAGTCTTCAGTTGAAGTGTTTGGGTCTTTGTGCTGACCATTGTGCTGGGCACTGGAACCCTGTTCTCAGTGATTCTGCTGTCTAAATAGGAAGATAAGAGTATGATACCGTCACAGCGATGTAAAAATATTACAAGTGATTACGTGCTGACGAAAGGCTATGTAGTTGAGCGGACAGAGTCATTATTCAGGGGTGAAGAAGTCAGGAGAGTCCTGAAGAAGCTAAGAATTGCTGGGCCTTGAAGGACAGGTGAGGGGAAGACATTCTAAGAAGTGGCATAAACATGTGATGTGAGGTAGGCATTGGCACTGTGTTTGAGAGGGAAAATGCAGAAGACTGAACCTGCCTCCTTGGAAAACTGAAAACAGGAGGCTTACTCTCAAAATTAATTGTATAATTAACTAGACATAGCTATATTCTGGCTTCCTATACCCTTAGGCATGCTGGAGCCTGAAAATAGGATGTCTGCATTTTCTTGGTTTCCAGAATATTATACAATTGACCTTGGGTAAAGGTGCCTGTAGACTTACTAATAACATAAATAGTTAATAAACATATATTGTGTATGTTATATGTATTACATACTGTATTCCTACAATAAAGTAAGGTAAAGAATAAGCCGTGTTCAGACAATCATAAGGAAGAGAAAATACATTTATAATACTGTCCTTTGGCTTTTGAAAAGTCCATGAATAAGTGGAACCCGCAGTTCAAACCCATGTTGTTCAAGGTCAGCTGTATTATATCCTTCAAAAGAAAGTGATTTCATGAAAGGTAGTTCATGCGAGTAATCTTTTCTTTCCTTTTTTCAAATTAGAATTAAAAGAGTAAAATTAATATGTAACAAAGGAACTGAAACTGATAATGACCCAAGTTGTCTGCATCCTATCATTAAGAAGAGACAGTGTCGACCAGAGATTCAAATGTGGCAAACAAAAGAGAAAGCAAAATTTTCAGATGGAGATAAATGCCATCGGGTAAGATTTAGATGAGTATTTACAGCAAGATCTTTTCTTTCCTGCATGAAATGTTCCTGTTCTTCGACCCTGCTAGAGATCCCAAATAGTTACTAATAGGTTTGTGTAATTTGTCCTAACAAATAAGTGAAACGTAAAACCACAGGACCTGAAAAGGAGAGCAACGTGAAGACTGTAGTTTATTCTTTTAATTTCTGGGACTAGACCTTGTTCTTTCATCAGCTACTGATCCCGCCTGAGGAGCAGGCTGTGGGTGTCGTCAACAGATCAGTGTAGAGGCTCCCGTGTCCTATTCCAGAGATGCAGTGATAATATGGTGGTGTTTGGGAACCTATTTTCTAGGTTTAGCAGAGATGTTTCATCTCTAAAACTACACTTCATCTTATAGTCTTGAAAAATCTCATTTGTTTGACCGTGACATTCAGTAATTACAAAAATAGCTCAGCTTTTTGAGTCATTTCTGCAACCAGGTGCTCTTCTCAGTGCTTACGTCTAGTAAGTCATCTAGTCGTCTCAGCAGCTCTGTGAGAGTGGTGCTTTCATTATCATCCCTTTTCCTCTGAGGAAAAGGAGCCCCAGAGACTCGGTAACTTGCCTGAGGTTACACAGCCAGGAGGCCGAAGGGCTCTGATTCAGACTCAGCCTGTGCTTAACCTCGACACGATACCACCTCATTGGTTAGGCTGCTTAGAGCCAATAGAGTTCGGAAGTTTTCTTTACTGATACCAAGTAAGGTATAGGTTTGTTCAGTTTTGGTTTACCTTGACCATTTCTTAGTTTGTACCTGTTTTTGTTTGTGTTTTTTGGTTTGTTTGTTTTTACACGTGCAGCTCACTTCAGTATTATGGGCTGTCCCCTGGGGAGAAACTGCTGTTCTCTTTGTAGGAGGCTTTTAGGCATCTGGGTAATGGGATTTCAGATGACCTGTCAAGTGAGGAGGACGGTGAAGTGCGGACGCAGATGATGCTGTTGCGCAGGAGCGTGGAAGGGGCCTCCAGCGACAATGGCTGTGAAGTTAAGAATAGAAAGTCAATACTTTCTAGGCACCTAAACACTCAGGTAATTTCTAGTTTGTAAATGTATAGGCATTACCTCCTAAAGCTCTGCATGCTAACCAGATATTTGACATGCTTTCCTGTTGTTTATTGGCTTGCTTCTCGGCAGGTAAAGAAAAGCACCACCAAGTGGTGTCACACTGCACGGGATTCAGATAGTCTGGCGGAATCAGAGTTTGAATCGGCAGCCTTCAGTCAGGTAATGTAGCCTTCTGAGAGGTCCTTGCTCAGGGTGTTTTCCCTACTGTGGTAACCTTACCCATGGCCTTTTTTGTTGGTTGTCCTGAAGTAGTGGTTGTATTTGCCTGACCTCCCCTGCCGTGGGCTGCCCATCTACCTCCCTGGCTGCTCACCTCTTTTGTGGGGCTGCGCACCCCCAGAAAGAGAAGGGGCTCCATTTTACTGTGACTCCGATCTTAAAAGTGTCAGAGATAATCTGCTGCTCAGCAGGCAAGAGCCTTCTCCATCCCCCGGGGACAAGAAGGCTCCCTCCTCTTTACTTGGGGTACAGAGTTTATCCTTAAGTCTCACTGCTTTGTCAGAGGCCCTGATGCTGATGCAGACAGAGTTTTGAGAAAGGACCCCTGAGAGAGGGGAGCAGCGGATCTCATGGCGCAGCGGATAGGCATGTTGCACGTCACACATGTTATAATTCAGAGGTGAACGGGGCCGGTGGGGGGAGCTGGGCTTTGTTCTGATTGACCAGGCGGTCGGGGGCATGGGGAAGTGTTCGTGTGTGTTTGTGCTGCAGGAGAGCCGACTGGCAGCCTGGGCTCAGCCTCACCATCCTTTCCATGGCTGGCTGGGCCCCAGGGCGTGACCAGGTCTGCAGTCACGCTCGCCACAGGCAGAGTAGGGGACACTTGGGAATGTCAGAAGGCTCAGCCACACCTTTCCGGGGCACTTCAGTCAAAGGTTCTCATGGTTTGACAATGAGTTCTTAGAGTTTTAAAGCCCCGCTTGTTAGAGTCCCACAGGGTTCAACATTTATACATTAAAATGTATTCTTGTTACGTGAAGCCTTAAGAACAGACCAGTCTGTGGGGGTCGACTTATGGGAGCTTGCCAGCCGTCACCACAGATAACTTGTTTTAATTTTATTTCAGATACGTGGTTGTTCTTAAACATGGATGAAACAAATATATAGTTTTGGTGTTCTGTTTTCCTTTGAAGGGCTCTCGGTCTGGCGTGAGCGGAGGCTCCCGAAGCCTGACCATGTCCAGGAGAGACTCCGAAAGCACCCGGCACGACTCAGAGACCGAGGACATGCTGTGGGACGACCTGCTGCATGGCCCAGAGTGCCGGTCGTCTGCCACCAGTGACAGCGAGGGGGCCCGTGTGGATGCTCTCCACTCAGGGGCCAAGCGTGGCCCCAGAGAAGACGTGTTTCAGCAGGTCCGTAAAGGTGATGGTAGCCAGTACTTCCTGTGTACCTCCATGTGCCAGGGACCGTGCTTCTCACTTGGCTTTACGACAGGCAAACAAGGTAGATACCATTATCATCCCTAACGCAGAGACAAGGAAATCGAGTGCAATTTGTAAGTGAAGATGTTGGCATTAGAACTCAGGGGCAAGTACTCCAGAATTGTCCTCACCCGAATTGTTCTTCATAACACTCTTTCTCCTTATTTTCCTGAGACTCATCCTTAACATTCATTTTATGTGAGCAAAGCATTGTTCAAACAGTACATCAGCCTCCTATTTTCAGAGACATCGCAGCGTCGTTTGTGAATTACGAAGAAATGGCGTTGCTTGCTTCTCTAGTGATGTATAAACCAAGTGATGCTTTTAGTTTTAGGCTTTATATTAATATCATAAAATCAGAGAGCCTGCAATTGGAGATTCCTTAGAAGGTATTTGAACCTTCCACCCAATGAAGGAATTCTCCCGTGGAAATAATAGTTATTCTTCTTGGTGCTGTTGTGATGCAGCTAATGAGATAATAGAAAGTGCTTGGCACAGTGTCCGGCAAAGGATAAGCACCCAATAAATGTTAGCATCAGTATAGTGTCTCCATCAGACGATCAGTGGCCTCTGCTTAAGTACTTCTGGAACCGGAATGATTGTTAACTTCACAAGAGAGCTTCCTCTGCTGCTGGGTAGACTGAATGGTGAAAAGGCGGTTCCCAGATCAACATTTCAGATGTTTGGGGACAGCGTATTTCTGTTGTTGGTTTCCACGGCGATTTATAGATCCTGGATGGTGCACATTCTTTTGTTTAATCATTGCATTTCCTTGGTTCTGGGATACTATTGATTTAGGTTACACATTTTCATGAAAAAAAAAAAAAGATTCATGAAATTACACAATTTTTAAAAACTACCCAGAAACAACATACATTTTCTCATTAAGGCTTTAAGCTTCTTTCTTTCAATTTTGCTGTCAAAGTTTGAATCTAAATATTCTTTACGTTTAGTCTGAAGATTCATCTAAATTATATGTAATTATACATATAAAGTATGTGTATTATGTATAATAAATTATACATAACCAGTAGTTATGTATGACATTCTGATGACCTTGACCTTCTTTGCACTTTTGGGATTTTCAGTATAATTTTAAGGCATATATAAGCCTAATTAGGTAATATGAAACCATACCAAAAGGAAGTCCTCATTTCCCAATTGCCCTCTCCACGCTGTTCCTCTTTCACTCCCCATGGCTTGAATGCCACCACCGACCACCTAAGACAGAGACCTTGGAGAAATTCCTTTTTTTCTTTTTTAATTTTTTAAAAAAGTTTATTTATTTTTGAGAGAGAGACAGCGTGAGTGGGGGAGGAGCAGAAAGAGAGGGAGTGAGAGAGAACCCCAAGCAGCCTCCACACCGCCAGCACAGAGCCCAATGTGGGGCTCAAACTCACTGAGCTGAAACCAAGAGCTGGATGCCTAATGGACTGAACTATGCAGGGCTTCAGTATGTTCCTCTTTAGTATGTTCCTATTGTGTCCTCTTGACTCCACTGAAGAATATCTGTGTCTATCAACTTGTGTCTCCCCCACTTGGGGTGGACTGTCATTGTCTGCTGTCTGGGTCATTGTAGCAGCGTCTGTGGGCTTGCTCCCTTTGTCTGCTTTTCCACCCTGCAGATGGAATGATGCCATTCTCCTTAATTGCTTCCCCCCACCCTAATTATTTGTTTCTGTTTCTTTTTTTTTTAAGTTCATTTATTTATTTTGAGAGCATGAGTCGGGGATGAGTTGAGAGAGAGGGAGAGAAAGAGAATCCTGAGCAGGCTCTGCGCCAGTAGCACAGAGTCTGACACAGGGCTCGAACCCACGAACTGTGAGATCATGACCTGAACTAAAACCAAGAGCCGGACACCTAACCTACTGAGCCATCAGGGACCCCTCTCCTCTTGAGCTTTCTATGCTTTTCTGTGTCCTGATTAGACCAGAGAAAGGCTTACTCCTCAGTTATTCATGCAACTTGTAAGGCCTATTAATAGCTCTTCTAGCTAACTTCCTGCTACCTCTAGTATAGTCATGCTGCTCTAGAAATACTTTTCTTCTTAACATTCCATGAAAACACCAAGCTTATCCTCGGTGTATATTTAGCAAGGGAAGCCAAGCCACCTTGGAGATCATGGAATCCTCCTTTCTGTAATTACAGAAGACATTTAGCTTCTCTCTAGGTAAGATAATGGCTTAGTGAAGAAAAAAGGACCAGAGATCAGCATCATGGAGGTGGTCATCGGTATCGAGCTGTGTGAAGGAGAGAATAGAAGGATGGATGAGGCCTGACCCTGGCAAACGGGGCCTGGGGGCTGGACAATGGGGAGAGAACCTGGCTGAGGAAAGAAAGAAGGGTGGATGAAGATAGTTTTACATTTTTCTTTTTAGAACCACTTATTCTGGCTTCAGAATTCAAGCCCTGCCTCTGATCGAGTCAGTGCAATAATCTGGGAAGGGAATGAGTGCAAAAAGACGGATATGTCTGTGTTGGAAATAAGTGGCATCATCATGAGCAGGGTAAGACCTCGGAAGTCTTCAGATTTTGCAAAAAACCTGTTTAATGATCAGCTATTTCATAGGATCTATTCAGTGATCGAAACACCGACTGCTTTTGAAACATGCAGATACATATTTTTAATTTTTATAGTTAGTATCTTTACTTGGTAGTATATACTTTTTTAGTTTTTACAAAGTTCTCTGTGAACATGATCAGTTACTCAGGGTTACTCTACCCAGTGTTCCTGATCTCTTCTAAGCCTCCTTTGTAACAATCCAGGAGTCGTAAATCTGTACATCATCTTTATTTGTACTTTTTAGATTTGAAACATTTCGCTTTTAATAATCTAAATAGTACTTGATAAAAACTGCCTTACAACTCCATTTGACTGTGTAATCTCAATGTGACATTTTAAATTAATTCCCAGGTTAATGCGTATCAGCAAGGACTAGGTTATCAGATGCTGGGAAACGCCGTCACCATTGGATTAGCGTTTTTCCCTTTCTTACACCGACTTTTCCGGGAGAAGAGTTTTGACCAGCTAAAGTCTATTTCGGCTGAGGAGATCCTGACTCTCTTCTGCGGGGGACCACTTGTTACACCTATGATTATTTTGTCTGTGATTAATTTTTTTGAACGATTGTGTCTTACATGGATTTTTTTTTTCATGATGTGTGTGGCAGAGAGAACGTATAAACAGGTCAGTAGACAATTAAGTGTCTCGCCCCTGCTTTTGCATGTGAGAGTCCACTGAGTTGTTTTGTTCTCTTGATTGGTTCTCTCTCCAGAAGGTCATGTGGACAGTGAGGGACTGACGAGCAAACTTTTGGTGTTTGTGGGTTTAACACTTGTGCTGTCGATTATTCACAAATGGCGTGTTGTAATCTGAAATTTCCCTGAGCTCATGGGCAGGAATAAGTGCCTTAGGCAGAGAGCGAGCTCTGCAGGCTGCACAGCACCTATACCTCAGTGGGCCTTTGCACTTGTTTACCCATAACATGGTAGTGACTCTCAAAGTGAAAATGTTCTGTGGAAGAAACAAGTGAGAAATAAATGTATCGAGTTGGTAAGAATGAAGAATTGAAGACTTGATATACTGGTGAAGGGTGCAAAACATGTGATTTTGAGTGGAAATTTAATTTGGAACTAAACCAGAAATCTGATAAACAATGGTGTTTGTGAGACTGGGGATTCACAAAGGTCTCCAAAGAATATTTCTCGAAAATGTCAAGAGTGTACCATATATCAAAGGCATGTGTTACTATAGAATATGCTTTGGAAGCAACAGGATAATGAGCTGTTACCTTAGTCTAAGTGATCACTGATTAGAATGTCATCCGTTTATTTTTTATATGTTGGGAATATTGTTTACAATTATATAAAAATATACTCTGAGACACACATGTATATTTTACTTTGTGACTTTTTTTTTTAACCGCCTCTAGAGATTTTTATTTGCAAAACTCTTCAGCCATATTACTTCTGCCAGGAAGGCTAGGAAGTATGAAATACCTCATTTCAGACTTAAAAAGGTGGAGAACATTAAGATATGGTTATCACTGCGCTCTTTTCTCAAGGTGAGTTTCATTTGATGATAAAATGTGTGCAGGAATATGCAGAAAACACGCTCACTGAGGTTTCTGGCAGCACATACTCAGTGGCCAGTGTGGTTAGTTCTGTGAATCAGTGGCTGACGGATGCCCTGGACACCGGGTTGGAAGTGATCTGTCTGCCAAGCTTAGGAAGGGAAAAGAAAATATAAATTCCTAGGGCAGAGTGAGAAATTGAAAATTGTCTCTTTTTCTGACTTTATGGAAAATACTCCAGCTGAAAATACATTAGTGAATAATTCACACCCGTAACTTGGAACACCATGAATTTCAATGCCTAAAGTTAAACACATCCAGAATATGTTAAAATCCTGTGCCAGAGACTTCTTATAAGCCTTTATTTTCACATTGATGTTGTAAGCCTCAGTGTGAGTGATTTGAGGGCCATTGCTGTCTCTGTGTGTAATCTTAAATATTAACATCAACCTATATGTCTCACTCCACAGAGACGGGGTCCACAGCGCTCAGTTGATGTTGTTGTGTCTTCAGTCTTCTTACTGACCCTTTCCATTGCCTTCATTTGTTGTGCCCAGGTAACCATTTCATATCTATTGTAATGGAAAATGGAAATTCTAATAAGGTTCACTGTCTGTTTCAGACCCGTGTGTGTCTGTGTGTGTGTGCACGCGCGCGCATGTGTGTAACAAACATTTATTTCTCAGGATCAAGGCACCATCATGCTACTTTGAATGCTTAATTTTACTTACTTTTGAAATGATAATAAAGGAATTGAATCTTTTAAGACTCTAAGATGATTCTAATTTAATTTTAGTTGGCAGGTTTTGACTGATGATAAAGCTATCATACCACGAGGGTTACAAAATAGTGATTTTTTAAAAATGTTTTATTTCTGAGAGAGACAGACAACGTGAGCAGGGGAGGGTCAGAGAGAGAGGGAGACACAGAATCTGAAGCAGGCTCCAGGCTCTGAGCTAGCTGTCAGCACAGAGCTTGATGTGGGGTCCGAACCCACAAACTGTGAGATCATGACCTGAGCCGAAGTTGGATGCTCAACTGACTGAGCCACCAGGCGCCCCTAAAATAGTGATTTTTCTAACACCATCTTTCCTTCTGCATTTGTTAGTTGTCACTCTATGGTTGACCTTTCCTTTTTTTTTCTTTCTTTCATTATGGACTCAAATTCTGGTTTTTATCCGACAGATTACAGTCTATTACTCTGTTTGTTTTGATGTCTAAATTGTCCCAGATTTGGTCAGTGGGAGACCCTTGAAGCCCCCTTCTGTATACGTTTGACGGGTCTTTGTACCTTTTCTTTGGGTGGGTCAGTGGGGACTTCTGTGCTTTCTTCATTACAAGAAGTTATAGCTTTATCTTGTAGTGTTTCATTTATTGAGTTTTAACTTCATTCTACTGTGTTCAGAGAACATGAATGTCTTTACTCCTTTGAAATTTGTAGAGGCTTGCTTTATTATCTGGCATATGGTCAGTTTCATTATATCTCCATCAGCACTTTGAAAGAGCTTGTATTCTGTTGTCTTGGGGGGCAATGTCCCCCCTAGGTAAATTAGTCCAAGTTTATTAGTTGCATTGCTTGCATTGTCTGTATCCTTACTCATGTTTTTGGTCTGCTTATTCAGTCAACCATTGACAGAGGTGTGTTCACGTCTATTGTGATGGTGGATTTCTTTTTTCTTCCTTTTATTTCTGTCAATTTTTATTTCATATATTTTGAAGCTGACTTTTATGACTTTTATGACCTTTATAGTTATTCTTTTTCTCAATCCAGCACCATATGTTGCATTCACTTGTCAGGTCTCTTTAGTTGTCAGTGTTGTCTTTGTTTTTGTTTTTGTTTTTGTTTTTTTAAGTAGGCTGCACACCCTAGTAGCATGGAGCCCAACAAAGGGCTCAACTCATGACCCTGAGAGCAAGACCAGAGCTGAGATCAAGAGCAGATGCCTAACCAACTGAGCCATCAGGTGCCCCTCTTTAGTCTTCTTTAACCTGGAAAAGTGTCAGACTTTTCTTATCTTTCATGACCTTATGAAATGTCTCTGAGTCTAATGTTTCTTAACTTAAAGTCTACTCTATTTGATATTAATTTAACCATACCACCTATCTTTTTGTCGGAGGCCGCGCCGGCTCCGACAGGTCCAGGGGTCCCTGAAGGATGGACGGTGTCGGCGAAAGAGAATGAGAGAGCCCCGAGATTCTTTCTGATCACCAGGCAGGCATCTCTGTCCTGTCGGTTTTGGTATCTTTATTTTAAGGTTCAGCAACAAGATGAAGTCATAGAAAGGAATTTCTTACAATGGGAGGCCTTTTGTGATATCAATTAACAGAATGTTCTTAGTGAAAAACAGCATAACATACAAGTTAAATTGTATATAGATAAGCTAGGAGTTATTCTGTCTGGTTCTCAAGAAGATAAATGTTTCTGAATTGGTTTATTTGTGGAAACTAACATGGGGGCCCTAAATGTGTCAATCTTTGTACCTGGGTTTATGTTTTAGCTACTCTTATCTATCCTCATCCCAGTTGCCAGTGTAAGGGAGGGTGTTTGTGGAATGCAGGCCTTGAGGAAGGGACTGCCATGCTTCACCAATTAGCAAAGATATATGTGGTAGCTATGTTCTGCTCTTAACCCCAAAATAGGCTCTTTGTCTCGGGGCTAGGCTCAATTGTAACTCTTGTGTTCTAATTAACCCCCTCTATTATCTAAGCCTTGGGTCTGTAAGGCCAATAGGAAGAGCCTTTTGACAATCGCCCATAGAGCTTTCATCTAAAGTCTCTTTTGTAAAGGCAGGAATATGCTTTTCCTTATGAGGTATCTGTATTCAGAATATGGGTCTGATATGGAATATTGGGAGGCCTGGTCAATACCAGCAGGCTTATATCCAACATGAGCTAATGGTAGCAGAAGGAGATACCAGTTTTCATTTCTCATGGGAGGAGCTGCAAACAATGTCACTTCCTTGCCGTGATTGCCATCCAGAGAGGCCGGTTCGGCTCCCAGCATCTTTTGATTAGTTTCTGCATATTATATCTTTGTGCACCCTTTCATTTATTTTGTCTTCATATTTGAGTCATGCCTCCTGTAATCAGCATATCCTTTTATTTGGTTGTTCCTTAATCTAGGTTCACAGTCTTAGTGGTTTAGATTGTCTGGCTCATTTACATTTAATGTAATTACCACAAATACAAATATTGTTTAGTTCCTATTTGGTCTACCTGTTAATTTTCCTTTTTCTCTCCTTTCTTGGCATCTTTTACTAATCAAGTATTCTGTAATAATTCCATTTAATCCTGTCTGTTAATTTGTTATATGTTCTTTCACTACTTGTCTTATATATTGTTACCTCAGAGATTATAACATACATCATTAGCTTAGTATAGTCTAATAAATTATCAGTTTCTCCTTCCTTGATAGTGCTAGGACCTTAGAACACTTTATCTCATTTATCCATTCACCCATTATTAGTATCCTTAATTAAAATTTTATACATATTTTGTTTTATTTATTTTATTTATTTCTTTAAGTAGGCTCCGTGTACAACCTGGGGCTCAAATTCACAACCCTGACATCAAGAGTTGCGTGCTCTACTGACTGATCTTGCCAGGCACCCCAAATTTTACATATGTTTTAAACCCACAAGATGTGATGATTATGTTTTGTATTCAGTTATTCATTTATATTTACCTACATATTTACCCTTTTCATCACTTTTCATTAGTTCTTGCATTTCTGTGCTTTTTTCCGTGACTTTTTTCTTCCTGTTTGAAGAATCTGTTTGGTTATGAATTCTCTTCTGATGTATTTGAAAATGTCTTTTATCACTTTCTTGTTTAAAGGATGTTTTCACTGAGTCTACATTTCTGGGTTCCCAGTTACTTTCAATACCTTTAGGATGCTGTTACCTTCTGATTTCCATGTTTTATCTTGAGAAGTCAGCTGTTAGTCTTATTTGCCGCTTTTTAAAGTTAATGTCCTTTTTCTCTGGCTGCTTTATTTTTAATTTCCTTTCTTTTCTTTCAAATCTTTAAGTGTTCTGAAAGAGAGAGAGCGAGTGAGAGCAAGAGTGTGCGCATGTGTGGGAGTGGCAGAGAGAGAATGCCAAGCAGGCTCTGCACCATCGGTGCTGAGCCCAACATGGGATTTGAACTCATGAACCATGAGATCATGAGCTGAGCCAAAACTGAGTGCTGGATGGTTAACCGACCCAGACACCCAGGCACCCCTTCTCTGGCTGGTTTTAAGAGTTTTTCTTTGTGTTTGGTTTTACAGCCATTTGGCTGTGGTTTGTGTGTTGTATTTTGTCACACAACAAACCAGGCTGCTGAAGGGGTGGGCCCAGGTTGCTACCGTTGTTACTTTCCTCCCCTAGTTGTAACTGATTGGCAGGGCTGCACACCGGACCCTGACTAAGCTAAATGTGTTCCCTCTTTTAGAAATTAGGACTGAAAATCCGAGATACCAGTGGTGGCCTTTGGAGAAGAGAGGGTCAGTAGGGGTCAGTGGGGCCAGTGGGGTGTCATGAGAAACCAAAGCTGGAGCAAGCCAGAGTTGCAGGGAGCAGCAGCAAGCGTCATGCAGAGCCACAGAATTCACTAAGAGGAGTGGAGATGGCAGCCCAAATGGCCCTTGAGCAAGAGAGAGAGGGAAGCTGCGCCGTGATTTCCTGCTTTCCAAAGGCTGGTATTTTGTTTCCACGAGGAGCCTCTGTCTATTTTCCAGCATGTTCCATTTTACCCTGGGCTGGCTTGAGTAGATTTCAAAAAAAATAAAAACAAAAACCTTTACCAGGAAACTTGACACATAATAGGTATTTGATAAATGGTTGCTGCTGCTGCTGTGTTATTTGGATCCTAAAATGGAGTCAAGAATTGACCCTCAGGGTTTTCGAGTCAGGCCAGTAGGATGAGCCACATGTTTCAGGAAGGCCTACTAGCCATAATACAAATTTAACACTTTGAAAAACGGTCACCATACACTTCTGAGTGGGCACATGAGTGGTTCGAAGGTGGTGATGTGTTTGTCTTATGTCTTCCCCCTTTGTTACTTTCAGACTTTTGCTGTCTTTTATGCCAAGGGAAAAGATCTAGGAAACCCAGAGAAATAGGTAGTGATTAGTTAAATAGATAAGACTTTATATGAGTGTTAAAATTCTTCTGCTTTGAGTATAAAACATTGGTAACTTGTAAATCTTTTTGTTAGAGTAAAGGAGTAATTATGGATTTTGAGGCAAAAGAAAAACTTAACTTTTTGTCGGTCCTCTGTATAGGTTCTACAAGGGCATAAAACTTTCCTGAATGATGCTTATAATTGGGAGTTTTTGATCTGGGAAACAGCTTTACTACTTTTCTTACTGCGTCTGGCCTCATTGGGGTCTGAAACCAATAAGAAATACAGCAATGTTTCAATATTACTTACGGAACAGGTAACGGCTGGTCCTCGTCAGTGTCATTCTGTGGTTAGAGATGGCGTTGTAAGATCTGTGCGGAAGATTCAGGGTTGAGTCTAGATTGGGCACTTTCTAGCTATGTGAACTTACAGGTGACTTTGCTACTATATAATTGTTTCCTCCTTATAAAATTAGGGTTCTAATCTTCCCCACCTGCTCCCAGGATTGTAATAACTAAAAATCTAATGGATTGAAAGTATTTTGTAGATTATAAAGTTATCTTTATTGTTGTTAACTGAGCATGCTTTTAATCTTATATTCTACAGCAAGTATTAGATCTTTATATTACTTGTCATTCAGACATGTTTGTAATAAGCTCTTGAATTTCTTCTGTATCAGATATAGCATACATACAAAGTTTAGAAAATACTTGCTCTTTATTATGGGAAGAGATATTAAGACTGGGAAATGTTTCTTATAAAGACAGTAGTATAAAGGGTGTTTTGTTTGTTTTTGTTTTGTTTTTGATTTCCTGGTTATCCATAAGTTTTACATAAATACATTTGGTATCATTAGGTTTTCTTTTTTTGCCTGAGAATTATAGTGAGGAATACCTCCTCTAAGAGAAAAAATAAGGAATTAGCAAGTTAAAGCAGCTATCTTTTTACAGCCCATTAATGTTTAATGAGGATGTTAGATTATATGGGGGAGGGGGTCACCAAAATAAGTAGAGATTTTCAATTTAAGAAGTTCAGATGTTAATTGTTATGTTATAATTAACATACTTTTAATTGTTTTGATATTTAAATTGCTTCTTTTTTTTTTTTAATTCACTAACTGGCTTTTCTTTGTCAGATATGGCTGATTGGGCTGGACAGTAGGGATGTGACATGTGTTCTGTAAAAATAACTGCAGGAATTTTCAAATTCATTTTATTTGAAAATATTACTTTCGAGTCTGCCAGACTTAATGCAGTGTGTATATATATATATATATTTTTTTTCTGTGACATTTGCCTTAACCTCTCTTTTTTTCCCCTTAGATTAATTTATATCTTAAGATGGAAAAAAAGCCAAATAAGAAAGAACAGCTTACTCTAGTAAATAATGTATTAAAGCTGTCCACCAAGTTATTGAAAGTAAGTAATATCCTGTGATCTACTTTAACTAGCACTTAAATCAATGCTGTACTTATTGGAGAATACCCTAGTAACAGATGATTGCTCGGCTGTGTACATTCACAATGCCAACTTGATAGTGTTGGGTTACTGACTATTGTAAGAAAAAATTTCCTGTCTTATTACCCAGGTTCTGATGACTGCTGATACCTGTCACCTTTTTCACATTATATTTTACAAAAAATCACAACATACTGCTTGAACCCACCTTTCGTGGAAAAGTAGTGTGAGCCCATGATGGTGGGGATGCAATGGAAGTGGAAGCAGCTGTGGAACATGAAGGAAGGCCTTACACATGAATCCTTACCCAAGACCTAAACACAGCTCAGAAATCACTGGTGGTCATTGATAGGCCATGTATTTCATCTCCATTCTTTCGTGTTTTTTGTAGGAGTTGGACACACCATTTAGACTCTATGGACTGACAATGAATCCCTTAATCTACAATATCACGCGAGTGGTTATCCTTTCTGCTGTCTCCGGTGTTATAAGTGATCTTCTAGGATTTAATATAAGAGTAAGTGTGACTAGTACTCTGTGGCGTCTGCCTTCGTCCCACAAATTACCAAATATAGTAATCCTTGCTCTTCACACTGTGAGTGAGTGAGTGTGTGTGTGTGCGTGTGTGTGTGTGTGTGAGAGAGAGAGAGAGAGAAAGACAAAGACAAAGACAGAGACAGAGACTAAGGGACTGGCATGGAAATAGCTCTTCAGGTAAAGAAATACACATTTTGATGGTGGTGCACAGGCTTCTTAGCTTAGGTTTTCTCATTTGACACAAGTACAGTAGACTGTGCTCTTGGATGGAACGAAAAATCAAGTTTGAATGTCATGTTAACCTAATAGTGTGGGCTGGGGAAGGATCTGCCTCTGAGAGACAGAATAAATGCAAACCCAAAACCCATGAACGGCAGTATGTCATTTTTGACCCTGGGAATTGTTAGACGTTTCTCCTCCGTGGTGTTCTAGAGTTGCTATCGTTCTTCTGAGGTGAAGAACGATATGACTTGGTTCATAGTCATGGATGTGGACCTGTAACCCCCAACTGTTTGTCTTAAAACTAACTTCTTTTGGTGATTTTCTTTTCTTAGCTGTGGAAAATTAAGTCATAAGCTGAGTCACGTGCCTGGACTGTCTCCTCACTGGCACCCGTACTTCCCCATTAAGGAAGGAGATGGCTGCAGAGACCCTGAGATGCCTACCTGCTTGTTCACGCTCAGAGGTGCCCTCAGCTCTGCCCAACCTTATGAATGGTATTTTCAGAGGAACAAATCCTTTTCCAACTGGGCACGCATGCCAAAAGCTGTATTCTCATGGATTTCAAACAATACGAATAGTCAGGAGACTAAAGATCATGTGTTATGGTAACATACGGGCAGCTTTCTAAGCTAGGAAATTGATTTTGGGCATTTCATTGCTGTGACAGTTATATTTACTGCAACTAGTCTTTTGGTTACTATGGTAGATGCCCAAAGCATGAAGAAATGATCCTCTATTGGAAGTGGCAAATTCAGTACTTTTTTTTTCTTGGAGATTTCTTTTCTCTAACAAAGAGAAATCAAATTGAAACTATTTTAGGTTGAATCCAAATAAAATAACTTTATTGGAGAATTTCAGTTTCTAGGTTTTTTTTGTTGTGGCAGAAAAAAAGAAAAACCTTTTAAACTGTGAGTTTCTGCTCAACTACAGAGAAATTTTAATGTGTTTACAATTCTGAAGTTATTCCTAGTAACTGTGTAGTTGTTGATGAAAGAGTCATGCATACATAATATGCTATGAAATTCAGCACGAGAAAGTTTAAGTATGTGCATAGTCATTCATGTCCATCATACAACATGAGATCCACACAGATCATCGGAGCTGTTTCCAGTCACAGTACTACGTGAAGCATTAATAGTTTGTTGTACAGTTTTCTTCTTTAAAGTTTATTTTTATTTGTTTTGAGAGAGAGAGAGAGAGCCAGCAGTGGGGTCGGGGGTGGGGGCAGAGAAAGGGGGAGACAGAATCCCAAGCAGGCTCTGGGATGTCAGCACAGAGCCTGATGTGGGGCTTGAACTCATCAACTGTGAGATTATGACCTGAGCCAAAATCAAGAGTCAGACGCTCAACCAACTGAGCCACCCAAGTGCCCCTGTTGTACAGCTTTACGTAACCAACCCTTAGCTCACTGTCAAGTCCATGGTGTCTGTACTTGGCCAAGCTAAGCCTTTTATGATTTGGATTCTCTTTATCAGCGTCCCCTGTTACACACACGTGTTTACATACGTTAATGAAAACTCTCGTAGTCTACATACAATTCTTGCTCTTTAAGTTATTTGCTTTGAAGAATCTCTTGAGGCAAATTGAAAGTCGGAACATTTTAATGATAAGTTTATTTTTATTTTATTTTTAATTGAAATTTAGTTAACATACAGTGCTATTTTCAGGGGTGCATTGTAATGTTTCAACAATTCTAGACATTACTCAGTGCTCACCACAGGATAAGTGTACTTTAAAAACATTTTTTTTTAATGTTTTTATTTATTTCTGAGAGAGAAAGAGAAACAGCGTGAGCAGGGGAGGGTCAGAGAGAGAGGGAGACACAGACTCCAAAGCAGCTCCAGGCTCTGAGCTAGCTGTCAGCACAGAGCCATGAACCGTGAGATCATGACCTGAGCCGAAGTCGGAGGCTTAACCCACTGAGCCACCCAGGTGCCCCAAGATAAGTGTACTTTTAATCCCTTTTGTGAATTTTGAAAAGGAACTAATTTAGAAACTTAGTTATATGTAAAGAATGTACCCACACAGAATCAGTGTACCAGTTACACATATCCTAATGTGCAGGAAGATTTTTGAAGTTTAAAGATGAATTTCTCAAGAGTCCCCAGGGGTTGAGGTCAGACCACTCTGGTTTCATATCCTTGGCTCTGCCACTTATTAGCTTCATAATCTAAAACAAATTAACCTTTTTGCATCTCAGTTTATCTGTTACATGGGGATAACTACCACCTAATAGAGTTTTTAAGGTGGAATGAGATTTTCATGTAAGGTACTTAGTACAATATATAGTACTTAGCACTTTGTCAATCCATGACAAACATTTGTTGTTACTATTTATAAACCTTTTAAAAATCTTTCACCAGTAGATTCCTAACTGTGAAGATAGAAACATAGGAAGTAAGGTTGTGAACTCGGAGGGATTACCAAAAATTTGCAGCCATTTTAAATGTTTCCTGAGACGTGTAATTTCTTTTAAAGGTACCCCCCTCCTCAACAGTGATTTGCCTGTAGAAGGAACTGTTTTGTAAAAGCACTTAAGGGTTTCATCAGATGGCTCATAGAAATCATGCTTTTACTATTTTCTATCAGGAACAATAGCAACTGTTGATGCGAGACTGAGCTCAGTGCAAATATCAGATGAAGAAAGCTCATGCCAGTATCTTTCTCTCCTATGAAAAAGTGCTGTTTGGTTTTTATTTGCATCTTTTACACAGTGAATTCTTTAATTTAAATGCAGTATTTAGAATAGTTGACTCTTGTGGGTTTCAGTTACAGTTTTGATAGTGTATAATTGATTTACATTATTTTTCAGGTAGATAAAATTATATGTAAGTATAGTTGCTCATGTCAGGAACAGAAATCATTCTTGATTCCTTCCTCTTCCTCACATCCAGGTACCAAGTCTTCAAATAATTATCTTTTAGACATTTTTCTAATCAGTCCACCATTCTTCAGACCCACTTCTACCACCCCAATTGATGTCAGTATCCTTTGTATTTTGAACAAGTTTATGCTTCTTTACTTTTACATATGTATGGCCCCCTGGCCCCCAAGCCCCATCTCTTCTTCTCAAAAAGTTAATGTATCTTTCCTAAAATGCAAGTCTAATCATTTAGAGTCTATTAGTGGCTTACTACTCTGAAGATAAAAATCCAAAATACTTTTTGCAATGTGTACAGCCCCACCTTGTTGAGAAAGATTTTTGACTCTATATTTGAAAGATATTTTGGCTGGGTATAAAATTCTAGTTTTTTTGTTTTGTTTTGTTTACTTATTTATTTAGAGAAAGAGAGTGTGAGTAGGGGGATGGGGCAGAGAGAGAGGGAGAATCTCAAGCAGACTCCATGCCATCAGTGCAGATCTGACATGGGGCTCAAACTCTTGAAACCATGAGACTGTGAACCGAGACGAAATCAAGACTCAGATGCCTAACTGACTGAAGAACCCAGGTGCCCCTAAGATTCTGGTTTTAACGGTGTTGTTGCTCTGCTGCTCTCTGGATTGTGTTGTTTTTACAAGAAGTCTTGTCGTTCTTATCTTTGTTCCTCTGTATGTAATTTTTTAAAACCTCTGCTGCTTTTAAGGTTTTCATCATCAAATTTGTGCAGTTTCATTACAATATGCATTGGTGTGGTGTTCTTCATGATTTTTGTGCTTGGGGTTTGTTGCACTTATTGGATGTGTGGACTTACATAGTTTAATTTTGGCTATTATATCTTAAAATAAGTTTTCTATTCCCCACTCTCTCCTACCTCCTCCTGGGACTCCCAGTTTACAAGCATATTAGTCTGTTTGAAGTTGACCCACAACTTACTAATGTTTTGTATGGTTCCCAGTCTTTCTTCTGTCTTTAAGTTTGGATTGTTTCTGTTGCCATGCCTTCAAGTTCACTAACTTGTTCCTCACTAATTTGCTGTTAATCTTACCTGATGTATTTTTGCTTATGAAAGTTTGATTTTTTTTTTAATCTGTCATGCCTCTCCTTAATATTTCTTTTCTCCATCTTGTTTAATATAATAAATATATTTAAGAAATAGTAAATAAGGCCATTAAAAGAGTTATCTGTGTCATTTCGGGGTTTGTTTTTAATGACTGGTTTTTCTTATTTTGGATCATATTTTTGTGCTTCTTTGCATGCCTGGTAATTTTTTAAAAAAATTTTTTAATGTTTTTTTATTTATTTCCAAGAGAGAGACAGCATGAGCAGGGGCAGGTTGGAGAGAGAGGGAGACACAGAATCTGAAGCAGGCTCCAGGCTGAGCTAGCTGTCAGCACAGAGCCCGATGTGGGGCTCAAACTCACAAACCATGAGATCATGACCTGAGCTGAAGTCAGATGCTTAACCGACTGAGCCACAAAGGCGCCCTGGTAATTTTTTTTATTGGATGTGAATTTTACACCGTTGGGTGTTGGGTTTTTGTATATATGTGTATATTGTTTCACATTCTTTTAAATATTCTTGAGCTTTGTTTTAGAATATGGTTCAGTTACTCAGAAGCAGTTTGATCATTTCAAGGCTTTTAAGCTTTGTTAGTTGGTCCAGAGCAGCCGTTAGTTCAAGGCTACTTTTCTCCTCTACTGAAGCAATGTCCTCTAGAGTATTCTACCCAGTGTCCTGTTTATTAGGTGAGGTTTTTCCAGTTTGACTCCGGGAACACAAACTCTTCCCAGCTCCGAATTTCTCTGCCTACTTCTTTTGGTAGTTCTTTCCCTGTTGTTGAGTATTTCCCAACAAGTATTGTGCTATCAGTACCTAAGGACTTGAAAAGAGCTCTCTGCACATTATTTTGGTGCTCTCCTCGCTATGTGGCTGTCTTCCCTCTGGTACTCTTCGCTGCAAATTCCAGCTGTCTTGGCCTTTCCAAATTCTTAATTGTGTCTCTGAACATAACAAGGCTGCTTGATTTGGTCTGGGTTTCCCCTTCCTGCCCCACAACCTAGAAACTGCCTCTAAGGAGGAATCTGGGGCATTTGCGGGGCTCAACTCACTTAATTCCCTATCCTGTTTTATATGTTGTCCAACAGTTAAAACCCATATTTCATATGTATGCGTATGAGATGTATATGTACACACATATATGAAATATATATAATATATATTTATGGGTTTTCTTCCTTTATTCTCCCAGTTTTTTAAGTTGTTTCCACCTTAGTAAATGGAACAAAACTTACTCAGTTTCTCAGGTTTAATCTTGGGCTTCCTCTCTTTGTCTCCATATCTAATCCACCACCAAACTGTGTCAGTTCTACCTTCCCACTGTTAGCAGGTTAATAAGCCTCCTTCACTTTCAGCTGAGTTCACATGCTGATCCTTTCCATTCTTGCCTCATACAGTAGGTTCTTGATAGCCACGTGAGTAAGTTTAAACATGTGGAAACTATATACTTAGGTTATTCCTACTTAAGCCCTTCCTGGCTTTCCCTACGGTGGCCTCCAAGGTCCTTCATTAGCAGGCTTGCCTCCTTTTCCAGCTTCACTCCTCAATACTATACAATCACACTGCCTCCCTCTGTCCCTCCATTATACTAAGTTCTTTCTCCTATCACATTTGTGCCCAGAAAACATTTTCTTTTTTTTTTTTTTACAAATAGTTTATTGTCAAATTGATTTCCACATAACACCCAGTGCTCATCCCCACAAGTGCCCTCCTCCATGCCCATCCCCCCTCCCCCCCACATCCATCAGTCCTCAGTTTTTGTCAGCATTCAAGAGTCTCTCATGGTTTGCCTCTCTCCCTTTCCCCCACTATTTCCCCCCTTCTTCTCCCCCTTGTTCCTCCGTCAAGTTCCTCCTAATCCTCCTATACGTGCAAACATATGATATTTGTCCTTCTCTGCCTGACTTATTTCGCTCAGCATAACACCCTCAAGGTCCATCCATGTTGCTACACATGGCCAGATTTCATTGTTTCTCATTGCCATGTAGTATTCCATCGTATAGATAAACCACATCTTCTTGATCCATTCGTCCGTTGATGGACACAGGCTCTTAACATATTTTGGCTATTGTTGAGGGTGCTGCTATGAACATTGGGGTACATGTGCTCCTATACATCAGCACCAGAAAGCATGTTCTTACGTTCTCCCCTGAATGGCTTCTTAGCTGTGTGTTCCTCTGTCTGTTCTAATGCAGATCCCTATCTTTCCTTGTTATCAGTTATGTGGCCCTATTCACTTCCTTCAGAGCATTTATTATAATCTAATTGATTATCTTGTTTATTTTTATTGTAGCAAAGTCCTTTATTTCTTTTTAAAAGATGATTTGCTTTTAATTGAAGTATAGTTGATACACAATATTATGTTAGTATTGTATTAGATATACAATATAGCCATTCAACATTTACATATATTACAAAATGCTCACCATAAGTGTTGTTACCATCTGTCACCATACAGTTATTGATTTTGTATTATATATTATATATAATATATATGGTATATAATAGTATTATTGACTATATTCCCTATGCTGTACTTTACATTGCTGTGATTAATTTGTTTTATAACTGGAAGTTTGTACCTCTTAATCCCCTTTGCCTATTTCACTTATCTTCTTATTCCTCTCCTTTCTGGCAACCACCACTTTGTTCTCTGTATTTACGAGTCTGTTTCTGTTTTGTTTATTTTGTCTTTTAGATTCCACATTTAAATGGAATCATATGATACTTGTGTTGCTCTTATTTCAGTTAGCATAACACCCTTGAGGTCTATCCATGTCACAAATGGCAGGATTTCATTCTTTTTTTTTCCCTTCCTTCCTTCCTTCCTTCCTTCCCAGTTGAGTAATATTCCTCTCTTTATATCTGTTAATATTTGCTTTATATATTTAGGTGCTGCCATGTTGGGTGCATAGATATTTACAGATGTTATCTCCTCTTGGAGGATTGATACCTTTTTACGTTATGTAATATCCTTCTTTGTCTCTTGCTATAGTCTTTGTTTTAAAGTTTATTTTGTCTAATATAAGTGTTGGTACCCCAGCTTTTATTCATTCATTTTATTCATTCCATTTGTCCTTAGGTCTGCAGTGAGTATCTTCTAGGCAGCATTTAGTCCATTTACACTTAAAGTAATTATTGATGTAGCTCTGTACTAATTGCCATTCTGTTACTTGTTTTATGGTCATTTTATAGTTCATCTTTGCTTTTTACTCTCTTCCCTTGTGATTTGATGACTTTCTTTAGGGTTAGGCTTGGATTCCTTTCTTCTTATTTATTTATTTTTGTGTATTTACTATAGGTTTTTGGTTTGTGGTTGCCATGAGGTTCATACATAACATCCTGTGTACAACGCAGCCTATTTTAAGTTGATGTTTGCTTAAGTTCAAATATATCCTAAAGGTACTATGTTTTGGAGCACCTGGGTGGCTCAGTCGGTTGAGCGTCTGACTCCATTTCAGCTCCGGTCATGATCCCAGGGTCATGAGATTGAGCCCTGCATTGGGCTCCACGCTGGCTGTGGAGCCTGCTTAAGAGTCTCTCTCTCTCTCCCTCTGTAGCGCTCCCCCACTCCCGCTCCCTCTCTAAAAAATTAAAAAATAACTGCAATGTTAAAAAAAAATAAAAGTACTACATTTTTACTCCCCTTTTCCATGTTTTATGTATTTTGTGTTACATTTTACATCCTTTTATTTTGTGTATCCCTGAACTAATTATTGATATAATTGATTTTACTAATTTTGTGTTTTATCTTCATTCTAGCTTTATAAGTGATTGATCTACTACCTTTACTGTATGTTTGCTTTTACCAGCTAATATTTTTTCATACATTTTTACTAAAGTTTTGGCCTTTTCCACTTAAAGAAGTCATTTTAACATTTCATCTAAGGCCAGTTGGTGGCGATAAACTCCTTTAACTTTTGTTTGTCTGGGAAACTCTCTCTCTAATTCTGAACATGACCTTTCTGGGTAGAATATTTGGTTGGTGTTTTTTGCCTTTCAGCACTTTGAATATGTCATGCTGCCCCCTTTTGGCCTACAAAGTTTCTGCTGAAAAAAATCAGCTGATAACCTGGTGGCGTTTCCCTTGTAGATAACTGGCTGCTTTTCTTTTTTAAGGTTTTATTTTAGTAACCCAATGCTATCACAGCTAGTGCGTCCACCCCCACCCCTTCCTCTTTGGTAAGCATCANGCCCTTTGCTTGTTTGTTTTGTTTCTTAAATTCCACATATGAGTGACCTTTATCTTTCTCTGGCTGACTTATTTCATGTAGCTTTATATATACTCCCTAGCTCATCCATGTCATTGCAAATAGCAAGATTTCATTCTTTTTTATGGCAGAATAATATTCAACTGTTTATGAATAGCACATCTTTTTTATCCATTCACTGATCATTGGGCACTTGAGTTTGCTTCCATACCTTGGCTATTGCAAGTAGGCTGCTATAAACCTTGGTATAAACAAAGTGGTATCCCTTCGAATTAGTGTTTTGATATTCTTTGGGTAAAACCCCAGTAGTGTGATTGCTGGATCATAGGGTAGTTCTATTTTTAACTTTTTGAGGAATGTCCATACTGTTTACCACAATGCCTGTACCAGTCTGCATTCCTACCAACAGTGCAGAAGGGCTCCTTTTTTCCCCCACATCCTCACCAATACCTCTTGTTTCATGTGTTGATTTTAGCCATTCTGACAGGTATGAGGTGTTATCTTATTGTGGTTTTGATTTCCATTTCCCTGATGGTAAGTGATGATGATCTTTATAATTTTGAACTAATTTTTTCATCACTGTTTTCATCAGTATTTTATAGTTTTCAGAGTATAAGTCTTTCACTTCACCTCTTTGTTTAGGTTTATTCCCAGGTATCTTTTTTGGTGTAGTTGTAAATGCTATTGTTTTCTTAAATTTATCTTTCTGCTGCTTCATTAGTAGTGTATAGAAATGAAACCTATTTCTGTACATTGATTTTGTTTTTTAAAAATTTTAAAAATGTTTTATTTATTTCTGAGAGAGAGAGAGAGAGAGAGAGAATGAACAGAGGAGGGTCAGAGAGAGAGGGAGACACAGAATCTGAAGCAGGCTCCAGGTTCCGAGCTAGCCTGATGCAGGGCTCAAACCCATGAACCGTGAGATCATGACCTGAGCTGAAGTCGGACACTAAACCAACTGAGCCACCCAGGCGCCCCAACTTTGATCTTTTTTGAATTGCTGAGGTTTGCTTTGTGGCCTAATGTGTGATCTGTTCTGGAGAATGTTCCATGTGTACTTGGGAAGAATGTGTACATTGCTGTTTCAGGATGGAATGTTCTGAATATATCTGTTAAATCCATCTGGTTTAATGTGTCATTCAAAGCGTTGTTTTCCTTGTTGGTGTTCTGTTTAGATGATGTCCATTGATGTAGGTGGGGTGTTAAAGTCCCCTACTATTATTGTATTATTATTTATTAGTTCCTTTATATTTGTTATTAACTATTTTGTGTATTTGGGTCGCTTCATGTTGGGTGCATAAGTATTTACGATTGTTATAACTTCTTGTTGGATTGTCCTCTTTATTACTATATAGTGCCCTTCTTTGTCTCTCGTTACAATCTTTGTTTTAAAGTCTGTTTTGTCCATTTGGCACCTGGGTGGCTTATTCCATTAAGCATCCAACCTAGGCTCAGGTCATGTACTTGGGGTTCGTGAGTTTGAGCCCCACATTGGGGTCTCTGCTGTCTGCGTGGCTTTTGCTTGGGATCCTCTGTCTCCCTCTCTCTGCTCCTTCCCACATGCTCACATTCTCTCTCTCAAAAATAAACACTAAAAAAAAAAAAATTAAAGGGCATTTGGGTGGCTTAGTTGGTTAAGCGTCCAACTTCAGCTTCGGTCATGATTTCAGTTTGTGGGTTTGAGCCCTGCATTGGGCTCACTGCTGTCAGCACAAAGCCTGCTTCGAATCCTCTGTCCCCTCTCTCTGACCCTCCCCCACTCATTTTCCCTTTCTCTCTCTCTCTCTCTCTAAATAAATAAAACATTAAAAAAATCTATTTTGTTTAGATTACTAAACAAAACTTAGCAATAAGTATTGCTACTCCAACTTTTCTCTGATGTCCATTTGGATGATAAAGATTTCTCCATCACCTCACTTTCAATCTATAGGTGTCTTTTCGGTCTAAAATGAGTATCTTATGGGCAGCATATAGATCAGTCTTATTTTTTTATCCATTCTGTCACCCTGTGATTTTTGGTTGCAGCATTTAGTCCATTTACATTCAAAGTAATTATTGATAAATATGTACTTGTTGTCAATTTATTACTTATTTTTTGGTTGTTTCTGAAAGTTTTCACTGATCCTTTCTTGTGTTTCTTTCATGTTTTGGTGGTTTTCTTTAGTGATATATTTAGATTTCTTTCTCTTTATTCATTGCATGTTTATTAGTGATTTTTGATATGTGGTTACCATTAGGTTTGTATGTAACATCTTCTGTATTAAATTGCTGATCATTTAAGTTTGAACACACTCTTCTCTTCCCACGTTAGGTATATGACCACATATTTTACATTCTTTTATTTTGTAAGTTCCTTGACTGATTTTTTTCTGAAATACTCATTTTTACTAATTTTGTGTTTTCTACCTCGTACTGTCATTTCTGGTCCTTCCACTCAAAGAGTACCCTTTAGTATTTGTTGCAGAACTGGTTTAGTAGTCATGAACTCCTTTATAGAGATTTTTGTCTGGGAAACTCTTTGTGTCTCCTTCTATACCAACTGAAAGCCTTGTTGGATAGAGTATTCTTGGCTTCCAGTGTTTCCAATGTAGCACTTTGCATGTGATCATGCCACTCCTCTTTGGCTTGGAAAGTTTCTGCTAAAAAAAAATCCAGTGAGTCTTTGGGGATTTCCCTTGTAACTTACTTCTTTTGTGTTGCTGCTTTTAATATTTTTTTCTTTGTTATTTTGTCATTTTAATTACATCATGACTTGGTGTGGATCTGCTTTTTGAAATTTTGTTGGGCGTTCTCTGTGCATCCTAGATCTTGATGTCTGTTTCCTTCCCCAGACTGGGGGAGTTTTCAGCTATTATTTCTTCAAATAAATTCTTTACCCCACCCGCCTTTTTCCCCCTCTCTTCTTCTTCTAGGACTCTTATAAGATGAATGTTGTTACGTTTGATGAAGTCACTGAGTGACTCATTTTGTATATTTGCATAATTCTTTTTCTCTCATTTTTGTTCAGTTTGATTACTTTCCATTACTCTGTCTTCTAGGTCATGAATTTCTTCCTGTTTTTTCCATCCTGTTCATTCCATCATGCATTTTTCTCACTTTGTTTTTTGAGCCCTGTATCTCAATGTTATTCCTTATCTCTGTGTTAATAGTCTCACTGATGTCCGCCACTCTTTTCTCAAGTCCACTGAGTATCTTTATGATCATTGCTTTAAATTCTCCATCAGGCATGTTTTATACGTGTTTCACTTATATCTCAGGCCATGGTCTTGTGCCCTTCTTTCATTTGGGACAAATTCCTCTGTCTTCTCATTTTAGGTAAGTCTCTGGGCCTGTTTCTGCATGTTAGGAATGTCAGCTACATCTCATGTTCTTGAGAGTAATGGCTTTATGAGGAAGAGGTCCTGTATAGTGCCCTGCGGTGTACTCTACCCTGTATCCCAGGACCTGGTGCTTCTGGGAGTATCTCTAATGTGTACTCTGTGTGCTCTGCTATTGTGTTCTTGCCACTTTATCCTTCAGACCAGTTGTCTGCAAAGACTGTCTTAGGCGTTTGTGGGCAGTGTTCAATCCCTGCCCTGAATGTGGCAAATTTTAACTAAGTATATTCTGGTCTGCTTGTGAAATGAGACTGTTACCACCACCACCAGAACTGAGGTTCTGCAAACCTCCCAGCTGGGGAGACACAGTGTGGGCAGGGGTTTGGGCCAGTGTTCTGAGGGAGGGTCCTGCTGTGTTTTGACTGAGGCATGCGTGACTAGTAGGGGTAGTTCCACAAAAGCCTGGGGGGCTTGGACTAAGCAAGTTAGGTAGCGAGTGTTCTCACTGTGCTGGTTCCTGCCCTATGCAGGTGTGGGGAGGGAAATGGCACCTGCCAGTTTCTTTGTCTGGCATGGAGGGTCTCTCCATGAATGTTGTCTCTCTGGGATATACTCCCAAAATGAGTAACTAACTTCCCCGCTGTGTGCCTCAGATGCTCTTCAGATCGCTGTTTCCACACTGCCTGTCCACTGGCTACTTGTCCTGGCTTTTCTCCAAGAGCAGCCCCAATGTCCTCTGAACTCTCCCTGAGCCAAGCTCACAACCTTCAAAACTCCAGGCTTTAAGCCCTGCTGGTTGCAAGAACTCATGAAGTTTGGGCCCTCTCACTTTCCAAGCTAATAGCTATGGAGATTCATTTTCCCCATGGACTCCCCTGTGTGTTAGTTTATCTCGTGTCCTTCTACAGGACCATGGCAGCCATGATCTGTTTATCTGCCAAGCCACCTCTCTGTACTTCCTACCTTCTTCAGGGTGGCCTCTTCTCTACCTTTAGCTGTGGTTTGTTCTGCTTGTCTTCAGACTGACTTCTGGGGTATTTAGGATGATATAATCATTATCTATGTATTCGCGGGACAAGGTGGGCCTAGGGTCCTCCTACCCCACCACCATCTTCCCTTCCTCTCTTCTGCTTTTAAGATTCCCTCTTTAATTTTTGACATTTTAAGTATTATTGGTCTTGGTGTGAACCTCTTTGTGTTTATCAGTTTGGGGCTCTCTGTGGTTCCTGGACCTGATGTCTGTTTCCTTCTCCAAGTTAGGGGAGTTTTCAGGTATTATTTCGTTAAATGTTTCTGTTCTTTTCTCTCTCTTCTTCTGGGATTCCTATGAATGTTAGTATGCTTGATGTTGTCCTAGAAGCCTCTTAACCTATCCTCATTTTTAAAATTCTTTTCTTTATGCTGCTCAACTTGATTTCCAACATTCTGTTGTCCAGATTGCTGATACAGTCTTCTGCAATCCTCTAATCCGCTGCTGATTATTACATTTTTCGTTTGTTCTATTCTTCAGCTCTGATTGGTTCCTTTTTATATTTTATATTTTTATATTTTTTATATTTTCTCTTTGTTGAAGTTCTGAGTTCATCTACTCTTCACTCAAATCCAGAGATCATCTTTATGACCATTACTTTGGACTCTATCAGGTAGATTGCATACCTGCTTTTCATTTAGCCTTTTTCCCAAGGTTTTGACTTCTCATTCATCTGGAATGTATTCCTATCTCCTCATTTTGTCTGACTCTCTGAATTTGTTTCTGTGTATTAGGTAGTCCAGCTATGTATCCTGATCTTGGAGGTAGAGGGTGTCCTGTGAGGCTCAGTAGCAGGAGCCCCCTGGGTGCCGGAACCAGGTGCTCCAAGGGTGTCTCCGGTGTGGGCTGCATGTGCCCTCTTATTGTGAGGAGGTTGCAGGGGCTGGGGGCATGCAGGTGGGCGGGGCTGCCCTCCTCCCACCCCCTCCCCCCAGGCTAGCTGCAGGACCCTGTGGCAAGGATTGTGGGTGTGCTGTTGGATAGGACCGGCACCTCCTTCCCCTTCAGGACAAGACTGGCTTTGGCTGGGACTCCCTGCTGGGTGTGGCAGGGCAGTATTTGCTTTGGAGGGGTGCTGGCCAGAATGCACAGCTTGGAGCGGGGGGCAGGTCTGCTGGTGAATGCTGGGGTGGGGCTGGGGGTGCTAACCAGACACACGGAGTGTGTCTGTACTGGTGCCTGCCAGTGCTGGGCCAGCTAGGCTGAAGAGGGCAAGAAAAATGGTGTCTGCCAGAGCTTCCCTTCCAGAGAATGTTCCTACAGATGCCTGCTCCTCTGGCACATGCTTTAAAATTGGGCAATCTGTAAGTATAATATAGACACTTTTCTAACTGCTGCGCCTGTGCTGGTCTGAGCAAGTGAAATTGTGGGGAGCCCCTTAAGAGCAGGGCTTGTTTCCTGTGACCTTCTGGCTTTCCCTTAGTTAAGCCCTGCTGCTTTTCAAAGTTCTTAGCATTTCAAAGCCTGATGTTATAGGAGGCTGATCTTCCCGGGACAGACAGGCACAGGTGCCTGATGTGGGGCTTGAGCCCCTCCCTTCTCATGAGGACATCTGTGCCCGGGCTCCCCCTCCCACCTGTGGGTCACCCCGCCGGGGTTTGGTTCCTGATGGGTCCTCGCTACCCCCCCTACCCTTCTCGATGTGGCTTTTTCTTGATAGCTTTAGCTGTGGAAGAGAGGTTTTGTGAGTCTTCAGGTCATTTGCAGTGACTTGCACCATCTGTAGTTGCAGCCCTGGCGTGTCCGTGGGAGGAGGGTCCCTCTAGTCCGTGGAGTTCCCTGTTTCCCTCCCAGTCCACTACAGAGTAAACCCCTTAAGGCAGGGACTTTTTTTTCCGTCCACTCCTAGGTCCCCAGAATGCAAACCAGTACCTGCTCCCATAACTAGGTGCTCCATAGAAAGTTTGGAATGAAGGAGTAGACTTCAAATAACTTCACATTCATGCAGCTTTTTTCCCATTACGATGGGAAAGTTGTAACTTCAGGGCCCTCCTACCCTCAGGGCTTCATTGGTCTCTGCAGAATTTCTAGAAACTTGGGCTTTTGTTTGGATCCCCCAAAAAGGAGCGAGATCTAATATACTTTGGTAATATTTATCTGTTATTGAGCAATTAAACCAAGATGTAAAAACAGGACTAGATTGGGCCATTTATACATTTAATAGGAAGAGCAATAACCATAGAAGGCTGAGCAATACCTGTTCACTTAGTAATTTGTATCGGGGGGAAAATTAACCCTCTTAAAATTGCTTTGGAGGGATAACCTGAAATTTCCTAAATGTGTACATTATAGCTAATGTATAAGCCAAACACTTTGTATAGTTGAATAACCAAATTCTTGCCTAATTGGAGTATGGTTTTCTTGACAGGGAGACAAAAATTCTAAATACCACAGAGCCTTACGAAGTATAAGCTTCTGGGTCTTTCTATTTTTGGTTCACTGCATTTAGAGGCAAGTGGACTTGTGCTTGGAAAATTAACACCCTTCCAAATTGATTATTCACTTTTGCAATGTTTTAGATCGACACCTCATAGTGGGCCACATGGGTCTCATTCCCAATATGGAGTGTGATTTGGGATCTTCAAGAAGCAAATTCGTTAAACTTAATCTCACGTATACATGTACTGAATTGTTTACTCACCTAAAGTCATCCTTTGCTTCTTGCAGTTCTTGGTGTCCATTTGAATAATGAAGTTTGAAATTCACAAATGTGCGATAATTCCATACCTTTCGTGCAGCATGCCTGAGCCTCTAAACGGTGATAAGGTATTACTCAAGGTAACAAATGGCTGTTTTTTCAGGACAAAATGAGCCTCTTGATTCGTGTATTTGCTAATGATAGTTGCTGCTTGACTTTAATGCAAACTCTGTAAAACAGACATAGGTCTAGGCTAAACTAAAGCACTCAGCTGTGTTTTCATATTTTTAATGTATGGGAGAGGAAGGTTCAGGGTTCTCTGGTGGTTAGAACCATGCGCTTCACATAAGGCGGGCTCGCTTGCGCAGCAGCAACGAAAACAGATCCAAGTCCGTGGATTGCTTACATGAACTCCGTAAACTACAGCAAAGATTGCAGAGTTCATTTAATACCATGGCAGGCTTTAAACTGATCGTTGTGTTGCTGGTAAACCTTAATAACATGACTGGTGAAGAGCTGTCTAAATAAATCAATCTGTTGCTGTTTAAGAAACCTAGAGGGGCGCCCGGGTGGCTTAGTCGGTTAAGCGTCCGACTTTCGCTTGGGTCATGATCTCGCGGTTCGTGGGTTCGAGCCCCGCGTCGGGCTCTGTGCTGACTGCCAGCTCGGAGCCTGGAGCCTATTTCAGAGTCTGTGTCTCCCTCTCTCTCTGACCCTCCCCTGCTCACGCTGTCTCTCTCTCTCTCCTAGAAATCAATAAAACATTTAAAAAAAAAAAAAAAACCTAGAGAGTTCTGGGGCGCCTGGGTGGCTTAGTCGGTTGGGCGTCCGAGTTTCGCTTAGGTCATGATTTCACGGTTTGTGGGTTTGAGCCCCGCATCGGGCTCTGTGCTGACTGCCAGCTCAGAGCCTGGAGCCTATTTCCGTGTCTGTGTCTCCCTCTCTCTCTCCTAGAAAAAAAAAAAAAAAAGAAAGAAACCTAGAGAGTTCCTAGGCATCGGAGCATGCTGGGATGATGTAAGAAGCTGCTCTGATGTAGCCATATGAGACTGAAACCTCACATTTTGTGCAGAAGTCCCTGTTTCCACCAGGGTTCTGTAGTCCCGGGAGCTCACTATGGACTCAGCTTCAACACACCTTTGTGGAGGTCACTGGTCAGGTGGTTCATGTTCCTTTCATAAAACCACATTCTCTGAATGCTGGACATACAAACCCTGAACTTCACTGGTGCACAGGTTTAGAAGCATGTGGCTTTTTCTATGTGGTGATATCTGTTTTTAAAGGGAAAAACCAAGATATTTTCGTGTAGAAACAAAAAGCCAAACGATTTTGTGTCTGAGACTCCTGAAGTAGGAACTGATGCTATTCAGTAGCTACTTGGCCCGTAAAACTTGGCGCCGCTAGGATCTCCGTGTCTCTCCTCTAGCTGGACCGTGCAGTGGCATCCCAGAGCACAGAAGGCATGTCCGCCAAAACCATCTTGCTGCCCCTTTCGGCAGCCTTTGCCAGGACATGCAGCTCTGCTGTGGGGCTTGGGGTTTGGGCTTTATGTTTAGTGTGAGTTCATGCAATGGTAAGAATTTATTTTTATCTGCAAGAGTAATAAAATAATCACAGCTGTGCCAAAAAGTAAATGAAACCAAGTCAAAAACACTTCATTCTAGAAGTCAGCATGTCCTACAGTAAATGAAGTGATTGGATGCTGAAATGCCAGAGTCTGATGAAATAGAGTTTGTAGAAACTGGAGTTACACTACTCTATCCATTAGAAATGTCTACTAACTGAACTTCCTAAAAGTCTTTTTCTCACCCGGACTGGTGTAAGGTAACATTTCGGGGGATAGATAGCAAATTATTCATGCAAAGCTATTTCTTTTCCAATGACTAAGCGCATTACACCTCAAGCCAATTTCACACCTCAAGCCAATGATATTTACACCTCAAGCCAATTTCAAGGTTTACATGCAGGTAAAAGGCAGCAGCTATGCAGCTAAAGTCATCGTTATGAGTCTGCCTGATTTGTAGGATTTTGAATGTTTATTACTCAGGGGAACAAAATCTACTTGAGGACTCATACTGCGCTGGGAATCGACTCCACAAAGAGAAAGCAACATTAAATAAACCCAGCAGCAAAATAAATGCAGGCCATAAACAGTTTTTTGGTTTTGTTTTTTTAATATCTATATAAAAAATAACGAGCGATTTACAGATCTCTGTCTCTAATCAGAACCTCAAGTGTATATATAAAGGTACTGTACAGTATATAAACATTTACAACCAGTACATCCGTATTTGCTTAGCATTCCAAGGCCACATTGCTAAGTCAGTATAAGTACAGTGACAGGTTACTTAGAAAGAAAAGAGCCACGTCAGACTGACAACATCAAAGTTATGTCACAGTTAACAATAAAAATAGGATCTTTATCACTAATTGTGGACTATCGGGAAAATAAATCATTTCTGTGGTACTAAATTCTTAGCGTTTATCAAGCCGCCTAATTTTCCTCTATTCAAGTAGTTACAACAGGTGGGTAAATATAGTTCTGGATGAAAGGGGATTTCAAAAATCTCACTCTGGGAAGCACGTCTTAGCTACAGGGGCAGATTGTTTTTCATTAAAGACTTTCACAGTCGAACTCTGAGAAGGAAGGACACAATAACAAGATGAACCCAGGTGACAGAACAGGGGTGTTCAAATACTCCATAAAATGGTTTTGTTCTGAGATTGTTCCTTTATTTATAGTCGCTACTGAATGCTGCTTCAGGGGACTGAAAACCTGGGTTTGTTTTACGGAGTTCAGCATGGTCTCCACCTCCTGACAGACAGCTTTCACTAGGCCTTAAAGAAGAACTCCGAAAATGTGTACAGGCTAAGCAAATGTTTAATCTCCCTTGCTCATTTCTTCAATAAGTTAATGTGGCTAGAAATTAAAATAAGATCTAGCAAGTTCTGTCTACCGCCATGTCTGTCCTTTTGCTGAGCAGAGCTGACGGAGGTTCTGCCTCTAAGCCCCTGAACTTGTAGGGCTGCTACCAGAATGAGCTGCTCCTGATCTGGCCAATGGACTGCCAAACTGTTCCAGGACGGAGTCCCTCACAGTCTGTCTGTCTGGGGTCTGGACTCTCCAGCTAAATGAATAGTCCAACCTAAATATCCAGAAACAGAAATGGGTAGCTTTCTCTGAACAGCCGTGAGCACGATTTCCACAGGCTGCTTTCTGGTTTCGTAATGACATAAGTGAAGGAAAGGGGCAACCTGAGACGCTAAGACCGCGTCAGGGCCGGCTGACACAGCAGCAGGTGACCTCTCCACTGAGGAAAGGATGGTTTCATTTTGAACATTCAGCTGTAAGTGGTGTCTTTAAAGTTACTCGGAATACCTTATCCAGCCGGATTAAAAGCTGGAAGAAAGTGTCGGTATTTGACTACAGCTTGTTTTTCTTTTCAGTAGTGATGTTTTGAAGTTTCATTTTTTAAACCGGGCCCAGGCCAAGAAGGGGCAACGGCCATCTTTCATGGTGAGCTAACGACCCCTTCTGCAAGGACTCAAATCTCTCTCTCTATAAACATGCAGCATGCTATTGAGAATATCGACTTCCAAGCCAAACCTAGTTTTTTCACGACTGGAATTATCTGAGGGAGACAGACACAACAGACATGATACAGTAGATAACTTGGCACGGATATAAAGGGAGTTGTGACCACACCGTGGGCACCTCAGCGGGGGTCACTTGCTGGGACACTCACGACGACGGGCCGGGCCCCCGAGCAGGGGAGGGCAGCCAGCCGGGGGAGACAGGTGGGTTCTTAGCAATCCTGAGGGCCCTGCATGTAGCCTGGGTACCTTGATGCTCAAATCAAAATGTGTTTCAGGATTTCTGAAAAAAATGACTTTTTTGTTTTGTTTTGGAAAAATGGCGCTTTCTAGTCAGTAAAGATTAGGACTTGTTTTTCTTTACGCCAAAGGTCACAGCCGTTTGTCGGCCACACCAGCAGTGCCTGTGGCTTTCTGTGCACTTGGCACCTTCCACGGCCCTGGGGTGATGGGTGGTTTCCTGGCGGAAGATGCACTCTCAGGGTGGCACCCTCCGCCCTCCCTGCTCTTGGCGGTGGCCCCTTGTTCTTGTCCTCGGGGCTCCTCCAGTTTGTTTAGAACCATCCTGTCTTCGGGCTCCTGCTTCAGCTTCTTTTCCGATGTTTTGACACTTTCTCCTGTCTTCTCTTTGCCAGAACTGGTCTCTCCCAAGCTGGCCTGCCCTCCTGCTTCCTGCTCCGACACTGGCCTACCAGCGGCGTCCCCAGTCTTTTGGGGCGGAAGAGACTTTTCATCCGTTCTCTTGCTTCTTTTCTCTGGAGACCTTGTTCTGTTTTTCCCAGACTGGCTCTGCTTTGTGTCCTTCCGGGCAGCACCGGACTGTTCCCCGCCGGCGGCCATCTGCGCAGCCCCGTCCCTGGCGCGGCCCCCTCCTCTCTGACTCTCAGACGCTAATCCTCCGGCTTCAGCGTTTGATCGGCCTTTGCTTCCTTCAGTCTTTGGCTGCTTCTTTGGGCTTGACGATCGTCCTCTGCTTTTTCCGCAGTGATCTTGTCCAGAACCTGCCCTGGGGCCGAGCTGACCACTTTTACTGTCCCCTTTCCTGGGGCTCAGGGATCGATCTCGGGGTCTCCTCCTGGGGTCGGTCGTGGGAGGCCCGGGAATCTCCTCTGACCGCTCTCCGGCGTAGCGGCCAGCTGGCTTCCTGGGACTAGCAGATCGACCTCTTTGTGGAATGCCGTTTTCTACTTTTAAGAGAGTTTTCCTGTCACCGTGCCCATGACTGCCGGGGGGATCCCTTCTATTCACATTTTTCTGGAGAAGAGAGTGCTGCTTTTTATCAGGCTGATTTTTGTTTAAAGTGCTTTTCTTTTCAGGCACACCGCCCTTTAATTCCTCTGTCTTTTCACCCATCTGAACTCTCATTAGAGATTCTTCAGTTATTGGCAGGGGGGGTTCCTCGGATATGGAAGCAGAATGTGAAGCTGGGGGAAATGGTGACTGCTCATCATAAATCACATTTGAAGATGAAGGATTATTATTAATATCCCAATCACCTACAACAAGGGATTTGAGGGGGACGTTATTAAATTTTAGAATGGCACAAACAGGGACAATAAGTCTTGAACTCTGACAGCCATTTGAATTGTACTGACTGCTTAAATAGCCCAACTATGAATATTTCATAAATAAAATTTATGTACGTTACGATCTCACTCTATAAAGTTAAGATTACATAGACAGCTGTACTTGCGCATGAAGGGGGGCTGTGTAAACGTACACAAAATAACAGTAGTCATTTTTCCAGTAGTTTATAATTAGTGACATAGGATATGTAAAGTCTTCCTAAGTAGTAAAGCCCAGTAAAAAAAAACTTAGAAGAAATAAATAATAAAATTGGACCTAAGTACTTGGTCCAAGAAGCTTCCTACTAATTTGGCTGCCGTCGAAGGATACAGCTTACGGATATGCCAAAATCACTAATCAAGAAGACCCAATGGAGGTAACCAGAATGAGGTTCATGGGCATTTATACATAATTTTCTTGCAATGAGCTGTCAAATTTAATGTCAAAAGGAAACGGAAAAGTGAAGATAGAAAGAGATGTACTTCAATAGCATCACTTTTAATTAAAAAGAAAAAAAAGACAGAAGTGATTTACAAGACATGCAAATTTACCAAGTCTTTTTAAGGAAAGACCAAGAAAAGCCCTGAAAGCCTTAATGTTGTTCAGGTTTCACGTAGGAGCACAGACCGGAAGGAGCCAAACCTGAAGAAGGAAGAGAAAAGGCCTAGGACTATGTAAAAAAAAAAAAAAAAAAATCACAGCGCAGTTAGCAAAGATGTCACTGGGAACATATGGTTTACAAGCAGATGGTGGAAGGGAATAACAGAGAATTACAGGCTGGAAGGGGACTGCAGGAAGTCATGTCTATACCTGTCCCTCAAAAGCTCTACAGGGGTGGGGACACTAGAAGGGACCAGTTCCGGTGGTGGGTTCTCTGGGTCTAGGCTAGTGCACTCAGAACACGGGGTTCAAATCCTGAGGTGAGTGCAGGAGAGCAGACAGTCCCGTCCAGCTCCCCGGTGCCAGGTAGGGCCGTGGCACCTTGTTCTCAACAAGGGACCCGAGGAGCCTCAAGTTCTACTCTTCACGGAGAGAAACCTCTCTTCCAGTGAGGAAATAGATCTTACGATGAGGAAATAAGTGGCACCTGAGGAGATTTCAAACGTTTTTCATGACATTTAAATCACTTGCCTCTGACGTCCTTGTTTTTTCCAAGCACATTTCTCTACAAAAGCAGCTACAGGTTTTCTGCTGAAACTGCTTAACACATTCCATCCCAGCACAAATCACGCCTGACGCCACTGACTTTGTAATATTCTAATAACGCTGCTGCTGTGTAAGCAGCTTTCGATGGGTCCGGCGTTCACCTCTGAACTAGCGAGGAAAACATCTAGCCCCTTCCCACAGAAGTTCTTTCTCGGCGGCCGCCCCCTCCCTGACTTGGCAGCGGCAGCGGCGCGCCCTCCCTTACCGTGGTCAGGTATCAGGCCAGTCCCAGGCCTCAAAAGCAGAAGAACTTTATTCCCACCGGCCTGAATGAGCTCAATTGCTCGAGTGTGCGTGATGCCTTGGGTAGGTTCCCCATTGATTTCAACGATCTGGTCGCCGACCTAGAGAGGGAACAGTTGCAGGAACAATATGAGACTGCATCCTCCTTGGGCTCTGCTCTGCCCACTCGAGCCGCTCAACCTTACTGACTCTCCCCTGCAGACTGCTTCACTCGTCATGGTGCTGGGCCACGCCAGTGCTGATGACCAGCAGACAGGTGACAGCCACGGCAGGAGACGGTGCCCAGCTTTGTTTGCTCCGTAGAAAAACCCCGCGGGAGGTTTTATGTGAGTAGGAAACAGGATCTGGGCACCTTGAAATCCCCAATCGGATCTGGAGATTTTAGTCAAAAGCGACGACCCAGAAGAGGGGAGGTCCCTACGGTCCACCTGATACCACAGGGCTAGAAGGGGACTAGGAAGGGGACTTTCCAATTCAAGTTGAATCTGGAATTTTATCTTTGGAAACCCAGGCGGTGGCTGCTCATCTGTGAAGCCTCGCCTGGCCTCCAGGGAGAACTGCCCCCTCTCACGGCCCAGCATACCCTGTACACACGTAGGAGGCGCTAGATGAACAAAACGTTCGGAGATCACAACTCCGAAAAACTTCAGCTTGGAGGATAGATCCACATGAATCCTTATTTAAAACCGATAACTGGTTTAGCCTCATAACTTTAGTGTAAAATGAAATTTCCCTAGGACACCAAAGACTAGGGATCAGAATAAGATGCCTCAGTACCTCTACTATTTACTAGAAGTGCTGTCTGGTGATTTCAAAAGAAAAAGGGGAAATATGTATGAGGCAAGTATACCTTCTGCAAAAGGAGCTGATTAAAGATAATGATGGCAGTGATTTTAAATACGTTTCAGGGGTGCCTGGGTGGCTCAGTGGGTTAAGTGTCCGACTCCTGATTTTGGCTCATGGTTCATAAGATTGAGCCCCAAGTTGGGCTCTGTGCTGACAGTGCGGAGCCTGCCTGGGATTCTCTCTCTCTGCCCCTCCCTAACATGAGAGAGTGTGCATGTACACTCTCTCAAAATAAATGAACTTAAAATATGTTTTAAAAAAATACATTTCAAGGTGACAAACAAAGGGTACTGGCTTCCAAAGAGAAAAACTTAGCGGCGCCTGGGTGGCTTAGTCGGTTAAGTGTCTGATTTCAGATCATGCTCTCGCGAGCCCCGTGTCGGGCTCTGTGCTGACAGCTTGGAGCCTGGAGCTGCTTCAAATTCTGTATCTCCCTCTCTCTCTCCCCTCCCCCACTCACACCCTGTCTCTCTCTCTCTCTCTCTCTCAAAACTAAACATTAAAAAACAAAAAAGAACTGAACAATGGAAAAGTACTGCCATTCCAAACAGCTCAAATACTTTTAAGAGCTTACTACAACAATCCAGAAATAACAACAGACGATGACTCAATAATTATGTAACAGAAGCTGCTAGGAAAGCCTGTGGCCACAGACATGGTGAGGCACAGGGGCCAGGCTGCTGGGCTTCGGCGGCATGATGTCTGTGGCCTAATCCTGCTCCCCTCCCGCGGCAGAGGCTCTCATTTTCCTCTCTGTGAAATGGGAATGATATTAGCACCCACCTTCTGGGGTTCTGGGGAGGGGGGATTTAAAGAGATAAAATTTGAGGACACACCAGACACAAGCAAATGTTCCTTTTCAAGTTATCCACTTCCTGGTTTTCCCAAAAAAGACTCCAAGTGCGTCAGGATGAAGATTTACCCGCGCCCACCCCTACCATATACACTGTAAAACATGTCAACTGTGAAAAAGAAAACAGAGCAAAGGTTTTGTTGCACATTTATGGAAAAAAAGAGTCTCTTGAAGAAACAGACGATATAACAAGATAGATGGACTTAACAAAGGAGAAAAAATCTTAAGAAAAAAAAAACAACCAAAATAAGATAGTAAACATAATAGGATGGCAAAAGTAATAAACAGAATAAAAACATCCAGAATATGTGAGAGGAGAGTTAACACCCAGATTTCCCTTAATAATAAACGAAGAAAAAGAATTTGTATGAGGAAATACAAATGACAGATGACACATTAGTCCTGCTGATGATAGAGAAATGGAAGTTAAGGCAGACCATATTTGGAGCATGCTTTGGGAAGATCTTGTAAAACATGAGGTGTCCCATAATTGCAGTCACATTCTATGGCTTCACTTCAGTGTCCTAAGCCGCCTGTTTCTTATTTCAGTTCCACAAATAAATTGCAATAAAGCTTGTAATTGAACAGATTTGCCACCAGGTGTCATTTCTGTTTAACTTTAAAACTACATTGTGGGGAAGGAGACTAGAACCC
>NW_027527549.1:569265-741762 GCF_008692635.1 Crocuta crocuta | reverse complement strand
CAGACACAGCTGCAGATAAAAAATGACACCTCTGAGAGGGAAATGCACACATTCTTGGAAAATTCTGTTATTTAAAAAATTTTAAATGTCTCAAAAATAAAAGGAAGAGGGGTGCCTAGGTGACTCAGTCGGTTAAGCATCCGACTTTGGTTCAGGTCATGATCTCACGGTTCGTGGGTTCGAGCCCCGTGTCGGGCTCTGTGCTGACAGCTAGCTCAGGGTCCGGAGCCTGCTTCGGATTCTGTATCTCCCTCTCTCTGACCCTCCCCTGCTCACGCTCTTTGTCTCTCTCTCTCTCAGAAATAAATAAAACATTAAAAAAAATAAACATTGAAAAAAAACTTTTAAATACAAATAAAATGAAGAATATATCTTTTGATAAATACAGTTTGCATTACTGAAAAATGAAATTATGGGGGACAGAGGACAGGAGAGAAAACGTGAAGAAAGGAGAATAGGAGAAACTGAAGGAAGAAAAGAAGTAGGAGGAGGGGATAGAGAAAAATTATGCTCCTTAAAAAAGTTACTATGTCCAGCACGGCCACTACATTTTATATTAATATTACAAAGTATTTCCCGCACATTGCTTACATTCTCTTAGAAGGTGTGAGAACCTCTATGCTTCCCCCAAACAATCCAATCCAGACAGGCACGAGCCTCAGCCTGACGGGGAACACACCCGCGTGGGACTTACAGGACCTAAGACCTGGGCCACACGGCGGCCATCGCAGGCTGAGTGAGCCTGACAATGGACGTAGTCTCCTAGAGCCTCAGTTTTACATCTGTAAATGGGGAAAATGTACCCCCAACTTAAAGGATTTTTGTGAGACTAAAACTAAGTGAAAACACATGTTGGTCACCTGGAAGATGACAGTCTTAACATTTTCTAAATCTGATTCTGTCCTACAGTAAAGATCTAACTAAATCTGACACCATTCCCTAACAGACTTTGATCTCATTTCCCTTGGCCCAGAACACCTTTTTCTCTCCTCCCCAGATCTCAACCAGATTTATGGATGGCTTAGGACTCACTGAATGTACAGACTCACTGAATGTACTGAATGCCCCCGACTCTCAACGCCTTTCCATCTGTATCACAGGCTGCCATTTTGTTTTCCTGAGCAACACTATTACATTGCCCCCTAACAACTTCATCCGTCCCAAGTTCTGTACTAAGTTCTGGGAGCTAATTTTGAAAAAGAACAATTCTCCCATAGTGTGTGTCACCCATTCTACTCTTTCACTAAATATCTACAGAGCATCTACTATCAATATTCAGGCCCTGCATCAGGACTGAAGATACTGGAGCTGCCTGGGTGGCTCAGCTGGTTGGTGTCTGACTCTTGATTTCAGCTCAGGTCATGATCCCAGAATCGTGGGATTGAGCCCCGCGTCCAGCTCTGTGCTGGACATGGAGCCTGCTTGAGATTCTCTCTCTGCCTCTCTCCCCAGCTGGCACTCTAAAAATAAAAATAAAAGGACTGAAGATACTGAACTACTAGGTCCAGGACACAAAGTACAGATATCAACCTAACAGACAAAGAGAGGGAGGAGGGAGAGAGGCAGAGGAGGGGGCAGAGAGTTGCTCAGGTTGCTCTGCAGTGTGAGTTTGCTGGAAATAAACTCTCGTGTGGGTGGCGGCACCATAGTACATGGTCGTCAGTACAAAGCAGCCATGATCCTTAGCAAGTCAAGATTTTGATAGTTTAGGAGCCAGAAAAAGAACCCTTCTCTGAAAAGCTGATTTCACAGAGTTTAGAATAAACCTGGGCATAGTATGATAGCTTACTTCCTTTTGTTTTTAAACAGTGGATCTTAGTTTTGAAATGAAAGTTGGTTTCACCATGGAAGTCAGAAGCTCCTATTCATTTTTAAAGAATGACATGTTTTAGAAACAAAGTCTGTTTCTAAGTCTGCTTTCAGGCCTGTTTGCCTTTTATTTGTTTTGTGAGATTAGTGTATCTGAGGGCTATATTTTTAAAACTATTATCTTTGTTTTTGGTTTTTTTTTTTGTGACATTCAATAAAATGGAGGTGTTTTTTTTTTTTTTAACAAACAGCAGATTTAAAGTATACCCAAACAGGGCCGCTTGGGGGGCTCAGTCGTTAAGCGTCCAACTATGGCTCAGGTCATGATCTCATGGTTTGGGAGTTCGAACCCTATGTTGGGCTCTGTGCTGACAGCTCAGAGCCTGGAGCCTGCTTCAGATTCTGTGTCTCCATCTCTCTTCTACCCTCTCCCGCTCACACTCTTTCTCTGTCTCAAAAATAAACACTAAAAATAAAATAAAGCAANACAAATCTTTCTCTCTTGAAATCCTAACCTACTTTCCAATGACACCTGCTCTGTGAAATCTCCACTCCTATCCAATCACACTCCCCTCCTTTGAACTTGTGCATGAGTCTGGTCATTGGGCGGGGGGCGGGTCTTATCTAGTTTAGGGCCACCCCTTCTCCCAGCTCATTCACACTCACTCATGAAGCTTAGGGTAAAGCAAACATTTGACTGGTGTTTACACAATGAGTAATGGGGGTGGGGCAGTGATGTGGAAAATTCAAAACTGCAGTCACCTGGGGTGTCTTTTCCAATCATCATTAGAATAAACCATCTGATTAAAAAAAAAATTATCTTCCCAGATGCCAACTGGTGGCAGAAAGAAGAAGTCCAAAGTTCTCTCGAATAGCAGGGGGGAGGTGGTCTAGAATTTAAAGTTTACTGCACATTAAATGTAAAATCTAACGCACAAGCTAACTGAATGCTGGTGAACTATTAAAAACCTGAAGCCAGCGCATGCCCCCTCTATCCGATTCCTCTTTGAGTAACATTCAGAGGAGGAGGGAAAAACCCTAAACAGTCTGTGCTGCAGGGCCCTGCCCAGGGCGAGTGTTTCAGGGGTCAGAACAACCGTGATGGACCACGACCCATGCGAATTCTAGTCTTTCAGATCATCGTAAAGAGAGTCATGCTCTTTGATCTCTGGCTACATCTGTAGGTAGCTAAGAGGGTAAAAAAAATCCTGGGCCTATTATTTCTGGATAGGAGTTGAAGATTCTGTTTTATCCTGGTTTTTCCAAGGCTTTTATTAAGATGAAAAATATATTTTATTGATGAAGCCACTCGCCCTCAGATGTGGACGCTGTCGGGGAAAAAGCAAGTTTCCTGACTGACCAAAGCCAGGGCGGTCAGGGCGGGTGAGCGAGCTACAGCCTAGCAGCCTCGAGGGAGGACACGGAATCGCCAGGGGTCAGGACGTCGAATGAGGAGCAGCTGCTCTGGGGTTCAGTGACCGGGACCTTGGCGGCTTAGCTCTGGGGGGGTTTGTGCGCTCCCTCTGATCAACGGTCTCTAGTAGTTTCCAGAGGCATAGCTGAAGACGGAAGCAAACTCACGTGGATCCTGCCGTCTTTGATGGCGGGGCCCTCCTCGGCCAGGCGCAGGATGAACAGCCCCATGCTGTACTCCTTCCCCCCGCGGAGGCTGAAGCCNCCAGCTGGGGGGCGGGGGGGGGGGGGGGGGAAGGAAAGTGAGTGTTCGTGGACCGCTTTATCAACAGCCTGAAGAAAGACCCCCTTTATGGGAGACAGGACTTATGCACTCCATGCGCATTTCTAGATCATAAGGAAGGGCTCTTGGGCTGAAGAGCAACTTAATTTTTTGCAAATACAGCTTAAGTTGATCTGAAGATTATGTTTTTCCCACTACTTGGTCAACGTGCAACAGAACAGTCAGAGAACAGGGTCTGGAGAAATGCTTCCTGTAGGGAGATTTTGACTAATTTTCCTGAAAAAAGAAAGAAAAAACCCCCAAAACCTAAGCCTTACTTTGATGAACTCAAACCCTGCCATTTCTAAGTACCTGACTGAGGGCGCTCATCTCTCCCACGTTGGGGTAAGCTTTTTTACCCTTTACGTTCCCCCAGGGAAGGGAATGGAAGGCCAAACACAGCAAGACGTTTGAGGAACAAATGTATCCGAACTGATCTGCAATAAAAATTTAGCAGTGCCGGGCTGCCTGGGGGCTCAATCAGTGGAGCCACCGACTCTTGGTTTTGGCCCAGGTCTTGATCTCATAGTTCGTGAGATGGAGCCTCATGTTGGGCTCTGTGCTGACAGTACTAAGGCTGTTTGAGATTCTCTCTCTCTCTACCCCTCCCCTGCTTGTGTTCGCACGCTCTCTCTCTCTCTCAAAATAAATAAAAGACTTTCCCTAGATTCTTAAAAAGAAAAAATTCACCAGCGTCAGCGGTTTAGCGACCAGAAAGAACAGTCCACGCCTGGGGTATGTTTACCTGATTGTGCCGGCCGCCTACAACCGAAATCATGGCGGTGTCAGGCTGGGCGAGGTGCTTGTGGTCAGACCACGAGTGTCTGTAAGAAGTGGAGACGTCTTTCCCAGTGTCACCTTCTAGAACACTCCTATGAAGAGAGAAACCCAGTCACTCTCTGGACTGAGAAGATGAAAACAGCCAGAAAGTCCAGGCAGATTAATTTCTTTTCAGAGCTGAACTCGCTGTTCTCCTGACAGGCCGCCGGACAGGCAGACTATGTAGAGGTGGAGACCATGCAAACCTAGTAGTTATCATCCGCCTAAAGTCTGTCAGCCTCTGGTGTTGGTTTAGTGTTGTGTTGTTTTTATTTTAAGGGCATCTCGGTGTGGTTTTTATCAAGGAAAACTGCACTCAAGTAGCTGACCCAGAGGGCAGATGAGCTGACCTTGGCAGTGAGAAGCAGCTCTCTGCAGCGCTGATGCTGCGTGGGTGAAAATCCAGGTTTTGGTTCACGGCTAATGTTTCCAACGAAAGAGGTTAGGAAGTGTGTACAGACACCGCTCGGGGCTGCTCGGGTTGTCTGGGACGAACGCAATGCATGTGGGTCAGGGGCCTCCCTGCCCAAGTCAGGGGGACAGAGGGGGCAGAGCCAGATGCTGCTGGCGCTTCTTCCTTTCTAGGCGCCACTTGTCAGGCACGATTGGATGATTATGGTGTACCCTGGGATGAGGCTGGAGGAGCGGGGAGGCCGGGAGGAGGGAGGAGGAAGAGGGAGGAGGGAGGAGGAGGCTGGAGCAGGGAGGAGGAGGCCGGAAGAGGATGGAGGAGGCTGGGAGGAGGGAGGAGGCACTGAGGGAATGGAGGGAACTGGGAAGGTATCTGAAGGTGGCCAATATGAGTTTTCATTCTGACCTCACCAGCGGGGGTGGGAGTGGGGAGATGAGAGAGAAGAGCCCACCCCCTGGGAGAACAGCCTCACCTGTCCCCAGGTATGTGGTTGGCCTGTGACTGTCCCATGGGTCTGTGCTGCGGGGCTGGGCTCTGCCTGGCTGAGTTCGTTCCTGACGGCGGACCATGATGCTCTGCTCCAGTGAGGAAACGGGAAAGATGAGAAATTGTAGTAAAAACGCAAAGCCAAGCGCTCTATGAAACGAGACTGTAACAAACGGTTACAGCTTCCCTGACTTCAGTGACCTGGGCGCGAACGGCGCTGCTGTCGGGTGTCTGGAACTGGGACGTTCTCGTTCTCCCCGTGGCTCTGACTCCTACTTAGGTTCGAAGAGAACGGGAGCCCTACTGCTGCTGCACACACACCCCTACTCCGCCTTGTCCCAGCCGTCCACACAGCAAGCAAATCAGAAACGTACGTCCTCAGCAGCGGCACCACGAGGACATGGCTCTCCGTAACCTGTTCCATGGGCTTCCAGAGCGCACGCCCCACACCCGGCAAACAACTCTCCATCTCGGGAGCATCGGGACCCAGAGGCCAGGCTGCGAACCCCACACACTCCTCTGAACTCGCGTCTTTAACCAAGCAGGAGCTACGTCGCCTGACACAAACACCACAGACAAACTTAGAGATTCACCCCGAGGTTGACAAATGTTGAAGATTTTACTGCTTCTGTTTCCCGTGAGCACAAATACAGGTGACAAAGTTCATGTTTCTTTGCACATCACCGCCACACCTCCCGCTGTTCCTTGCAGGCAGGTCTCATACCGAAGTGTGGGAACCACCTGCATCTGGGTGGCAGGCCACGGGAGAGGACAGGGGAGACTCTTATGGCTGTCACACTCCTATCTGTCAAGCTGAAACTTCCGAATGTTTCATCCTGTCCATATATGAAACACAGGATATTGGAAATATCAGAGAGAGGGAGCAGAGCTTAGTGAGTATGACCATGAACTCTGCAGCAAGACCCACAGGGGTTAAGTCTGACCCTTATCATGTACTAGCTGTGTGTTCTTGAGGAGATTACTTACATTCCTGGAGCTTCTAATCACCTCACTCATAAAAGGAATTATAACCACCTCATAGGGTTCTCATATTAAATGAGCTTATAAACATATGTGCTGTGGACAGTGCTGGGCATGTACTCATTGTATAAATGTTTCTATTATGATTCACATTACTATCATCATAATCATCAAAATGATAAAGTCTTATTTGAAGCTATATTTTTCTTAAAGTGCACATTCTGAGATATTTACCTTACTTGGTAAAAATGTTCAACGCTTTAAAGTCAAATGTTCCAGGAAGGAAGAGTAGAGTATGAAGTTTTTGGGGGGCCAGGAAGATGGGGGGAGTGGAAATCTGTTGCTCCTTTATTTTTGAGAGAGACAGACAGACAGACACGGAGAGAGAAGTAGGGCTCACCTGAAGCGGGGCGCAAGCTCACCTGATTCAGGACTTGAACTCATGAACCGTAAGATCATGATCTCAGCCGAAGTCAGATGCTTAACTGACTGAGCCACCCAGGTGCCCTGTTTGTTGCTCTTTTAAATTACTATCATGAGGGGCGCCTGGGTGGCTTAGTCGGTTAAGCGTCCGACTTTCGCTTGGGTCATGATCTCGCGGTTCGTGGGTTCGAGCCCCGCGTCGGGCTCTGTGCTGACAGCCAGCTCAGAGCCTGGAGCCTGTTTCAGAGTCTGTGATTCCCTCTCTCTCTGACCCTCCCCTGTTCATGCTGTCTCTATCTCTCTCCTAGAAATAAATAAAACATTTAAAAAAAAAATTTAAAAAAAAAAAATAAATTACTATCATGAATTTTATTTTCCAATTAGGTTAACAAGTTACTTACCCTGGCCCTCCCTGGTCTCCTTGCTACCAACCATCGCTACGTTCCACATCCTGGATTCCAGTCCTAACATAGAAGTTGAAACATGTCTCTGCCTTACGTAAAAACCTACGGAACCTATTGATTTCTCATAAGATACTGTCCAAACTTATCACCTGGGCATGCCTGCCTTCCCACTTCACCCTCTCTGTGAAATCTCACCCGGTTCCTTAAGCACACTGTCTTCCTAGCATTTGCTGTGCTGTGTCAGAGCAAGCCCAACAGCTGTGTCTCCCTCTGGACCAGGAGCTCCTCGATCGCGGGAATCACACCTCATATTTGATTATACTCTTGCTCCCACCAGAAACTCCCAGATGTCCTTACACTTCGGCTTACTTGGCACATCAATGTCAAGTTATGTGCCTCTAACCTAGAGTGCCCATTCTGTAGGTGAATTCTGGTCTGTCCTGTACATTCATGGTTACCATTAAAGGGAACGGAAACTGATGGGAGAAATGGCTTCCATGGACAGGATGACTGGGAGGCGCTTGTACCTTTGTAGGAGTCCAATTTAGAGAACTTTTTGGCTTCACTAGCTTGGCTAGAGCCACCAGTGTTTAAACTCAGGGCAGGACACATAAGCTGACCAATTTCAGCTCTTCCCTACCCTTCCCTCCGGTGAGAGAGGTCACTGCCACATGTGGTACCACACACTGGGGCATCCTCTTTCAGTTACGTGTTCTTCCCTTGGCCTCTTCCCGGTTAAATAAAACTTCCTATCACTGGTATTTTTTCCAGTGTTAGTCCTTCGACCCACGTTGCATGGCCTCTCTGATTTACTTCCATGTTAAGAGCCATTCTACTTCTCAAAGTTGAATATTTATTCCATGATGCCAAACAGGCTTATGTCCTCTCTCAATTTTATCTGAAAGTTCTTCAGACAGGAAAGCAATGGGTTAAGTAGATCACTCCCTCAATGAGAATTAAACTTCTACTGGAATTTCCTGTATGTAATTATTTAAGAGAAAGTATACTATCAGAGGAACCTCCCGCCCCCCAAATCCCATAGTTAAACTATGGAGAAAGACATTATAATGTATCACAAATCATTCTTTGCAAGAATAAAGGAGAACCGTTTAACAGCGATTCCTCAAACTCTAGTAAGGGGCACAAAAGATGCTCTGAATAAGTGGAGACATCTCATGCTCTTAGGTGGGGTAACTTAAAAGTTAAAGGTATAAATTTCCCCAAAGTTAGGATTTGGGGGGATTTTGTTGGGGCTTTTAATCATTTGCTCTAAAATTTTATGTGGAAGAGTTTCATGACTATCCAGTCCATTTGGAGTGTGTGTAGAGGGCAGGTGGATAAAAACTCACCTTAACAGACAAGATATGAGGCTATACCACAAAGTTACAGATTTATTAAAAAATGTGTGTGGATACATATATGTGCACACACACTTTTTTAAAAAATGGTCTCTGTATGTTACTGTGAAGAAAGACATATGAAAATTAACTCAAGAACAGATAAATTGATAGCACAGAACAGCTAGGAGACTCGTGTTACAAGGCGAGGTAAACACACAGAAGCGGTGGGTGTGTAGATCAGTGAGGAGAAGAAGTGATCTCCGACAGCTCGGCGTAGGGATAAATAAATAAAGTTGGATCCCCCCCGAAAACTACATATAAAAGGGAGGCTCCAGACGCGTTAAAGAATGCAAAGTGATAAAATCTAACAGATGTGTTAGAAGAGAAAATCTCTGTGACATGGGGTGGGGAAGAAGAACTTGTCTTAAATGAAACTTCAAAAGCATCAGTCAGAAGGTAAGAATTGGCCAAGGTGATTACGTCTAAATTAATCTCTGTACACTGGAGGGCACCGTGGTCAAAGTTAACATACAGATGACAGGAAAAGATCTTTGTACTTTCTAAAATTAAATTGGGGCGCCTGGGTGGCTTAGTCGGTTAAGCGTCCGCCTTTCGCTTAGGTCATGATCTCGCGGTTCGTGGGTTCGAGCCCCGCGTCGGGCTCTGTGCTGACTGCCAGCTCAGAGCCTGGAGCCTGTTTCAGTCTGTGACTCCCTCTCTCTCTGCCCCTCCCCTGCTCACGCTGTCTCTCTCTCTCTCCTAGAAATAAAAAAAAAAAAAAAAAAAAAAAAGAAAAGCACAAAATAAAATTAAATTGGACTGGGATGCCTGGGTGGCTCAGCTGGCCAACCGTTGGACTCTTGATTTCGGTGCAGGTCATGATCTCGCGGTTATGAAATCAAGCCCCATGTTGGGCTCTGCACTGAGCAAGGAGACTGCTTAGGATTCTCTCCCTCTCTCTTCCTCTGCCCCTCCTGCACTTGAGCATCCCTGCTCTCAAAAATAAAAATTTAAAACTAAATTGGACTAATGCCTATCCCAAGGAATCTCTAAATATCAATAAGAAAAAGACTGAAATCCCACAAGAAAAATGAGTGAAGGAGGGGCAGCTGGGTGGCTCAGTCAGTTAAGCATCTGACTCTTGATTTTAGCTCCAGTCATGATCTCATGGTTCGTGAGAACAAGTCCTTCGCTGGCTCCTGCACTGATAGCATGGAGCCTGCTTGGGATTCTTTCTCTCTGCCCCTCCCCTGCTTGTACTCTCTTTTTCTCTATCTCAAGATAAATGAACATTAAAAAAAATGAGTAAAGGATATGAAGAGGCAACTCACAACACGAAGAAAAGCCCTCAAGCAAGCATCTGATGAGACGCTCAAATTCATGGGTAATGAGAGAAATGCAAATCTAACACGAATGAGAGGACACTTCCCATACTGTGGCCAGTTTGAAAGCAGGCTCATGTTACGTACTGGTGGACACGTAAAGGTGTAGGAAGCTTCTGTGGCCTACCACTGGGGGTGTCTGTGTAACAATTTTGGAGGACAGTGGGTCAGTACCTGGTCACATTAGGCACATATAAGGCATGTATATGCAGGTGTACCCGGAGAGTTTGTGATAATGTGGACTGGAGACAAGTGGTTGTCTGTGGGGGAGGGTAAATATGTGGTAAATATACATTATGGAAAACGGTCAGGTAGTTAAAAGCAATCGATTATGTTCATCCAGGAACATGGATAAATCTTAAAATCACACGGTGTTGTGATACCAGAAGTATAAGCAACCAGACAAAACATAGATTGTTCAGACATCATCAACATTAAACTTCTGGGCATCAAAGTATGGTATCAAGAAAGTGGAAAGAAAACTTGTAGAATGGGGGAAAATACTTGCAAGCATCCATCTGTTAAGGATCTAATAACAGAATATATAAAGAAGTCTTATAATTCAACAATAAAGACAACTCAAAAGTGAGGAAGAGATCTGAAGAGATACTTCTCCAAAAAAGATATATGAACTGCCAACAACACATGAAAAGATGCTCAACATCATTAGGCATCAGGGAACCAAAAATCAAAACCACAATGAGAAACCGCCTCCCTCAGGAAAAAAGATGCAGCAACTAAATGCCACGTAAGATCCTGGATTGGATCCTGAACAGTAAAGTGAGAATTTTTTGAGAATTTGGAGAAGAAAGCTAACATAATACTATCTAAGTAACTCAAAAATAAATGCCTGGGCACCTGGGTGGCTCATTTGGTTAAGTGTCTGACTCTTGTCATGATTTCAGGGTTGTGGGATCAAGCCCCGTGCTGGGCTCTGTGCTGAGTGTGGAGCCTGCTTAAGATTCTCCCTCTCTCTCTCTCTCTGGCCCTCCCCCTCTTGCACACACTCTTTAAAACAAATGAATGAATGAATGTCAAGACACACATGGATATGTATTTTAAAAATAAAACGAGGCACCTAGAGCACACTGGAATGGCTGGCCAGCGGGAGTAGGGAAAGAAATGACAGTGGAAAACGGAGACACATGGGAAGAAACAGATAAGTGAATGGAAAACCAAACCAAACATCCATGGCGGCACCACGAGCACCATCCTAATGCAGTCCCTGGCAGCCTTTGGTAACCTGTGTCACTCTTAAAACTGGAAGGAATGAGACCCGACATAGAAGTGGAAATCAATGTTGACAAATAATACAACTTAAAGATTGCTTTAAAATACGCAAGGACAGCCAGGTACAATGCACTAATGTCCTGTTCTTGAGTACAAGTCAGCACGGTAGCAGCTGAGGCGGTGGAGCTGCGGGCAAGAGCAGGAATGTTGAGCTAAGAATATGTTGGGGACTGTCACACCAGACGTGATACGGGGCCTGGGAACTTAGGTAACCATTTCCCTGGAGAAAAAAGCTTAAATATTAAATAGTATCTGGTAAGAGGGGACGAAAAGAATGGAAGAACTGCCTTTTTCAATAACTGTCTTATCTATTAACAGTGAAAAGAAAAACCATATGATCCTGTCGATAGATGAAGAAAAAACATTTGACAAAATACAGCATCTCTTCTTAATAAAGACCCTCGAGAAAGTCGGGATAGAAGGAACTTACTTAAACATCATAAAAGCCATCTATGAGAAGCNGAATAGCCAAAGTAATATTGAAGAAGAAGACCAAAACGGGAGGCATCACCATCCCGGACTTTAGCCTCTACTACAAAGCTGTCATCATCAAGACAGTATGGTATTGGCACAAAAACAGACACATAGACCAATGGGATAGAACAGAGAACTCAGAAGTGGACCCAAAAATGTATAGCCAACTAATCTTTGACAAAGTGGGAAAAGTATCCAATGGAAAGAAGACAGCCTCTTTAACAGATGGTGCTGGGAGAACTGGACAGCAACACGCAGAAGAATGAAAACTAGATCATTTTCTCACACCACACACAAAAATAAACTCAAAATGGATAAAGGACCTGAATGTGAGACAGGAAACCCATCAGAACCATAGAGGAGAGAGCAGCAAACAACCTCCTTGACCTCAACTGCAGCAATTTCTTACTTGACACATCCCCAAAGGCAAGGGAATCAAGAGCAAAAATGAACGACTGGGACCTCATCAAGATAAAAACCTTCTGCACGGCAAAGAAAACAATCCATGAAACTAATAGGCAACCGACGGAATGGGAAAAGATACGCAAATGACATTATCAGATAAACGGCTAATATCAAAAATCTCTACAGAACTCACCAAATTCCANTGAGAACAAACTGAAGGCTGATGGGGGTGGGGGGAGGGGAAGGGGGGTGAAGGACACAGAGGAGGGCACTTGTGGGGATGAGCACTGGGTGTTATATGGAAACCAACCTGAAAATAAACTATTTTTAAAAACCAGTGAATGGCTTATGGACCACAGGGGACAGCAGGGGAGCGGTATCAGAGGGGAAGTAATGCAGCTCTAGGAGCTGATCTGAACGTGTGATCTTCGAAAACAGCTTTAGGGCTATAAATATTCATTTGACTCTTCGATGCAGCTGATAGATTTTATACTGAATACAACGAGAAACTTGGACGACTTACAAACTTCATGCATGGGATTTTATGGACAGAAGAGACACTTTCTACCTTTTATCCTGAGAAATAGAAGAGATTCTGAGGCTTCCATAATGTAATAAAACGTGAGTATACAATAAAATAAGGCGTCACCACTAAAGTGTGATTGTATGTGTCAAATGTGATTGTATTCAGCAGGCTTTGCCAACACACGAACTAGACTTTAAGGTATACACTGCTAAGGAGTTTCCTTCCACCTCTCTGTTTTTCCTAAACACCGACCGGCATTACACAGAAAATCTGGAGTATGTTCCCAAGCATTTGAACCAGTGTTAAAGTTGATTTTTACTTTAAGAAAAATGACTGAGCGATTTCAGATAATGTCTCCAAGAAAACACTATCAACAGTCAAGGGTAGTTGTGGCAAACAAAAACAAGGAAACTAAGAGAAAGGAGTAGTCTGTTTCCGAGCCATCTATGTCAAGGCTAGTCAATGTGTGGTTCTTGGGTCAGTCAGCAATGAGATGCCTATAGATACGGAGAGCCAGTGTTTAGAAATGTCATGATGACAGAATAATTTTATGTCTTTTTTTATCTATAATTTTTTTAAATGTTTATTTTTGAGAGAGAGAGAGAGAAAGAGAGAGACAGACTGAGCATGAGCAGGGGAAGGGCAGAGAGAGAGAGAGAGAGAGAGACTGAGCATGAGCAGGGGAGGGACAGAGAGAGAGAGGCCCAGAATCTGAAGCAGGCTCCAGGCTCTGAGCAGTCTGCACAGAGCCCGGACACAGGGCTCGCACTTGTGACCCATGAGATCTTGACATGAGCCAAAGTTGGACGCTCAACTGACGGAGCCACCCAGGTGCCCCTGACTTTGTTTTTATTTTTTATTTTTATGCAGTTCACACCAATGCTCACTGTGCTGGATTGGAGCAAAGTCACTGGTTCTTTTTACAGATGTTTAGAGAAACAGTGGGCCACCACCGCGAGCCCCACTACTTCTAGGCGCTTCTCTCCCTGCTGTGCGCCACGTGTGCTGATAGAGGCGTACTACACACATCGTTCTCCAAACAAGCCTAGAATGTAATATCCTGTGACACCGAGGCCTGCTTTTCTTTGTGGGTCCCAGAACACATTTCAGGCTAAAAAGTGGGCTCTCGAGATCGCAGTCAAGAAATCAGAGTGAAGACATGGAGATAAAGAAATCGGATCAAAATCACATTAAGTAAAAACAGCCCTTCAAAAAAGTTTGTCCTGAGCACTTACGACATGCCTTGCATCGTTTCAGGCCTTTGGGGCTTCGCATTGAACATGACAAAATCTCTAGCTTTGGGAATCTTAGTAGGACTTTACATTCTGGTGTGGGGAGAGGACAGTGAACAAAGAAACCATGAGTTAAATAATGTCAGAGAAAACTGTGGTGAAGCAGAGGGAGCAGGGTGCGGGGCGAGGGGCCTGGGGCTGGCAGGGCAGCATTATTTTGGATGCTGTGGCTAGGGAAGGCGCAGCAGCTGAGAGCGCAGATCCCGGGGCCGGTCTGCTGACTCAAACAGCTTCTGCCACTGGCGTCGTGACCACGGGCAAGTCGTCTAAGTGCTCAGGGGCTCAGCTCCCTCAAGCCACGGACTGGGAACACAGTCGTGCCTCCCTAGGAGTAGTGAATGAGTGAACGAACGTAAAGTATTTACGGTAACCCCTACCACATCGTTAGGTGCTTACTAAATATTAGTACTGTTTCCTTAGGTGGGAAGGTTTGAACAGAGACCTGGATGTGGGGGTCAGTCAGGCAAAAACGGGGTGCAATGGCACAGTTAGCACCAGGTGGGCACCTTAGGGCACTTAAGCAGACTGAGTACATTTTCACCTCAGATCTTCACAATGATCCTGAAACAGATACTATCATCCCATTCTATAGATTAAAAAAAGAAAAAAAACTGCAGGGTAGAAACGTTAAGTGGCTTAAGGTCGTCCAGCTACCTAACAGGTGTCACAGTCTGTCTGTCAAAGGCCTTACGTCATCTGCTGGGTTTATACCGCCTCTGCTAGGTCCTGGCACAGCACTGAAAACCTCCTGACTTCTACCCTGTTCATGTGTTCATTCACTGAACCATCTGTTCATTCATCCACTGAACTCGTTTCTTCATTCAAAAAGCATTTACTGGGTGCCTACTAAGTATCATAGTCAACTGATTGTGTTTTCTTTGTCTTCAAAGGGCAGAGCATTTCAACAGGGGGACGGCCACATGGGAACGAGGGTCCCTGAGCCGCAGAGACACTGAGTGCCATGCCATCCCCTGAGGAAGCCCACACGTACGGAGGCCAGCGAGGCCTTGCTCAAGTGCGGATCTAGAAAGAACACTGGGGGTTAAGCCGAAAAAGCAAGCTGGGAGCAAACCATAAAACACTTTCTGTGCAGAGACGCGGGAAGCACTCGGGCTTCCGTGGAGGAGGTTTCTAGAAGAAAGGGAAATGGGCAGGGGGTGATCCGAGGACTAGAAAAGGCCTCCGAGAACAGCTTGGAGAGCTCACGTCCACGGGGAAAGGCCCCTCTGGGATCTGGGGCAGGAGGAGATTCTGCCTCCTCGATGAAAGAACGTTTGGAGGGCTAGGGGCAGGGGGTGGGGCAGCAGGAAGAGAGAAGAACGGAAGAGTCAAGAATGACAAGACCCCGAACTGACCCTGTTGGAGGGTCATGGGGGGCAGCAGGGCACGGATACATGTTACACTACTAGGGATTTTAACGTGAAACAGTAACCCTTCATGATTCTGCTCCTTGGGGCTTCTCCCCGTTAGTTCTGCAAACTCAGGAAGAAAAAGATGCACCTTACGTATCTGTTACCTTGTGACTCACAGACCAAGACTGTGAAGTGGTGCTATTCAAACTGGTTCCTAACTAGGAACGTTAATGACCAAAAGGCAGCTTTAAAGGAAGAGGAGACACTTAGTGCATCTTATGTCCTGTTTACTGGCCGTTCTACGGACCCCGCTTCCCATTTAGACAGCAGCTGCCCAGAACGAAGCCAGGTCCCCGAGGAAAGGTGACCGGCAGCACAGGCCTCACATGAAAGGCTTGGTGTCAACAGCGACTTTCTTTGAATCTTCAGAGGATTTCCTCTCACTCAAGCAAGAAGAAACTTAAGACATCATTTGAAGAAAACAGGATCTGAAAACCATTCCCGATCTCTCTCACTTTTGGGCGCTTGCTTCTCTGGCCACCGCTCACTAGCTGGGTTGTTTTTCCTGAGCTCCTGACAACTTTTTAATAAACTGTCTTTTAAATTCATTAAATGGAAGAGGCAAAATAGGAGACTCCCGGGTATACAAATGCTCCTATCATGGCAGTGAGTCTGGCAGCACTGGAAGCAGCAGGCTCTGTGCTGCTCAGAGAATTTTCCGGAAGCAAATTTACTGGTTCCTTACCTTCCTCAGCAACGACTGTTAGTGTGACAGTGACACCGGCATCTTTGATCAGCTGCACGATGTTATCGTGAGATAGTTCGACAATGGACTGCCCGTTCACCGCGGAGATGTGATCTCCAATTTTCAGTTTTCCACAGCGGTCGGCTGGACTTCCTTCTATGACTCGGCCAATTTTATGAGGAATTACTGTGGGGAAAAAGTGCCCAGGTTTTTCAATTAGTTTCATGTTGGATTTATCATCTTCATTAAAAAGGCAACATACTAGCATCAAAAGCATTCTTTAAGGAGTGCCTGGGGGGCTTGGTCAGTGAAGCGTCCAACTTCGGCTCAGGTCACGATCTCACGGTTCGTGGGTTCAAGCCCCGCGTCAGGCTCTGTGCTGACAGCTCAGAGCCTGGAGCTGCTTCAGATTCTGTTTCTCCCTCTCTCTGTGCCTCTCCCCTGCTCGCATTCTGTCTCTGTCTCTCTCAAAAGTAAATATTAAACAAAAATTTTTAAACAACCACATTCTTTAAAAGTAGAGCAAAAAAGTATCAATAATCATCCTGTGCACCTGCAACTATTTCCATACCATCTTCCACTTCTGGCCCACATGCACAGATACTCTTACATTGCTACAGTCCGAGCATATAGGCCTCTGGCTATTTGCCACTCACCATAAACCTCTCTCCAGTTTTCCTGTTGCTGTCCTAATAATCCTGTGTAAAGGCTGACCTCACTGATACTTCTGATCCTATCTCATTAATCTGATGTTTCTTGCTTAGCATGGGCCATTGAGGCCATTTCAGAAATGGCCACAGTGAGACCATCTTTGGTTCTGTGGAAGGGGCGTTTACTCCCACAGGGAACCATGTGAATAAATGCAGTTCACATTCAAGTTTAGGACTCAGAAGTTACTGGTCAGAAATCCAGGCACCGTGACATGACTGCCTGTTAAAATGGGTCCTCCTTGGTTCAATAGCAAAATTAGTTTTTTCTGTTTATTCCCTTAGATTTTTTTTTTTAAATTAGAAAAGTGGAGGGGAATCAGAACATGAAATGTTTAACGTTAAGATTATTTGGCTCATGGGTAAAATCCCACCCTGAATGTACAAAGCAGAGCCTAAGACATTTGCAAAGACACGCTGGGCGGTTCTATTAGTTGATAATGCTGAAGGCTTTCCAAGCTGATTAAGACAATTTGCTGATATTAGGGCTTAAAACAAGTCTCAGATATTCAGGAAATCCTGTCAAAATACCTTCCACCCCTCTTCATAAGAGGCATTTGTATTAAGAAACAAACGTTCCATCCATGGTCCTTGAGAAGTTCCTCACCAGGGTCAGTAAACCTGTCGGCCATTTGCCTCCCGCTGACTACAGACTGTGATGAAGAAGGAGAATTAATATTTAAAATGGTGCTCTGAGTAGGTTTCATTTCCATAGTAAAATCTGAGTCATAGGTAGGTGTATGGTAGGGACATTTAACAGGCCTTCATCTGAGCTAGAAGTTACTCCTGGCCATCATGTCTGTCCCCGTGGACGCTGCCGTTCATTCCTCAGCTCTTCTAGGGTTATACAGTGAGAGATCTTATCCCCAAATAGAGGAAGGCGATGTTGGAAGCAAGTGCCTTTTAGCTCTGAATTATTATCAAGCCCTTGTACCATTTTCCTTGAAACAAAGTAATTAGAAAAAAGCACCAGGGCAGCGTGGGCCACGTTCTGGGCCATGTCCTGTGCTGGGCGGTGTGAGCGATTCACTGAGAACACAGTCGGCATTTCAGAAATGCTCAGTGAACCAGACAGTGGCCCTGTGCTGACCTTCTAACTCAATACCTTAGTTATCTTCCTCCTAAGAAAAGATCTACTTGTACACACAGTGTTCATTCTAGACGCCCTGAGAAGAAAGTCATTCAGCCCCTTGGCACACAGAAAGGGGGGTGATCAGACTTGGGAAAGCATCCAACAGAATGAATCTCTGAAATCTCCGTGGTTCCTTTCTCATCACGTGAGCAATGTGCTAAAGGGAATCGACAAATCTTGGTACAGAATTTCCTGAAGGGTTAGTTATCTGGGCAAGGGAAGGGAAGAGCAGTCGGATTGCTATAGTCTTGGCATTTACAGCAGAACAATCAAAACAGTTAAAAATAGCAGAGACTAAATTGGTAACCTCTGAACACTCTCCGAAGTGACTGGGAGATTTTCCAGGTAGCCCCGCAGAGTACACATCTTAAGTCCTACCCTGCGTCTGTTGGTGTACAAAGTCCATAGGAATTTGTCAAGACCAATTTATCCATCTTCATTCATCTCTGGCCTAAATCCGACTCCCACACTGGCCTGTCCAGCTGCTGGGATCACTTTAGTGCTCTTAAAACACTCCTTTCAGGAAAAGAAAGGACAGTAACTGGAAATGTCCCCTCTCAAAGAATCCTTTGCAACCGGAACTGACAAGTATATGATAAGAAAGGGAAACACTAAAACCTGTGAACTACCAGTGAAGCAGAAAGTAGCCAAGTCCTTTTCATTTTAAATAGATGTCTTTTCTTGGAAATTTATTTAGCATTTATACAAACTGGGTCCAGGGCAGTAAGGGTGCAAGACCCGGATCCCTGATCTTCGGAAAAGTCATCGGCAGAGATTCTCAGATTTTCGTAACGTGTCAGAAATGAGGCCGGGCACTCTACTTAGGATAAATGTCACCAGAAAATAAATGCATTTAATCAGAAGGAAGAAATAACCTATCCTGAACAGAATACCAACCCATACTAAGACAAGGTCCATAAAGAAGGCTCTATTCTGACAGGTTTCTGCCTTCCCCCTGTGCCAGCTCTGGCCTCAGCACACCTTCCTCTCTGGGACGCAGTCTGCGGCTGCTGCTCAGGCTTTGGGAGTGAAAGCTCCTCACCCAAACCTCCCCCCAGGCCCCTTCCATCGATAAGAGACAAATGCGATTCCAACAAGGATGCTTGCAGGGCTTGGCATTTTGTGAGATTATTAACTAGCCTTTCAGTGAAATTACCAATTCGGGTTTTGTGCCAATGACTGAACATCTCAAGTACTTTATATATAAGGACACCCGAAGCCCAATTTACCATTCAGGTTGATAACTAATGAGCTGCAAACACTCATTTCCTACATGAGCTGCTGCCTCAATCCTACATTTTAATTGGGCTTTCGTTCCCATCTCATTACTCAAGTATTGATGAAGTTTTTAAAGTTTCTTAAAAAAAAAATCAAGAGACAGTAGAGTTACAATTTTATGAATAACAAGACGGTCACAGGAGCAGCATCTAACATTTCTTGGAGGTCCAGGCTAAGGGCCTCACACATCATCTCCTTTCGTCCTCAAATTCCCACGAGACGGGAAGTGTTATCATCATCCTCATCTTAACAGAAGAAATTGGAGCTCCTGGAGGGCAAGTACTTTGCTCAAGATCGGATAGCTATTAGAAGACACCTCAGAGTCGGAATCTAAGTTTGTCTGATTACAGAGCGCAACACTTAACGACACTATCTAACACAGTATCTCACATCTGTGATACACAAAACCGTCGAGACAGTAAGAAACAACTAAAACAAATAGGTGTAAAACTATCTGAAAATTTTAAATGTAAACATATATACACAAGGAAAAGGAATTACTTACCACACATTAAAATGCAATATACATTTTAAATATAAACAAAAACGTGAGACACATTTGAGTAATGCAGCTTATTTTACTGATTTCCTCTGCATTGCTGTTTTATGGTGGACACTAGGCTCCCCCCTAATTTCTGCAGTCCTAGAGAAGGAACAGGTTTAGTAGAAAAAGCGGTTAGCATCTGTGACCCCGAGCAGTAGTCTTGCACTATTTTTGTTCATCTGAATGCGTGGGATTACTGTATGGCATTAGAATAAGAATATGGTTCTCAGAAATGGTTACTTGGTTAGGGAAATACTGGCTTCCAGTGATACAACATAACCACCGCCCCCCCTCCCCAAACCTTCTTTCTTTCATTTTTCTAACACAGGCCACATAATCATCCTCACAGCATCAGTGACAGTTCCGAGGGTTGCCATAGCAACTGCTTTTGGAAAATGGAAACTAGTATCAGTGAGCAGTGACCTGACACTCTAGTAATAACTCATCCGTGTCACAGAATCTTCTTCCTTTACACACTTGCATTAATTTTAGCAAGAATTTTTGCACATGGGCTTGGCTCACAACACTCCTGGAAAGGGCTTTCTTCTTCTCTGAAGATTTTAGTGGCTGTCTGTCCTAAGAGGATCTCACTGCTCAAGAAATAATCAAATCCACTGGTCAGAGGCAGGGGCACATTTCCCTTTACAGTGAGAAAACATCTAATTCTTCCAGGTTCACACTTAAAAAGTGTTGAGATGTAAGACTTATCATTTGACTTGGAAAAATAAAGTTACCAGACAAGTCTGATAGAAAAAAAAATCTCAATTTTCTGGTTCTCACCTTATATCCATTTGGATCCTCTAATGGTATTTAAAGATGATTACTTCTTATGAACAGTATTTAATGTGCTGAATCATAACAGCCCTGAGCACAGTAGAGGTAATTCCTCCTTTGTTGAAGGAGTGAGCACACATATGCACCCTTCCCAGAGGACAGTATTCTGCTAAACGGGGCTTGGAATATTTAGATTGATTTTTTAAGTTCTGACAAAATTTTTACTTTTCAGTGAAGCATATACAAAAGATAGGCGTGCCTCCTGTCACTCAAGAAGGTTCCTTTACAGCTGGAACACGGCCATTGTTATTAAATAATACAAAAGGACTATTCAAGACATATTTGGGTCAAGATTCCTCTATTAATCTATTTTGCTTCTTCTCAACTGCTTCTAGCATTTAATTCATTTCTGCAAACACAGTTTCTCCTGATTTAAAAAAACCCTACGCCTCCTTATTTGAAATAAAAACTCGGCATTGTCCTTTCACTGAATCTGTCAGGGCACAGCCTTATACACTGCCACAATATAATCTTGGTGAAAAGTATTGCTAAGATTTATTTTATGTAATCTGAGATGACAGATAAACCCGAAGCCCAGAAGTTTGGTTCGAATTAGCCGGTGATGAGAATAAAATATTCATCGTTCTTAGAAAGGTAAGTCTCTAAGGCAGTTCATACATGATTCCCAATTAGCTCCACAAAGCCCACCGGGAGACTCGAACTGCAGTCACAGGGAGGGGATGAGGGGTGGCGGCGCCCTTACCTCCCGGAGGCGGCTTGCTTTTGGAGGTGAGGATGACAAAGCCAAATCCTTCATTCTCCTTTCGGTGCAAGACCACATCATAGGCCTCCTGTGGGGCCGGCCTGGCTGGGGCCTCTGCTCGGGTCAGGCGGGGAGAGCCGTTCTGTGCTGAAAGGAAGGCTTGCGAGCTGTCGTCCTCAGGTTGTTTCTCTAGAAGGAACAAGACCACTTACTTCTGGAACATCCTAACTTCTGTCAGCTGAAGTGTGTGGGGTTAAGCCTCTCACAGGAAAACGTAGTTTCGAATAACATCTAGGCTAGAAAAGCAAATCCCCCATCCAGGTGAGCTCTGGCTGTAATCTGGGTCTGACATCTCAACACTCTTTAAGTGTGAACCTGGAAGAATTAGATGTTTTCTCACTGTAAAGGAAGCTTTTCAAAGCTTCCACCAAAGTTCGTGGTAAACCAATTCTTCTTGAAACTGTTTTCATTCCAGCAAGGTTTGGACCAGTAATTTTAACAAAGTTAAAACTAACACAGTAAACTCCCTTTTAAAATCAGCTGGAAGTATGACTTCGTGCCGTGATTACCACTCATGATGTCGGGGAGGCCAGTGCTTCAGGGCAGATGTGCCCCCCATTATTAGGTGAGAACTTTGCGGCCAACATAGGATTTGTCTTATGCAATGTGTCTCCAACTGCAATTTCCTGATGGACGAGATCAGGTGCGCTAACCACCAGCAGCCCTGCCCGCACCTATCCAGCAGAGAACAGTCTGTCCATAAGAACAGCCCATTCTCCTAGGCAGAGAATAGGTCACAGGACTCTCCAGCAAATGGAGAGTTAATTACACTTTTTTGTCTCCTCAATTACGACATCAGAATTCAAGAAAGAATGACATAAATGAGTCCTGATTTAAAAAAAAAAAAAAAAGGCAAACTCTGTGCCATTATTCTATACAAACCATCATTAACAACCACTAAAACACACTGCCATTGCGGAATGCCTATTTATAAGGGCTCCTTTAGCTCAAAATCTACAGGATTCAGAGATTACGTTCTAGAATGTCAACAAAGTGCCACCAACATCCAATCATTAATGAAACATACAGGGCTTTTGGTTCATTTTTGGGGTTTGTTTTTTTTTGGTATAATGTATGGTTACAATGAATTGGTGAAACGCCTCCAGTAATATCAAGCCACTAGGAAACTTCTTCATGATGCTTTTCCAGGACACAGCCAACCTCTCGTATAGCATCATGTTGTTTACTACATGTAGTTATGTTTTAACCTGCATGCATCTCTGAAAGCCCGATGCTTATGAAAACAGGCCTTTACCTTGGATGTTGCAATCAAAACACAGCACCTCATTTTTAAGAGTAAAGCAAATATTCATCAAGTCAACAAAGGTTCACTGATGTCTACTGTGTCGGGAAGGCACTCTTGTATGTGCTGGGGACATAGCAGTTAACTAAACGGATAAATGTCCCTACCTCTGTGAGGCTTACTTCTTGTGCTACAGGGCTGTCTTTTAAAATTTTTAAAAAGTGGCAAGAATTCACTTTGAAAAATTCTGCTGTGGTATTCACAAAGCTACTGATGAGAAAAATGCACTTAACAGCCCACTACAATGGTTCAGACCCCAGGCTCTATAGTTAAACTCCCTGTTTTAATCCTGGCCCAACTACTAACCAGCTCTGTCTCCCAACCTTTCTGTGGGTAATTATAACACTGGATCATGATGGTATTTACATCACACTGTTGTAAAGCCTAAACAAAAAAGAATCCATAGGTCTGAGACATAGTAAGCACTCAAAAAAATGTTCTTTTTTAATGTTAAATTACACTATATTAAAACTTCTCAATAGAAGCATTCTATCCTCTTTGAATATTTAACAATTCATCAGGACCCCAAATCTTTTGATATCAGCTAATGGGATATCTTGGTTTGACTAAAAAACTGGATCTAAGAAAACAGATTTAACCTGGTACTCTCATCTACAATACCACATTGGCAAAATCTGTCAATACATTAACATAATCTCCATAGAGAAGCCCAAAATTTATTTGTTTTTTGATAGGAGTATTATTTCTGGATCCTTCTGACCTTACAGGGCCTTCCACAGCGAGGCCCTGGATCATACCCAGTGGATTATCTCATACACTCTTACACCTAATAAAGTAACCTGCAAAACCATTCAGGAAGTGGACTATGTCCCTTTGTTTCATTTTTAACCTGTCAGAGGAGGAACAGGTTCACGCACCACCACAGAAGATCTTTCTTCGGACAGTTAATAGCACGTGGCCATTTCGAGCAGCTGTTGTCATGAGGTCCAAGACTTGTTTGTGTGACTTCCCTTTCACAGGAATCCCATCGATGCACATCAGCTCATCGGCTGCACGGAGCCTGCCGTCTTTCTCAGCTGCGCCCAGAGGAATGATGGCCCCAATGTATATCTGATAAGATAACAAAGTGTAGGTCTATGGGCAATGAAGAGCTCCTACGATCCTCAACTGCTAAGTTAAGGACTTCCTGACTCAGTACTCTGCAAACCAACACATTTTTGCAGTTCAACTATGAACATTTTAGAAGGGGGATATCTTAGAAAGTGACCATTCGCCAAAACGGCACTTAAGACAACCACGCTACATTGTCCCTTCTGGATCTTTGGGGTCGAATACAAACAAGACAGAAAATGCAAAGCTGTTTAATAACATACAAAGTACCACTATCACTTCCTTCAGTACAATAAAACAAATACATTAAACTCAGAAAATGCAGTCCTGTGGACTAGCTACTAAAAAGTAAGAAAAAAAAAAAGGATATTGAATGTCATCAGCAAAGATTTTCTACACGCTGTTCACAGCAACTGGGAGCATTCTTAAGATATTCCCATCACGTATGGCGATCAGTACAAATTCAGTATATACAACCGAGAAACATTTCTTATTCCTAAATCTCAAAGCAGTAAATATCTTAGGGGGCAGAGTGGTCTGAGGTCCACTTCTATCTAGGTAAACAGATCTGGTTTATTTTGCTTGCCAGCAGTTAGAGTCCTGAATGTTTGGGCTAGTGTCAGAGCTGCTAACACCTGCCATTTAAGAGGATTTCTCCCACTTTGCTTGAGACAAATTCTTAAAACGTCTTAATCAACCCTGTGGGTATTAGCGAAATAGGAACCATTAAAACCAAATCACATCTTCCACCAAGAACGATCAAGGTATCGCATATCTGCCCTATATAGGTCGCCCTGCCTTAAACTTTATTTGGCCCCGGTGATTGTTTTCACTACAACCAACATGACTAATTAGAACACATTTAAAATACATAAATCAAATGTTCTATCCAGAAATGGAAAGAAGCATGTCATTTTAAATGATTATTGTTTCTCACCTAACTTCCAAGCACAGTAAGAATGTCTTCCTTACATTATACTGAAAAACCATAAATATGTTCTTAAACTCCACAAGCATATTACTTCTTTGTTATTCAAACTAAGGGCCAAACTTAAAAACAGAACCCATTACATTTGTTCTCTAAACTTTAGGTGAGAATCCTGTCTACAGTTCCAGATTTTAAATGCTTTAGAAACCTAACCCGTAGGCTTTCTGGACAGAAACACGACTTATTTTATATTTCCCTAGTTTTAGAGGTAGGGCAGATGGAATGGAACACAACGTACTGAGCGTGAAAATGTCAACCCACTAACGAGGATAGGTGACATGGTGTGACGCCAAACGTTTACAGAACATTCATTCAAAGGACAGACAGACTGGCAAACAGGATGCTCGATGATAGGTTTCTGAGAGAAGGCAAAGGTCTTAACCCTTGTCTAACAAAGGCAGGGGGACATAAAAATGGAAAATAATGAACTGTAGCCCATCGTGAAATAAAGAAATTAATTATTGCCCAATTCACAGCTGACATATTCAGTTCTTGCCTAAGCCACACCAAGGTCCCCGAGAAATGGCGACACTTAGAAAAGTGCAGCNTCCCCTGCTCACGCTGTCTCTCTCTCTCTCTCTCAGAAATAAATAAAACATCAAAAAAAAAAAAAAAGGAAAAGTGCAGTTCTCCCTCTCATTAATGAAATGGTTAGAGAAAACAAAATCTTATTTTAAAAAAACCAAATGAAACAAAAACACTACATCCTTCCAAACAGCCACTTAAAGGTTCACGGGAACGGCAAATTCCGAGGCATCTGAACTTACAGACTGGTCTGGCCCTTCTCCTCCCAGTACCCGGAAGCCAAACCCGGACTCCTGCTTCCGAAGAAAAACATCCAAGTCTTTGGTGTTTGGTGCTAAGGAAAACCAGAAAATAATAAAAATAAATAAAGAAAATAAAATACTTTGATTTATTTTAAAAAGGTTAAAAATAAAACAATGCAATTATGCAGTAGGATAATATGATAGAGTTCAATAAACTATAACCTCAGAACTTTCTGGTATGTGAAAACTTACACAAGAGCATATCACTATTGCAGAAAAATTCAATCCTAAGTATTTTTTTTCCAGCTGTAACCAAAACTGTGCATTGAGATTGCTTGGAAATATTTATTCCTCCTTCCATGTCCATTAAGTCCTAATGCCTTCAAATCAATGTTATGATATTAAATTCAGAATCATCCAATTTCAGTAGGACATCTGATAGGTGCAAATTATCTAAATTAGTATCTGGGCAAATCCTATGAAAAGACAGCCCATAAAATGCCTTAATTCTACTCCTGAACTCATACCTTTGTTTCAGAAAAGCATTCCATACTCACTTAGCCTAACTGTGTCAAATGCTGTAATTTTAAAAGAAAATGACTGCTAATACCTATTATGAGCCCCATTTTCTGGCTGAGAAAACTGAGGCCTAGGTACGTGGCCCAGTGTCAGACAGCAAGTAGATGGCACAGCTGAGATTTCAACTTAGTTTGATTTCTAGGGTCCTGGCTCTTAACCCACACTATTCTGCCCCCAAAGGGCAGGTTCCATTCACCACTACTTCATGACTAAAATAATTTGATCTTCAAGAAAATATTAGTGTTACTCGCAAAGTGAGAAGCATTTGCTAGAAACATGTCGGAGAACTATATAAACACAAAGATACCACATGGGGTAAATCTTGATAATGTTCCTTAGAAGCAGTCTCTTTAGAGAAATAATTCCTATTAGGATTACAGAAGTTTAGAGATAGAAGACTCTTGAGCCCAACTCAGTTACTTTACACGGGAAGCCCAAAGGGACTGAGTAGTTCATATTAATACTAAGAATATATCAGGCTATGAATGGGAAGTCAGAAGGAAGGGAGTCTCCATAGTTATATTAATTTAAATTACTGCTTTGCTGTGCTGTGCTGTGCTTACATCTGGTTTTCATCTTTCTAAATATGGCCTGGGCTTACTAAGGATAAAGATCTGCAGTTGGTTAAATAATTATGAAGTCAACTATATAGGATATTTCCACCTCATTTCCGAGGCAGATTTAGATCGGTTTCCTAAAAACAAATTTAACAAATTAAACCTACCTAATCTGCAATTCTACTTTGGAAAAGATTCGTCATTTTAAGTAAATCCACGCAAAAATGAACCTCTGCCTCACACACTCTCTCTGTGGGTCCCTCTGACCTTGACCGCCCTGGTTTCCTCCTCAGGCTGCCCAGGCCCCGACTCCCCACCCCTTACCCTCCCACCTGGAAGATCCCTTTGAAACACAAGCCCATGCTGACCCTCCAGTGAAACCCTTCCGAGGCTCTCTAAGGACTCCAGCTTCCTCAGAACAGTGACTCCACCCTGCCCTGCCTTTTCCTGCACCCAGCCAACCCAGGACCCGGGCCAAGCAAGGTCAACGTGCAAAAGTCACTCCTGCTTCCGCTCCTTTTTCACCTGCCTCATGAACACCTCTGTCTTGGTCTTTGAAGACTTGCTTCAGGCTTAACTTCCTACATGAAGCAGTATCTGACGCCTCCTGCTACCCACAGCGGTAAAGTGGGCGGCTTCCTTCTCTGGATCTGTGTGAGGTTTCTTTGTACTCATTTATTTTCCATTTAGGTTTAATTATCGTCCTGGGGTGCGGAGCCTAGGGACCTGTTTATCTCTGTATTCCCATCACCTACTATGTGTGAGGTAGATCGTAGGCACTTAATTCCTGGTTTTGAAAAAAAGTGAATGAGTGAGTGTTGAATATAAATGGAAGCAGCCCAGAGTCATGTGAACATAGGGATGAAGTTATAACTTTTCAGTATGGTTTTGAAAGATGGCAAGGTCCCAGTTTTTAAAGAAATTTTGTCGCATGCTCTCCTGAAATATCCCACAACTACTTACGTTTATCTTCATATAAGGTCTTAGATTTCAGGTAGACCTCAGAAGGATCCAATTTCGGGGATCCTGACCTGATAATGCTGGGTGGAAAAGGCATAGGCTGGGGAATGGGCTCATTTATGGCCTCCAAACTTCCTGAATTCTCCTTCTTATCTGTTTTCTGAAATGGAAAAGGGCCTTTCTTAGTATGTTTTAAAACCAGATGGTTGATTAGTTCATCAAACTAGCGTGTGAACCAGGTGTGTCGACTGATTATAGGTGAATAGGTGGCAGTGTCAAAGCCACAGCAAATTTGCAGTCTTGTAAGAATTCACCTCCAAAGCCATGCGTACTTGGTTAAAACATATTTTACTTAAATTAGGAAAAGTGTTTAATGATGTCAACGGAAGGGCCCGCATTAGCCCTGTGTTGACACGACCTTGCCCTTTTCTCCACCACCAAGACACGGACTGGCTTTGAGGAGAAGATGAACACAGGGACACAAGGTGGCGCTGATGGGCGAGAGGAAGGCCCCCAGGGAGGACCTTCCTGAAGGTCTGGATCGGCCCCACTGTCCCACTCCCTCAATTTAATTCCCCGTGAAGATGTCTGGGACACCATTCTTTCTTTCTAGGAAAATGGAATAGGAAGCATTAACTGTAACTTAGGTTACAAAGAGGACACTATGAACACCCTGCGCGCCCGGTTCAAATACATGCAGGAGACACGGGCCATGCCTGCAATCCAGCAAGGACAAACAGGTGCACGCTTTCCTATTTCTCCCAGTCTGGTAAAACCTCCCCAGCATAACAGCCAGGCAGAATGATTCAATAAAAATTTTCAAATGAGATCCAATAAATAGCCAAAGAAAATAAATGTGGTTTTGAGAACACCTGGTTATTCTGAATTCTACCTGGTGGGGGGCAGTGGGCAGTGATTATAGACGTTTGTGAAAAACTAATGCTGACAAGGATACAGCTTATCAGGGAGTGGGGGGAGGGCAGTCCTACACGTGCCGTCCCAGGGGCATCCCTCACTGACCCAGACTCGGTCGGGTGGCTGGCCCGGCCTCCTTCCCTCCCTCCCCACCACGTCCCAGAAGTCTGGCAGAGCAGAGCAAGGTCATCAGTTAGAAAGCATCAGGGTCACCTCGGCTGTGGTGGCATCTATTATGAAACAGGCTGGTAGCACAGAAGTTAAAAACAATGACTAGAGGAACTAGAGAAACGTAGGAAAATGCAGTGCAATTTTAACCAGGCAGGCAGAACGCATTCCTGTCCACACTGGCTGTAAGTGGTACAGTCCATAAAAATGCAGAGTGTTTCTTTCCTTTTCATCCATAAAACAGCAAATACGTAGCGGGTCCTATTCGGTGGACTACAAAGAATGAATACATTTTCTGTCTGACGGTCTTTCCTTCAAGGCTATGGTTTACGGTTCTGGAGGACTGTCTTTCAGTTGGGAGATGATGGACTCCCAATCAAGCAAACTAGAACTAAGTCAGGATACTACACAGAATTGTCTTTACATTCATGCCCATAGAAATGTGGGTATTCTGACAGCTACGCGTCTGCACCTAGCACATTTTCTTTCCTGGCACTGTTTGCTATACCCTTTTTTTTTAGGTTTTATTTGTGACACAGGTCCTGAAACGGGCTACTCAGTTATTCAGAAGAATGCCAAAGAAAATGCAGTTTCAAGTCTGACAGCCTATCACTTTGATAACACGCAGATGGAGCACTGAGGCCACAATTACTCTAGAAAGTCTTGTTTAGTCCATTATAAGAAGGTTCTCTAAGTGTGGGTGTTTACGGTCTCCATGAAATGATATGAGCCTCCCACTTCCTTTGGGCATCAGGGAGAAGATGCACCAGTTTCTACGATCTGCCCTAATATTCAGCTACTTCTTACCCTTGCTCCTCTGAGAGGCAAAGAGACCCCAAGGGGGCACTTCAGGGTGTTCACGTTTTCCCATTTAGAGGACAGGGCTATTGGGACAATGGACCTCGAGTATTCCTTCAATAGAAATTCTTAACCAGGAAAGCACACCTCCTCTCTAACTCACACGCTTCCCCAGAGCTTTTGATACAAGCCCAGGGCAGAATGCATCCTCAATTCTCCCAGTCGATAGTCACCACCACAGAGGGATGCTCTTATGAAGGGAACGCGGCACCTCTCTTGCTGTGTTGGAAAGAAGTGTTTGAAGACCACTGTATACTCACCATTTTGGCAGTTTTAGTTGGTGAAGGAGGACCTTAAAAAAAATGAGCCAGATTTTAAAAACAGAGGAAGCATTCCCAGTTCACAAGCACTGCTCATGTTTACGATAAAACTAGCTTCAACTTTTAGTGGGCTAGTAAATTGTATGACCAACACCCCCTATGTACGAGGCATCGAACATATATTATCTCATTTCACTTTTATGACAATCCTAAGGCATAAATGTTACTATAGATCAGGTAAGCAAAGACTCGAGGAGATTATATTATTTCCTTATACCCTAGAACCGACAGGTAGCAAGGGTGGAAACTGATACCAGTCCTGTCTGACACCAAACAGGGGTTCGTTGGACCCCTGGCTAACTCTCCAGCATCCTCCCCCTGCTCACTCTCTTGTGAGAGAGATGCCTCTCACAAAGGCATCCTCCCCCTGCTCTGAGCGCATTCTACCATACTGCCCAGAGAAGAAGCAAAAATAGCTCAAAGAAATGAGAATAATGAACAACATCCCAATGAAGTCCAACTGCTCATTTGCCTCAAAAATGAAAACTAAAAGCCAGAGAGAGAAGTGTGAAGGGCTAAATTTTATTCTTTAAAATACTAGTCATTCATCAGTATGGATTTACGAAAGCCCATCAAAAGCCAACTTTAGATTAGTCCTCAGAGCTGGATTTATGTCTGCGAGCAGTTCAAGTCAGCTGATGACCTTGAAAATAAAAAATTATATTTCTCTCACATGAGTACTGTGGGATTTAATTAACATTTATGGACAGACACTAAAGCTTAAGATAAAAGCCTTATGAGCACCAGCTATCACAATTGCTTTTACAGAACAGATTAACACACCATCCAACATTTTGCTTATTCACATGCTAGCTCTTTCAAAACACCTTCGGTACATTACAGAGGTCTGGATGAAGTGTCACCGGTTGAAAGCGTCAATTTCTATTACTGTCATCAACAGAGAAAATGAAATGAAGAGGGTCTATTTCATTTGAAGCAGCACAATGCTGCGACTCTCTCTAATCGCTAAAGCTGTAAATCAGATTTTAAAGAGAATATGTAGGGAAGGAAATCCATAATGGACACGGATGAGACCACTAATAACTAGAAAAACTGCTGCAGAAGATATTGCTTATGGAAGCAGTCAGACAGAACCTTAAGGAAAATGCACGCTAATTACCAATTCAGTCTGCGTGGAAAAGAGGGATTCTGCCCTGGAAGGAAGGACAATTAACAGATATAAATGCATAAACAACGAAGAGTTTTCCTTGTGCTTTTACTCACCTCCTCTTAAGATAAGCAATGGTACATCTGCACCTACTGGAAACTGCTTTAGCACCTCTACCACTTGGAGATGTGTTAGATTCTGCACATTTTGATGGTAAATCTCCTTAATTATATCCCCCTTCTGTAGGCCTTGACACCACTGACTATCCAATATCATTTTGACCTTCTGTCCCGTTGGGCTGTCAGCAATTGCAAACCCAAAGCCTTTAGGGCCCTTAATCAGAGGGATAGTCACTAGTTCCGGCTGGGAGCTGCCCGATGATGCCATCGATGCTCTCTGCTCACTCGGATCTGACGGTCCATTGAGACGGTCACTGATCAAGGCGTGTCCCGGTTTTCCATTCTGGTCCAGAGCCACTGCTCCTGACTTACAGTCCTGAGTGCTCACGCCAGTCTCTCCCTTGGTCAGTGACTGTCCATTGATGACAGGCGTAGCAGCAACGATGTCCACAACAGGATCTTCATGGTCATCAGGGAGTGGATAGCCGCGACACAGAGTGAGGCTTACATACTGACTGACAGGCACCAACTGGAACATCTGGACAACGTCTGCATGGGTGTGACCGAGGACACAGTTGCCATTGATGTCCACAATAACATCACCTGTTAGGACACAACCAAGTTCAAAACATTAAAACCACTGAAGTAAGTTAACTTTCCATTGGGGGAGAAACAAAAATAGTGTCATCATCTAAATCTGAATTCTGGAACCCTTTTACTATTCATTAGCTGCTGAAGAGACAGGTTTTGAACACAGACACGTCATTCTCCCTTTTGTGGTTCTTCTGGAAGAAGAATATAAATGTATGAAACCTTAATTATCTTTGCAGCAGAGAGTTATGACCTCAAGATCAAGGGAATCATCTGAAAAATAACTGTAAATTCACACTGTCATTGTTGGTGTGTCCTCTGAGTCGTGCCTAAGCAGCCACACAAAGCTAGGCACGGAGTAGATACTCGGTACATAGAAAAGGAGCAAATCACTCACTCCATCAGCTACTCATACAAACGGGCAATCTTTAAATGCCACCTTATTTCTTCATTTTAAGAGGCCATTAGTTACAAGGTAGTTAAACATTCATTCTAAGTTTGAAAAATGTACGGCCGAAGAGGAAAATAATGTGAAGTTATGAATGTATTTCCTTTAGCATCCCTTCTTTTTACAGAGATTTTCAATTTATCGTACTCACATTTCAAAAGGAGAGACATGCGATGAGATTCAGCACAAGCAAAGAGCGTTATTTAAGACACTGAAAAGTCAGCTCAACTAATTGTTGTAAAAGTAAGGTCTTGGGGCGCCTGGGTGGCTTAGTCGGTTAAGCGTCCGACTTTCGCTTAGGTCATGATCTCGCGGTTGTGGGTTCGAGCCCCGCGTCGGGCTCTGTGCTGACTGCCAGCTCAGAGCCTGGAGCCTGTTTCAGTCTGTGACTCCCTCTCTCTCTGGCCCTCCCCTGCTCATGCTGTCTCTCTATCTCCTAGAAATGAATAAAAACATGAAAAAAAAAAAAAAATTAAAAAAGTAAGGTCTTGCTTTTTCCTGATTTGCATTATTCCGACCACTTTGTTGCGGAATCACTGTTACCTGACATACATCGGTGGGGAGTGTTTTTTGTTTTTTATCGCAGCCTTAACTTTTAAAATCTGTCCTCTAATGTCTCATCCATTTGCTGTTTTTATTTGAATATGATTACTTAAAAGGCTATTGCCAAGTAAAGGTGCTTTGATTTGTTCTGATTGCATGCAGACTTTGAAAAATCAACACAAATGGTGTTTAAAAATAATTGTGAGTGTGCAAAAATTTGTTTCATAGTCTGTGAAGGCACAGAAAGAATTAGACTAATAAGAAACAAAGTTCTGACTTTTCCTCCCCTGGAAAAAGTTTCCAGAATGTTCACAGAAGTACTGTACTGCTCTGCAAATTAGACACCAGGTGTAGACATACCTACATCTGCATTATGAAACAGCATATACAACAGTTAAAGAACGTGTGTTATGGACAAAATGTTAAAAAAAAGTCAAGACTGAGAGCTTAAAATGTTTTACTATTAATTTTAATCTCTAGAGTTTGTTACTCTCGTAAATAAGGAAGAGTGAAAATAGTTTTCCTTATAACTTTTGGTTATTTTAAGTTTTCTTGTTTTAAGTCTCTGTCACTTAAATGGGAAAGTATAATATGAGAGATGCCATATCCTAGTTGAAAGTAAGTTGATATATGCCTCAAAAGTACTGTGAGAAATGAACTGTCCAAATGAGGGATTTACATGAATGGTATATGAAATATCAGAAAAGTCCAGCAAACGGTGCAAGAAGCAACCTCAGTGGCACAGTAAAATCTTTCTGGAAAAAAAGTGCTTAAACCTCCCCTCACAATTGTACCTGGTCTTGAACTTCTTCTAACCTCCTCAGTCATAAGAACTGTCAGCCATATAAAAATACCTAACAATTACCAAGTAAAGACTTTGGGAAAACTATATAAAGGACAAATTTATACAACTCTATAAAAACAGTAATTTCATGTCTATAGTTCTTAACAAAGGAGTTTAATTTTACTAACAACCAGGAGGACTAAGGAAGCAAAAACCAAACCAAACCAAACCCGGGAAACTCTGTGGGACATCATTTGCCCCATATCACTATACACATCACAGTGGATCATTTTTCCAAAAGATTACAGGTAAATATTATAGTTCCAAAAGTACCCTACATCATCAAAGAAAAACAACCAGTTTTCTGAGATGATTAATAAACCTTTATCTTAGCACAAAGCTATCTCCAGGTGATACAAATTACTCAAAATATTAAGACACTTAATATGTTTTTCCAAGTCTGCACTTACTTGTAAAAATGGCCCTCCCTCAAAATTAGTAAGCACTTAATTTAGAGGAAAAACTATTTTAATACAGAAATCCTCCCTCCCCTTTGTATAATTGAGTTCTCTCTCTAATATATACATATATATGTGTGTGTGCGCGCACGCGTATGTGTGTATATTTATATATTCACACACATACATAGTTATAACATACATAAAATATATTATATGTAAGTTTTATAAATATATGTATAAACAAGATCTTTTCACCATAGTTTTTATTGGCAGTCATTACTCTTCAAATAATTCTGAAAAATTTGCTACCTGGTGCAATTTTGCCGTCTTGAGCTGCAGGACCATCTTTCAGCACATTTTTCACTTGTAGGAACTCATCAGGCCTGTCTCCACCAATAATGGTAAAGCCAAATCCCATTGTGCTTTTCTTCAATGATGCTCGAATAAGGATGCCTTTCAGCTGTGATGGATCTCGAGTGAAGTGGGATTTTTCTATATCTGTACCAAAATGAGAAATGGGTTTGAGAACGAAAATAATTACAATGAACATGGCCCTCAAAGTCAACTTTTAAGATAGTCTATATAAGTTTAGTGTAAGAAACCCATAAAGGAAAGCACATTAGAGAGAATCCAATATTATGAAAGAGAATTTAAATGAATAAACTATAAATCACTTGAAAAAAAAACTTAGCCAATGATTCACTTCTCTTTGATAGGACTCCTCTGTTATATGAAACTTGCTTCATACATAGTGTAGCCACTGCCATAAACATAGGTAAAAACGCCTACTTTATCCCCTCCCCATTGCCCTATTTGTTTGTACTTTTTCTCATCCCACAGAGTTCTTCACATGAAGTCCAAATGATATACTTGAGGGACTGCCTTTCGTATTAAATTCCTTAACATTTGGACACCATTCGGCTGTACATTTCATTTTAATAAGCATCTACTGAGCTCTACTAAGAAAACACTATTCTAGGAAGATGAAGGCAACTGTCACAAACTTATGAAAAAGAATATACTGAGAACTTTTTAAAATTCACAACTCAGGCTTTCTGTAGCCTTCAATTTGTATCTGATGTGAATGTATGAATCCCTAACCTACCAGTAAATAATTTCACATTTCTTTCCCTTTTACTCATGTTCAGTAAATACTTTAGGAAGAAAACAAACACAGCTCTATTAAAAAGCCTATTTTTAGAGGTTTCCTCAGATGATCCTAAAACTAAAAGCAATCCATATTTGCAAATACCACCACCTTTCTCTCTCCCCTCCTCTCCTTGACCATGGCTGCCATTGGGGCACTTTTGAAAGCTGTGGAAGGGTCAGAGTGTGCAGAGTAAGAGCTTACAAGGCACTGTTTACATTAACTTTTGAAAAGATAGTCTAACATTTTCTGCCAAATATTTAATAGTTTGAGATATAACCACATATGGTAGAACTCAGCCATTTAAAGTGTACAAGTCAATGTCATACACCTATCACCCCCACCTAGTTTTAGGAAATCCCACCCCCCATCACCCAAAGAAATCCCTATGCCTGTTGTAGCCACTCCCCATTTCTGCCTAACCTGTGCTCACACCCTAGTGTTTGGCAATCACTAATCTACTTTCTGTCTATAGCTTTGCCCAAAGTGGATATTTCATATAAATGGACTCATACAATATGTGGTCTTTTGAATGATTTCTTTCACTGGGCATAATGTTTTTGAGGTTCAACTGTGTTTTAGCATGTGCTGGCACTTTATTCCTTTTTATTGCCAAATAGTAGTCCACTGTAAAATACCACATTTTAATTACCCATTTCTCAGTTGATGGACCTTTGAGGGACATTTGAGTTGTTTCCGCTCTTTGGCCGTAATGAATAATGTTGTTATGACCCCTTGTGTACACACGTTTTCTTGTACATGTTTTCAGTCTTCTTATGTAGAAGACTGGAGTGCAGCCATTGCCAGAACCATATAGTAACTTTAACATTTTGAAAATTGCTGAACTTTTCCAAAGACCCTGCACCATTTTCTATTTCCTTCCACCAGCACGTATGAGCGCTCCAATTTCTCTGCTGTGCTGCTAACACTTGTTTCTGTGGGCTTTCTGATTCTACTGGGCATGAGTGGAATCTCAGCACGGTATAGACGCTCATTTCCTTAATGACTGAAATCAGCAAAGGTCACTTGCTTCATACATAGGTCACCCTCAGCACTAGTATCGAGCCCAGAGTCATTTGTATACAGCTGCTGCTGCCCCCCTTCAAAAGGGTTCTAAGGGACATGCATTAAAGCTTGTGGTCAGTTAGAAAAGAGCCACCTTTGCAGCTGCCCCACATGGCAGCACAGACCGTGCAGTGTGTAAATAGTTCCCTCAAGAGACAGGGCTGCCCTGAGAGTGTACTGACAGGGGCAGGCTTGGGGTGGGAGAAGGTCTACTTTATTTGACGTGTTCTGCCCAGCGCTGCCTATCTCTTACAGGTGAAAGTACTTGTCATGAAAGAAGAAAAGGAAAAGAAAAAGGGAAGGAGGAAGGAAGGAGGGAAGAAAACGAAGAAAGAAAGAAAGGAAAATGCAGCTATTTCAGGCTTCTCAAAGTGAAGGACCAGACTCTGAACAACAGGGCATTCACCACGGTAGATGCTACTTCCAGAGGCTTCTCAGACTTTGGCCAGTCAGCCCGCTCGCGCTGATCTCTGTGCACTGCGGGGTCCCTGCTGAGCCTCTGACATTCAGACTAGCAACCTGTCTCTGAACAGAAAATGACTTAAAAAAATTATTTGACACGTTCAAAGCCCAGTCATTTAAGCTGATTACGACTGCCCACCAGGGCCACCTACCAGGTTACAGACAAGATCACTTGTTTAATGGCCATGTACTTAGGCAACTGAGGACAAAACCTGATGAAATGTACCTCTCTCATTTTTTATTGTGATACTTCAAATATTGTGATACTTCTGGTTGGCTATCTCAGCTCTAGTCCTCATGGAATGCGGGATAAGACTGGCTTCTGAGGGTGAAACTAGAAAATCAGCATATAATGGATGAGATCAAGATGTGCAAACATTAAAGGGTTCTGGCTAACACCAAATTTCAAAAAAGTATTAATAAAACTATCAAAGCCTATGAGAAGTTGTTCAGAGTTAGATCTTATCAGAATTAAACATAGAAAAGTGAGAATAAGAAATGCACAAAGAAACCGTTTTGATTCTAAAAATCCTGATTTTATATTATTTTTTTCTTGTTACTGCCAACCTTTATTCTCCAAACTCAACACTAGTATTATTTTTACAAGTTCTACTACTTCCCACCCACCACCAAATTCTTTTGGGATTTGGATCAGAATTAATTAAAAGTCCTGATTTTTAAATCCAAGCTGTGTGATTTAGTTGAGTGATCTTGGAATGTTACTTGACCCTTTAAAGTCTCAATTGCTGCATCTATAAAATAGGAATATAGGGGGCGCCTGGGTGGCTCAGTTGGTTAAGCGGTCTACTTTGGCTTAGGTCATGATCTCCCAGTTGGTAGGTTTGAGCCCCGCGCTGGGCTTTGTGCTGACAGCTCAGAGCCTGGAGCCTGCTTCAGATTCTGCGTTTCCCTCTCTCTTCCCCTTCCTTCCTGCGTCTTTCAAAAATAAAATTTAAAAAAAAAAAACTTAAAAAAATTTAAAAATAGGAATATAGTGCTTAATTCATGGGATTGTTATAGGGATTGAACTAGGTAAAGCATCAAAAGCACAGGCAACAAGGCCTGACAAACAGTAAGTGCTCAATAAATGCAGATGACCACACACACATACATGCTGTCTAAAGGAGGTTCCTGGCTTACAAACATGAGTACTTCTCCTGTGGCAAGCATCTCCTTGGAACAGATGCATCAAACAACTGCAAGATCCCATCAAGGGATCTGAATGGGGCCCGTAATATTAATCCCTCATGGAGGGATTTTGAGTCTTAGATGAGAAGATGTATAATGCGTCCAATTGAGTACCTGACCCAGTGTCTCAGTGAATGGTAGCCATCGTTCTTCTAGAACTTCTATCACTCCTAGGAAGCTTTTCTTGCCCTTCCCACAGTCAGATTTAATTTCCCTCTCCTTTGTTCCAACTTTTTTATGTCTGTTATCATACTGTACCAAAATTAGGTGTCTAGTTCCCTAAATTGTGAGCTCCTGGAAAGATACAGGCTGAGTCATAATTCTTCTTTTAATGCCCAGATCGTAAGAGAGAGCCTGGTTATCTAAATAACACACGCATGGTCCCTGCCCTCAAGGAGCTTAGAGTTTAGTGAGGGACAGAAGATCTCCTGTGACATGTGCGATGCAGACATGGGCATTCAGGAGCTGTGTGTTATAATACAAAGAACTCTGAATTTAAACTCTGTAAAACTAGGTGCAAATTCTGGCCCAACTATATGGTTCTGAGCAAAAGGCTTATGTCTACTAAAGTCTCTCATGTGCAATGGGGGTTCATGTTTTATTCCAGTGAGTCTCTTCTGTTTACCCCTTTTCAGCCGAAGCTATGAAAATAGTTGACTATACCCATTGTCTTTACTTCGTCACCCACCATTTCCTCTTCGTTCTACTGCATTTTTACTTCCTTTCCACTTGCTCTTGCTAGAGTGACAGGTGACCTCCATATTGTCAACCTCGGTGTATACTTTTCAATTTCCACCTTTCTTTTCAGCAACATGGGGCACAAACACTCAACTTCTTTTTGAAACTCATTTCTTCTCCTGGCTGCCTCCCCCTACGGCCTCATCTCTTGTTACTACCCCACAAATCTCCCATGTGCCAGCCACTCCTATCTGTTCTGTGGCCCCTACACCACCATTTCATGCATCTATGGTTTTATACACTCTGTTCCTTCTACCTGCTATGCCTTCGTGCTCCTTATCATCTGTCCGATTTAACTGACACTTTAAGATCCACTTCTAATGTGTCCTCTGCTTTGAAAGTTCCTCTGTGTCCTTGACCTTCTCTACCGAAGGAGAGGTGGGCGCCCCCTCCTTTATGCCACCTATTAATACACCTCTATTAATACAACATGCACATCTCTATTAATAACAAGAAAAGCTAGTATGTATTGGACACCATTTGCCAGATACCATTGTAAGCACTTTATACATACTAATTTGCATGCTTAGAACCACTTTCAGGGGTAAGTACTGTTCTTACTTTTATTTTATAGATGAAGACACAGAGGCACAAAGAGTTTAGGGAGCTCATCCAAGGTTACACAGCTGGGATTCACACCTGATACACCCTCTGCACATTTAACTGCTATCTGAGGATGGCATCTAACACCATATATGGCAACCACTAATTTCCTATATCAGAATGTGAACTCTTTTTTTTATAATGTTTATTCATTTTTGAGATAGAGAGAAAGCATGAGTGGTAGAGGGACAGAGAGAAAGGGGGACAGATGATCTGAAGCAGGCTCTGTGCTGACAGTGAGCCCAATGTGGGACTTGAACTCATGAACTGTGAGATCATAACCTGAGCTGAAATCTGATGCTCAACTGACTGAGCCACCTAGGCATCCCCAGAATGTGAATTCTTGAGGGCAAGACTTAATCATTTTTGAATATCATGTGACCCACAAAGCACTGGGCAAATAGTAGGTATTCAAAAATATTTGTTAAACTACAAATGTTTACTAAATCAAATGGAAAACTTAAGGGATGAGACTATGTTTTTGAAGGGTAGCTATAAGAAACAAGTGTTTCTCAGGGCACCAGGGTGGCTCTGTCAGTTAAACAGCCTGCTCTTGGTTTTGGTTCAGGTCATGACCTCTCCATTCTTGAGTTCCAGCCCCACATCAGGCTCTGCACTGACAGCAGGGAGTTGGTTTGGGATTCTCTCTCTCCCTTTCTCTGCCCTCTGCTGCTTGCACATGCTCTCTCTGAAAATAAATGAATAAACTTAAAAAAAAGAAGTGCTTCTTTCATTGGCAACAGAAGTGGGGAGTCTACTCGATTACTATAATATGACTGTATAGACAGAATCCTGATTATTAACAACAGATGGAGGAGGGGAAGGGTCGGGGAGGGATGAGTAGAATGTAAGAAATTCCTCGGTAGCTTCTTCAAAATACACATGGCTGGGCTCATCAAAATATCAGGGTCTATGTATTTTAAAAATGTTCCCCAGGGGTGCCTGGGTGGCTCAGTTGGTTGAGCGTCCGACTTTGGCTCAGGTCATGGTTCACGAGTTTGAGCCCCGTGTCGGGCTCTGTGTGGACAGCTCAGAGCCAGGAACCTGCTTCAGATTCTGTGTCTCCCTCTCTCTCTGCCCCTCCCCCACTTGCATTTCTGTCTCTCTCTCTTTCAAAAATGAACATTAAAAAAATGTATTTTAAACGTTCGCCCAATGATTTTGAATTACCATCCCACTTGAAAAGTCAATGATACAGGCAAATAATATGGTGAATTTATCCATAGCAGTTCATGAAGAATCCTGGATGGTTACAGACCTTACATCTAAGCATTAACTTGGGAGAAGCTCATAATGAATTAGAGATCTCACACTGTCCTGGTCTGAAACACTGGGAAACAATGCAATCTTCATGTCACAACCTCAAACCCATAACAAAGACATTCAACATCTTCCACCAACCATTTCACGCTTTCTGTGTAATAGCAGCATAGGAAAATAGCATTCTCAAACGTTGAGATGCTTTATTAAGATTATTCCTGTGTTTACAGTGACAAAATGAGACATTCTCCATTGAACCTCAAAGCCCCAACAATAAGAAGTCCAAGCTCACTTTCATTAATTCAGTATATAAATTTCACAAGGTATTCTTAGAAGAAAAGATTGAGGAAAAGGTTCTACCTGGTTTTGAAGACCCAGGATCAGCCAGTCCTAACTGCTTTTTCCTTTTAGCTTCTTCCACTGGATTTTCAAACTGGGTTTTCTGGTTAAGGTGACTGTAAAATATAGAAAAACAAGCATTTCAGTTTAAAAAGAAAGAGGTCTGTTATTTTTAAATAGACTCTTACACCATTCCATCCCCGGATGGTTAAGGGGCAAACATGTATCTCTTGACTATGGAATTAGAGAAGCTAGAAGACTGAAGGGGAAAGGCGTTTAGGAAGTACAGAAGGGCCCATGGAAGACGCCGAGAGTGAAAGCTGCTGAAGGATTCACGACAGCTTCTGCATCAGGGACCCAAAAGAGCCAATGACCGTTTTCAAAAACCGGAGGAGAAGCCCTCGCATTTAATGCAATCAGAATGGCTGGCAATGGATCAGTTCATTTTCTAAAAAGCAGTTAATGGTAGGAGGATTTTAATTCAAGTTTTGTTAAAACGAAGCAGCTACAAAGATGCTTTTGGAAAACTCTCTGAGTGTAGCAGCTTTCTAGATTCTTACTATTATTTTTCCAACTGACTCAACCACATCAATTTAGCAGAGCAGCTAAGAAAGAGACTTGCTTCTATCAATTTGTATCACAGAACTTTTCCATGTTTAAATTTTTTCATAATTATATAATAATTAATATGGTTGTGTAATTACAATATAAATTTAGCTGGTATTTCTGATTTGGGAACATTCACAACAGCCGTGGAAAGCACGCAAGTTGGTGGGAGAAAACAGAACAGCATGGGGAGACTAAGTGTGAGCGACTAGCCAACAGCAGTCTACGTGGTGGGCGAGAGTGTGTTTCACTGGGGGGTAAAGAGCACCCTTTGGTCTGGCCAGTCAGTCAGGTGGAAGCTGGGTGAGAATACAACTACTGTACACAAGTTGTTTCGAGAGCTTCTAACTCGGAAGCAGGGGGGGCTTATGTTCTAGCACTATGTATTACGTGGTACATGTATAGTTCAGCCAAATGATTTACCTTTTCCAGCAGAATCCGTTTTAACAAGAAGTGACATTCGCAACTACCAACAATTAAACATCAAATCATGAGACTCTCAGATTATGACTGCCTTTACAAAAGGATTATACAAAGGTTGCATACAAATAGTCATACAACTTGGATAATTGCTTTGCCATCTGTGAACATTACTGGTGCTGATACAAGAGGAGAGCAGGGACCGTCAGGACAAGGTATACTGACTTTCCCTATGCCATTTAGGCTTCTAGTGCATTATTAACTCTGCAGCAGATGTAGTTGCTTAGTTTCAGAGTCTAAATATGGCAAGTTCTGCGTGAAATTCTTTGGGGTGTGGTTTTGCTCAAATGCAAGGAAGCTTCTGCTTCCTACCAAGGAGAACCCCCTGTCAGTGAGTTAACTGTTTAACCCTCTGGGAAAATGAAGGTCTTTGGTGTTACCTTAGGTTCCATTTTCAACATCATTTATTAGGTACTGACATTTCACAGATTCTTAAAAAAATAAAACCACCAGAAAGCGACACTCAGAAAAAGAATAAATCTGTTTAGAATGAAGCCTGGCCGGCTTTCACGTCATCAGCTGGAATGACTCATTTTGCCACCTAGGCATTAAAACATAAGAAGTAGTAATTTGTATTTATACTCTTCGTAATGTGTGGGAAAGGAGAGTAGGAGTACTCAACTGAGTAATCCCTTTCCTGAAAACTCTTTGACAAAAGGATGCAAGATTCTGGCGAAGGGTGTAATTGCATCTGTCACCTTAAACTACTTAGATTAAAATGCTACCCAAATAACAAAACAAAACAACAAAGTAAAAACTTTCTCCTTTTCATTTAGTTACCATGTCGTGAAGCCACCACAATGTTAAGATGGAACAGATTTTGTTTTCCATATAACTAGCTATGGGAGATAATATAGGAGAATGTCACAGGTTACCAGAAAAACTAAACAAGGGGAGCAAGGAAGCATGATTACATACATAACCTGGAATCTCATCTGTATGAAAATGCTGTGTATATGATAGGTGGATTTAAAAAATTCATCTCCACAAACAAAATCTGTCCGTATTCTTTCACGAAGAATTTGGGACATTAAAGCAGGGGTATACTTCAACCCCGAAACCTAAGAGCATCAAGGCATTTCACGCAACACCACGAGATAACATTTCCAAATACGTAAGCATTCTTACGGAAGGCCTGCCGTTCGTAAGATTTTTGGAACAATTTTCTTTTCAAAAATAAATTAATCCATTTCAGAATCGCATCCCTGAAAACAAATACTTGCAAAGAAAAAGTGCCACTGCGGTTGGTGTTACTACTTGCAGGCTCCGGCCAAGAGCAATCATCGTGCCATCTGGTTTGACAAATGGAGAAATGGAGAGCGCCAAAGAGTAGCCGTTCAAGTAACAGCTTTTTATCTCCATCAGTAAACTCGCTGCAGATGACTATGGTTGGGATTCAAACCCTTAACGAATCTGGGAATCAAGCCACACTCCGCGGCTCGGCTGACTCCATACTAATGTGCATCCCGAGTACAGCCTGCTCTTTCTTAATCTAATAAATTACCCTCCTGTAAAATGAGCTCGTTCTGGGACCAATCGTACAAAATCACGTTGCTGCTGCTTTTGCTTCTAATTCAGGCTCTTTCACACGCTCTGTGACAACTAGGAACAGGTCACTTCAGGATCTGCCCCGAGGTTGCTTCAATAGTGCATCTTTGCTTAATAAGAACCCGATCATTTCGCCCAAGATTTTATAACAGGGAAATGAGTCTCACCTCTTGACCACGTATTCAAATTTCCTTGGAATGGACAAGAGCATGAGAATCATTATTGCAGAAATTTGTTCAGCAGTGTCAATGGCAATTAATAGTTTATTGAAGCCAAATTTAAAGAGACCAAACAGCAAGGGGGGGAAAGTCCCACAAAATCTTTCAGCTGGCCTTCAAATAATCCTTTGACTCAAGAAATGGTTGTTTCTTTAATGAAATATGCTTTAGAAGAAAACCAAATAAATAAAAGAGCTGCTGTATGCTTTTCACATCATAACATCAGCAAGATATTAAATAACACAACGAAAATAAAATTAGCACAGCTGTCCAAAGGAACCAAAGTATCTACACTGTCAAGTTCTATACCTAGGGGTCAAACGGAGTTGTTTTCTTAGGGTACAGGTTAGATTTGAAGAAATCATTCCAAAAGTCTCTCTAACCACAGCAGCTCATGTAACAACCTACACATTAGAATAAAGACTAGATGGACACTTGAAACTAATGTAAGCTTGTGTGTCAAGTAGGCTTCCTTCAAAAAAAAAAAAAGAATCACAACAGGAGTCAGAGATACATATTTAGGGATAAACACTATGAAATGTCATTTGTTTACACCACAAAGTGATGAGAAATTAATTGGCAATTATAAAAACTAGAAGATTCTCCTGTCTCCTGTTTTTTTCAGGTAATACACAGCCTTCACCACCTTGGCAGTAGGTTGAGACCCCAGCATAGGAAGGTGTGTAGAACATTTCTGATGCAACTATTTGCCTGAGGTCAAAAATTTTACCTATCGCATCTGGAAAGAGCAATCCCAGTGGTCATAACAGTGTAGCAACTGGCTAAATTAAGGAAAGGGGAAGAAAAATTGCACGTTGATGTTACCCTGATTTCTCTGGCTAACATAGGCAGGTGTTTGTACTCCACTCCTACATAGAGTTATGTTTAAATTTAACCGTAACAGCTGTGTAAGAAGCAACGCTCTTCCCTTCAAAAGAAGACTGAGCATTCCCTTGATTAATTCCTTAAAAGAGAGCACACTTCTCATCCTGTTCTCCCAAGCTTTGGATCATTACAGCACGCTGCCCTTTCCCTGCCTTGACAACCAAACAGCTCCAGTGTTGGAAGTGACCTTAACATTTCATCTAGTCCATGCCCTCATTTCACAGTTTTCTATGTACTATTTTTCTCTTTACAGGCTGTAGTGGTAATGGTAGCACGTCCAGCTATTTATCAGCCTGGCAACTTCCCTCTTGCTCTATTTACTTCAAAGCTAACTTCTGGGGAGCCCAGAACCACTGAGATAAATGCTCATTGCCCCTACTTCTAACTCCCCTAGCGGAAAGACTCGAAAGCCGGAGTGCAGAAACACGAAGTGTTGCATTCTGTATCTCCCTAATGAGGGAAAACCGTTTGGGAGAGGAGTCACTGAGGTACCGAACTTACTCGACGTAGTATGTCCCATACTGAGGGTCCTCGATTTTCTCCCAGCCATAAGGAAGTTCTGTAAATACAAAAGAGAAATAGAGTAAAATGCCAGATTCAAAACCAGCAGAACAGAATTCACCACGAGTGGGTTTAAGTATCTTTTATTTCAGGACACTAACATTGGGGAGGCCGACAGAAAGCTGAGGACTCACTTTCAAAGAACAAACGCAGTTTGAGTCGAGTGGCTTCTTGAATAGCTAGTGAGTGTCTCAGCAAGTAATTAGAAGCCCAGAACAAAAGCTGACATTCGACTCAAAAGTGTTTATGTGAATCCTACGCCATAAAAATGTTATTTAAAAAATCATCTGGTATATATCTTTCATTTAAATAGTTGATAATGGGGCGCCTGGGTGGCTCAGTCAGTTGAGTGCTCAACTCTAAAACTGGCTCAGGTCATGTTCTCACGGCTTGTGGGTTCGAGCCCTGCGTCGGGCTTCGTACTGACAGTGTGGAGACTGCTGGGGATCTCTCTCTCCTCTCCCTCCACACCGCTCCCACCCCCCGCCTCCACATTAAATAACTTAAAAAAAAATAAAGTTTAATAATGCTGATGCAAGACATACTTATCCTATAGTTCAATACAAGAAGCAGCTTCTTGTTCAATTTTTCACTATTATATATACAACTTGTCAATTATTTCTATTATTCTGACCCATTTCTTCCCCTAAGAAAAGTCCAGCCTCGGGGCGCCTGGGTGGCTTAGTCGGTTAAGCGTCCGACTTTCGCTTAGGTCATGATCTGCGGTTCTTGGGTTCGGGCCCCGCGTTGGGCTCTGTGCTGGCTGCCAGCTCAGAGCCTGGAGCCTGTTTCAGTCTGTGACTCCCTCTCTCTCTGACCCTCCCCTGCTCACGCTGTCTCTCTCTCTCTCTCTCCTAGAAATAAATAAAACATTAAAAATTAAAAAAAAAAAAAAAAAGAAAAGTCCAGCCTTGGATTTTTGCCATTTCAGGTGGGCAATCTAGATTTCCTTAAAATCTAAGAAAAATACCTACTTTCTCTTGCATTAAGTTTCTGAACGAAAATGTGTAGAATCCATATTTGTGTCTGGTAACAGAGGAATATCTTACGGAGGATTATTATATATTATTTATTCCAGGTAACTGACTAATAAAATATAACCAGAAAAACCAAAGGTAGCTGAGTTTCTGAGAGTTAAAAAACAAAATTCCAGTCTTTCCAATAGAGACTGAAACTGTCAAGAGAGATTCCTCTTCTCCTTCCCACTGTTTCCCTAGTTAAAGCTTCTGAAGAATCATTTTATTAGCTAGACGCAGATTAAGTTGGCAGGAATGTTCCCAGCAGGTGGTTTTAATGCCTGTAGTTTATACATAGAAGCCCAGCAAGAAGGAGTTTTTTAAAAACCCCCAGTTATACACTATGATGATCCACACTTTTATTTTCAATTTCTTTGAGAATGTTCTTCTGCTAGGCCAAAGCACCCACCTGTGCATGCACACACACACAACATATGCTGGACAGCAGATAGGCTTAGAATGTACCCAAATATGCATTAATTTTCTATTACTTAGCTGCAGTTTTGATGTCTTGACTTCACAAGGAAAAATTTCACTGTAATGAACTTGACAAGCTTTCCAAACTATTATGCTAATAAAGTTATTTCACATTCAGAATAAAAGGAGAGAATAGGTGAGTAGGCTCTGGAGGAAAAGCTCTGGATCGCCTCATCCCCTTTTCTCCCTCCTATTTTTCTGTCTGTGTGTGTATATATATATATATATACACACATATATATACTGGTGGTTTTGAAGCTAGGTGAGTATTGCGGTGTTCCTTTGAAGGACCTGGCTGAAATGTTTGAGGTGGAAAAGACGAGAATGGTTGAAAACGGCTGTGTGAGAAGAGAATAAAACAGCTGAGAAGAACTGAGATGCACTTCAGTTTGCTTTGATCTTCTGGAGCTATGAAGCAAATAACTGTCAATTAGGGAGGTGCGGTAGTTTATGACTAGTCAATTGCTACATGGATAAAAGTATTTGTTGGATTATATCTGTAAAAAAAAAATGTTCTTTCATAATATTACCAAAGCATTACCATTAAGGATCTTCCATGAAAGAGTTTTTTCCTTAATAGGAAGTTTCTGGAAATAGCACAGGAACTGAATGGTGCTGAGTAAGGATGGACCCTATTACTTCACTATAACTGGATTTATGCTTTGTCTTTAGAAAAGTTTGCAGAATTGCAAGAACTGTAGAGAAAGCTGAAACATTCCACTTGATATCTAAAAACACTCACTAAAAAATATATTAAATCTTAATAAGGATACAAGATCAACATAAATAGATTTTGGTGTTAATCTGGAGTTGATTCAGCATTTTAATTAGCAACTAACAGATACAGTTCAGCCCTTTCTTTAGGAGAGTAAACAAATTGGTAATTTGTCTCTTGGGTTACTTATTTAAAAAGTTTTTTATGTTTGTTTATTTTTGAGAGAGAGAGAGAGAGAGAAAAAGAGAGCATGCGCCAGCAGGGGAGGGGAAGAGAGAGAGGAGACAAAGAATCACAAGGAGGCTCCACACTGTCAGCGCACAGCCTGATGTGGGGCTCAAACTCATGAACTGTGAGATCCTGACCCGAACCGAGACCAAGAGTCGGATGTTTAACTGACTGAGCCACCCAGGTGCCATGAGACAGAATCTTAAGTAGTCTCCATGCACAGCACGGAGCCTGGTGCAGAACTCAATCCCATGACCCTGGGAACATGACCTGAGCCGAAATCAAGAGTTGAAAGCTCAACCAACTGAGCCACCCAGGCACCTCTTTGGGGCTACTTTTAATTACGGTTTTAAACCTTAACCACTGATACCACTAGCCAGTTTTCTGCAGAGCAGTTTAATGAAGTTAAAGGAGTGGTTATTACTTGCCAGTTTAAAATAAAGTTAATAAAAGCAAAACAAAAACACTTAGCAATTTTATACTGGCTCATCCACTGGCTCAATGAATTCACTGACTTCCCCTTTTCCCTTTCCCTCTCTTCCTCCTCTTTCTTTCTTCCTTATGCAAAAATAATTAGAAACACAACATACTTCTTGACCTCAAAAAGTTCACCATCTAAGCAGACAGGCAGAAAAGACAAATTACATAATCAAGACAAACACTAGCTTTTTGGGGGTGTGCAGAGGAATGATGCCAATTGCTTTGTAAGAGTGGCTATCAGGGAAGTTTTCTAAAAGGGGGTGATGCTTGGGCAGTCTTTAAGGATGATTTGAACATGGGGAGGGGGGTCATTCCAACAGATCAAAGGGCCCTGAGGGGTTAAGAAGGGGTGGCATTTTCAGTAATTACAAATACTTTGATAGGACTGGAGTGAAGGCTGTGTGCAAGGTGTTTATATTATAAGCAAGCACCAAATCATGTTTCTTGAGTGCCACGTTAAGGATTCTGATCTTTAATTAGATAACAATGGAACCGATAATGCTGGACTCAGGCAAAATTAAATTTATACTGGAGAAAGATTATGGGGCATCAGTAACAGAGGATGGAATCGAAGGAGTGGGGCATATAGACAGACAAATAAGAAACTGGCTAATAGCCTAAATAAGGAGTTGTGAAGGCTGCAGCTCAGGCAGTGGTAGAAGGAACGGAGAGAGAGAATGTTTACTAGAAGTCAAAGTAACAGCACTCAGTGACGAACATGAAGACCGAAGAAGGAAAAGACAAGAGGCCAAGATGATGCCGGGTTACTAGCTCTTCTGGCAGGAAACCGATAAATGAACACATATTTATTGAATACCTACCATGAGAATAGCTGTGGGAACAGGAGAGAGGTATTAATTTGGATTTGGAGGCATTTAGGGGACAAATCATATGTAAAAAGCGCCTAGTACATTCCCCAGCACCAATGGACACAAGACATGGCAGAGGTTTCAAAGTCAGAACTGATCGAACAAAAAGGTGAGGCAAAAGCTGTGGCTGGTAACTGGTGCGGGCTCATGGAAGTGATGCCACTGCTGACGGCAGGAAGGGAGGGTACACAGAAGGTTCAGCTCAGTTTGGGAGGGAACACGTTCAAGAGGCCTATGGAACATCCTGGCAGAGATATCTCACCATGTCATGGAAACAGGGACCTGGTCCTCAAAGGAGAAACGTATGAAGAGAAGGATTTGGGAGACACTGCATTTAAAAGCCACGGCAGTGGGCAAGATTCCCTGGATGCATTGTGAGAAGAAAAAGGTAGAGAACAGAACATCAGGAGTATTAACCATTTAAGGAGCTGATGGAGAAAGTAACAACAGTCAGGGGGAAGGATATCAAAGATGACGGGGGCGGGGGGGGCAGACAGAGCATGGTCAACACTAATAAATGCTCTGGAAAGCTGTCAGAACCAAAGGGCTAAACAGAGACATTCAAATTTGGCAATCAGGAAGGTACCGGTGACCTTAACACAAGCACTCACTTTCACTGAAAACTTGGGGGCAGGAGTCAGCACACTGTAGCCGTGAGGAGGAAGACAGGAGGCGGCGCCCTTAAGCAGAGACAACTTTTTTTTTTTTAAACTTGGTTGTAAAAAAAGATAGTTGAGAACTGGAAGGAGCAGGGAGTAGGGACGGTCAAGAGAAGATGAGTTTATTTACTTTTGAGAGAGGAAAGACCTAACCATATTTTCCTGGGTTAGAAGCCAAAGCATTCTCCCTAAAAGCTGATTCAAAAGGAAAAACCACTTCTGGCATATCCAGCAGCTGGTCGGTTTTAAGGCCCATGAATTTATCTTTCTCTCCTGTCTCCCCATAAGATTTTTCTTATTTAAATACACGAATTGCAACTGTTTTCTCATTGTAGAGCTGATAATCCTCTTTTATCATCCTCTCGACTCCAAAATAACATCAATTTGTTTTAGCCTTTGGTAAAAAATTTAATCTCTCTTTCATCCTAAGAGGAAAGGGGTGAGTTGAGTATAAAACAGATTCCTGGTGTTGTATTTTTAAGATAACTTTGTAACTTAAACAACTAATTATTTTATTTGAACGAAAACAGATAGGTACAGGAATTAAACTGTTAGAGCATGAATATATGGTTGGGTTCTGAACATTAGAAGACTAGGAAGGAAAAGGTTTTAGAACCTAAGTTCTAAGTTTTAGAAACTAAGGGTTTTCTAGGACATCGTAGGTGTTTAGTAGAATGCAAACAATAAACATCTTAAACCGCAAAAACTTACATTTAAAATATCATTATTACTATTATCCCCCATTGAGCACCTAACTCAGCAAAGCATGATGGAGAATACCAATGTAGGTCAGATACAGTATAGCTGGAAATACTGTACTGTGGGGCTATTTCCCCCATTGAGGGAGGAGGCCAAGTGCATGGTGGAAGTGTAATGGCTGGCTGGGCCTCAAACAGGCTCAAGGCTCCAAACTGTGGGATTCCCACAGGTGGTACAGGTGATGTTAGGAAGGCAAATCTAGTTGTGGGGATGGAAAGTAGCCCTTCCATCAAAAAGTTGTGAGGGGCACCTGGGTGGCTCAGTTGGTTAAGCATCCCACTCTTGATTTTGGCTCAGATCAAGATCTCATGGTTGTGAGATCAAGCACTGCATCAGGCTCTGTGCTGAACATAAAGCCTGCTTGAGATATTCTCTCTCTCTGCCCTTCTCCTGCTTATGTGTGCACTCTCTTAAAAAAAAAATAAATAAAAGTTTGAAACATTCCTAGAATACTAAATGCAAGTGTGGTTGTTCTATCTTAAGAAAGTACAATTAGGATGACCATATAATGTACTGTCCACTTTTGAGAGTAAAACGGAACACTATTATCATTAATTATGCTGGCACAAAAGGACTCAGTGGAGTTATTAGTCCCAGGCTGGCCAAGACATATTGGCCATCTTAATGTAAAGAGCATCAGGGGGATGTACTCATTCAAATTTTTAAATTTCCATGGAGGGGAAAGAATGGGAGAAATATTTCTAGGGTCTCTGACCCCTTAACTTTCTTCTCCGAGGAAGAAAGACTGTCTTATCTGGCTTGTGAGTTCCAGAGAATGAATTCAGTATGCTTGGCTCAGGCCTTCGTGAGGTCCCTTGCCATTCTGCAGGTCAGCCTGCCTGCAGAGGGTGCAATCTGGTCAGATTTGCCTTGTCTGCTGTGGGGAGGAGGCCCAGCTGTGAAGAAGCCAGAGACTGAGTGCTGAAGGGTGCTTCCTGCAGGAGTAGAATAGCAGGAAGTTCATGTAGAAGCAGAGCTAAAGCCATGTTCACTCATCAGCTAGCATTTTAACCCATCTGATTCCTGGGTCTTCTTTTTTACTCCAAATTGCTGAATGAAGACAGACTTACTATTTATGGCTTCCACCCAGAATTTCATAGAGATTAAAAAATATTTTCAAGAAGAAGAAGATCAAAATAATCTGGGGGACAGAGTAACTTCATCGCTTCCTTTTTTCCCCCCTTCCTTCCTTTCCTCATCCCCTCCTTCCAAACATGTAAATCTCTACTAAAGCGATATATAGATGTTCAAGACAAAAGTCTTGAAACTTGAAAGTCTTATAGAATACGTGTATCTAGTTATACTGCATGTAGTATGTGCTACACTGAAAATATGCATATGGTACTGCTGGAGCACAGAGAAGAGAACACCTAACTCTGACCTGCAGAGAATGACAGAGGAGGCTTCGAAGAAATTATACTTCAGAAGTGAGTTTGGAAGGGTAAGTAGGTATGAGCCAGGTGAACACAGGGAACGAGGCTTGTTCCTGGCTGACGAGACTGACATGTGGCAAAGGCAAAAACTATGTCATATTATGACACAAAAATATTTTGGAAAAAGAAATACTTTGAAAAAGAAAATATAGACTGTGGTGCAATTGTAAAAAAAAAAAAAATCTTCACTATTTCACCAAAGAGTTTAGATTTTATTCTGACGATAAAGAGCCATTATAGGTTTCTAAGCAAGGGGCGGATATGAGGCAGTTATATTTTAGGATTTATAGCCCCATGGAACCAAAGGTTTTTGACCATGTAGCCTTATCAGCCAAACATTTCAAATGTACTTCCAAGATGTCTATGTCTATTCATAAATATATATGTACCACTCTAATATGTACATAATAAAGCATACAAAACCCACAAGTTTAAAAAGAAATAAAGACTTCATAATCATTGCGATTTTACCTCAATGTGGCTTAAAAAAGCTCACATGAGCGGTGCCTGGGTGGCTCAGTCAGTTAAGTGTCCGACTTCGGCTCAGGTCATGATCTCATGGTTTGTGGGTTCGAGCCCCAGGTCGGGCTCTGTGCTGACAGCTAGCTCAGAGCCTGGAGCCTGCTTCAGATTCTGTGTCTCCCACTCTCTGACCCTCCCCTGCTCACGCTGTCTCTCTCTCTCAGAAATAAATAAAAAACATTAATTTTTTTTTTTTTAAAACAGCTCACATGAGGTATATGAAGTATCAGCTCTGCTGTTCACTTACTGGTCACGTAGGCCTGCATAGTTGTAGTATCTTCAACCAGCAGTATCTATGCAAAATCTTTAAGCCACATTTCAATTTTTATGAATTAAAAAGTATGTAACCTAGTTTGTATATCCACTTAACTGGGCACAAGCAAACTGTAAAACTTCACAGTGCTTGACAACTTGTGTTATGTTCATTTTTCCCTCAAGACACTCTAAGTCCTGTACATAATAACCTACATAAAGAATGAGATAAAAGAGTAGAGAAACTTATTTTTTTCCCCAGTAGGAGCATAATGAAAAATAAGCTCTAACATTTTCTTCCTGTACACCAACAGACAATCTGAGCACCACCATTTGGGAGAGCACTCGCATAAACGACATACTGGAGGAAGAGAAATAACTGGAGACAAAGACCAAGAGGAATCCAAGCTCATGGTGACTGGAAGGATAGAGGAAGATATAAAAGTAAAAGATAGGAAAGCATACAGACAGACAGCTATATGAAAAAGCCAATAGAGCAAAATGTCCATTATAGTATCTCAGCAATGCGTAGATTACTGTAAAATTCTCATAATAATATATGAACAAAATATTGAAAAAAGAAAGAGGAACAGGAAACAGGATAGGGCATAGAGCAAGAGGTAAGGAAGAAGCAAATAGGACCCCGAACATCTGGCCCAGATGATTATGAGCATGGTACCTGACACAGAAAGAGGGATGGGGGGACTTTAGGAGAAAGATGTTCAGTTAAGTTTTAAGAACGTTTACTAGAAGGGCTACTTAGGCAGTTTAAAAAAAAAGTCTCAAATTCAGTAGGAAATACAGAGACAGAAGTCAAAACAGGACAGTATTAGAGATCCAATAAGGGGACTAGCTATAGTAAATAACGGTTAAATCTGCAAAAATAAATACATTCTACAAGGGAAAACAGGAAGAGGCACAAAACTAGCTGAAACAATCAGGGGTCAGGAAAAGGAATGGAGACTAGCAATAGAGACGTGCCCGAGAAGACCAATACCGCATTTATAAGCTTTAAAAGGTAGAATTCTCTGGTATTATATATTCTAGTTTGCCTTTACAGTAGCTGATTTCACCACATAGAACTTACTGATGAAAGCCTTTAGACAAGAGAGGTATGTTATAAGAAATTATTTAGGGGCACCTGGGTGCTCAGTCAGTTGAGCATCCAACTTCAGCTCAGGTCATGATCTCGAGGTTCATGAATTTGAGCCTGGTGTCAGGCTCTGCACTGACAGTCCAGAGCCTCCTTAGGATTCTCTCTCTCTCCCTCTGCCCCACCCCCACTCATTCTCTCTCTCAAAATAAATAAACAAACATTTTTTAAAAAGGGGGAAAAAAAGATCTCTCATGCTCTTAATCTTTATTCCCATCCTCGCTGCTGGGCAGCCACCGGTAATCTACTTCCAGCCTCTAGAGATTTGCCTTCTCCAGATATTCATATAAATGGAGTCATGCAGTAGTGGGTCTTTTTGTGTCTAGTTCTGTCACCTAGAATAACATTTTGAGGGGCGCCTGGGTGGCTTAGTTGGTTAAGCGTCCGACTTTCGCTTAGGTCATGATCTCGCGGTTCGTGGGTTCGAGCCCCGCGTCGGGCTCTGTGCTGACTGCCAGCTCAGAGCCTGGAGCCTGTTTCAGTCTGTGACTCCCTCTCTCTCTGACCCTCCCCTGCTCAAGCTGTCTCTCTCTCTCCTAGAAATAAATAAAACATTAGAAAAAAAAAATAAATAACATTTTGAGGTCTGCTTGTGTTGTAGTATGTATATGATTTCACTCATTTTTATTGTTGAATAGTTTTCCATTATATGTTTACACCATATTTTACTTATCCATTCATTGGCTGATGGCCATGTGAACGGTTTCCTCTTTTCGGCTTTTATGAATAATTCTACTCTGAATATTTATAGGCAAGTCTTTGTGGACATGCTTTCGTTCCTTTTGGGTAGGGACCTAGAAGTGGAATCGTGAGGAGATACAGTAAATTTGTATTTAACATTTTAACAAACTGCCAAACTGCAATTACATCTGCCTAGCACCTTGTAAGGGTTACCATTTCTTCCCAACTTCACCAACATTTCTTATTATCTGTCTTTTCTGATTATAGTCATCCTAGTGGATAAAGTGGTCTCACTGTTGTTTTTAATTTGCATCTTCCTAATGACTAGTGATGGTAAGTATACTTTCTAGTGGTTATTGGGCATTTGTATATTTTCTTTAATGAAATGTCTATTTAAATATTTTGCTCATTTAAAGAGCACCTGCATGGCTCAGTCGGTTAAGTGCCCAGACTTCAGCTAAGGTCATGATTTTGTGGTTCACGGGTTCGAGCCCCGTGTTGGGCTCTGACAGCTCGGAGCCTGGAGCTGCTTCGGATTCTGGGTCTCCCTCTCTCTGCCCCTCCCCTGTTTGCTCTCCATGAAAAATAAATACTTTAAAAAAATAACAAAAAAATATTTTGCTCAATTTAAAGTTTGGTTTTTGTCTTCTTATTAATGAGTTATAACTATTCTTTTCTGATTCAGGGTGTAATTTCTTTGTCAGATACATATTGCAAAGCCTGGGGCTTTGACTATTCATTTTCTTAATGGTGTCTTTTGATGAATAAAAATTTAAAATTTTTATTAAGTCCTATTTATCAAGTTTTTCTTTTATTTCTTTAAGTAGGCACCATACTCAGCATGGAGCCCAACGTGGGGCCTGAACTCATGATGTTAAGATCAAAACCTGAGCTGAGATCAAGAGCTGGACACAACTGACTGAGCCACCCATGTGTCCCTCAAGTTTTTCTTTTATGGCTCCTATTTTTGTGGTCTGTATAATAAATCTTTGCTAATCCCACAGTTATGAAGATATTCTCCTAAATTTTCCTCTAAAAGCTTTATGGTCCTAGCTTTTATGATTAGGATTTCAGTTCACCTGAAATTAACTTTTGTGTATGGAGTGAGGTATGGTTAAAGCTCATTTTTCCTAATGAATATCCAGTTTTCCCAGCTCCATTTGTTAAAGATTCGTCTCTTCTACTGAACTGATTGGCAGCTGGGCTGCAGATTTAAGTGATCACATACTGTGCATCTATTTCTGGATGCTCCATTCTGTTCCAGTGATCTGCTTGTCTACCCTACGTCAATACCACACTGCCTTGATTACTGAGCTTTACAGTAACTCTTCAAATCTGGTAGCCTATGTCCCTTACCTCTGTCCTTTTTAAGACCATTTGGCTAACCAGAGCCTTTTATTTCTATAAATATTTTAAGAAGTGGCTTGTCAATTTCTTCAAGACAGAGGATTTTGATTGTGACCGCATTGAATCTTGATATCAATTTAGGGAAAACAAACATCATTAACAATACTGTGTCATTCAATTTAGGAACACAGTATATCTTCTTAATTATTTTAAGTCTTCATTAAGTTCTTTCAGGGATATTTTATAGTTTTCAGTTTATCTCGTGCGTCTTTCAGTAGATTTGGTAATTCTAGGTAATTTTTGAATTTTTAAAAATTCAAGGTAATTTTTCTTTTATCATCGCAAACAATTTTTAAATGATTCATTTTCCAATTGGGTGTTCCTAGAAAAGCTTTTAAGGGACGCCTGGGTGGCTCAGTCAGTTAAGCGTCCAACTTTGGCTCAGGTCACGATCTCACAGTTCGTGGGTTCGAGCCCTGAGTCGGGCTCTGTCTCAGCTGTCGGTGCTGACATCTCAGAGCCTGGAGCCTGTTTCAGATTCTGTCTCCCTCTCCCTCTGATCCTTCCCTGCTCACGCTGTCTCTCTCTCTCTTTATAATAAAAAATTATAAAGAAAAAAGAAAAGCTTTTAATATTGCAATCATGCTGAAAAAAAGTGTAACTTGTTTAATTTTTTTTAATAGATTGGAGTTCAATCTATAGGAAGACGATCTGAACCTCATTCTTAGCCATTCTTTTTTTTTTAACCAAGGTAAATAATTTCTCATTCAGTGATACAAAATGAATGCAAATTTTATTCATCCTCACTCTGTATTCAAGAAGGCAGAGCAAATAATTTTCATTGGGGTAAATTCTATATTTATGTATAAGACTATACTATTAAATACTGTATAGTACACACAAGCAGTAGTATCTAAGAATTCTTAGAGGAGGGGCGCCTGGGTGGCTTAGTCGGTTAAGCGTCTGACTTTCGCTTAGGTCATGATCTCGCAGTTTGTGGGTTCGAGCCCCGTGTCGGGCTCTGTGCTGACTGCCAGCTCAGAGCTTGGTGCCTGTTTCAGTCTGTGACTCTCTCTCTCTCTGACCCACCCCTGCTCACGCTGTCTCTCTCTCTCTCTCCTAGAAATAAATAAAACATTTTAAAAAAAAAGGTTTAAAAAAAAAGAATTCTTAGAGGAATTTTTCTACTAAGCAGTAAAAATTGTGTGCAGGCAGGGGTGGCAGGTTAGGGTATGTTTCATTGAGTTTCTACTGATGGTCTCAATGAAAGATTAGCTGAGGCGCCTGGGTGGCTCAGGAGGTTAAGCATCTGATTTCACTCAGGTCATGATTTCACGGTTTGTGAATCTGAGCCCCACATCAGGCTCTGTGCTGACAGCTCAGAGGCCTGGAGCCTGCTTCTGATTCTGTCCCTCTCTCTCTCTGCCCCTCCCCTGCTCACACTCTGTTTCTCTCAAAAAAAGTGTTTTTGAATTAAAAAAAAAAAAAATGAAAAATTAGCCATTGATACTAGCATATCTGTCCTAGTGATACTGAATTAAATATATTTTTGAAGGTTCAATAGCCATGATGAAGCTACCCCACGGTTGAGAATGTATCTAATTTGTTAAAATATTTTTCAGAAAATTAAAAATTTGCCTTTAAAGCAAATGTAAAACAAAGGCCAGTGTACTTTTATTAAGACTTTTAAAAACAATTTCACTGTAGAATCTTCAAAAAGAGAGAAAGTCTTTTCCTAACATTAGATGCAATGACAATTATTAGGATCAGCTGAGTATGATATCTACCCACTGCTTCTGTACATTATGATTTTTAGGGTTTTAGAAAAGTCACTGAGAAGAACAAGGGGGATTAGGAGAATAAGTAACAGTATAAAAGATTTCTGAATCTACCTCCGTCTTCACAGTCTTCAGGGGCTTTGGCTTTCTTACAAAGACGAGGATCCAACCAGGTGGTTGTCTTGGTATTGTGGCTGCAGAATAAAGATTTCAGTTAGAAACAGTAAAATAAAGAGGCAGAAAAGTAGTTCAAAAGCAAAGATCAAAAGTGACTAAAAGGTATATGATGTTTGCACCTTTATCTCCGCCAGGCTCTGTTTGCACACCTCGGATTTGATAATCCTACTTTCTCGGTCTGTTACATGGAAACTGGCATAAAGGGAAGGCAATACCAGAGGTACTAATTTGAGAAAGAAGACTATAAGGAAGGGGTGAAATTCCAAGTACAGGCTAACAGACGCTTACTTAAGCAGTCAAAAATGTTTCAAAGGGTGGGAACATAGCCCCAAACTGTGCATTATCCAGTTGAAAACGCTGCACTGAAAACCTTGTTTGGTGCTGGCTGAATTCCTCCCTCCCTCCCTTCAAAAAACACTATTTCTTGAGTACCTGTGATGTGTGGGCATTGTGCTGAGGGCTGGGAATATAGTGATGAACAGATAGATTTCCTGCCCTCAGAAGGGCTCTTTAAAATAAGAATTTAGGGGCGCCTGGGTGGCTCAGTCGATTGAGCGTCCGGCTTCAGCTCAGGACACGATCTCATGGTTTGTGGGTTTGAGCCCTGCGTCAGGCTCTGTGCTGAGAGCTCTAAGCCTGGAGCCTGTTTCAGATTCTGTCTCCCTCTCTCCCTGCCCCTCCCCCGCTCATGCTCTGTCTCTCTGTCTCAAAAATAAATAAAAACTATAAAAATAAAAATAAAATAAGAGTTTAACAAAATAGGGGCGCCTGGGTGGCTTAGTCGGTTGAGCGTCCGACTTTCGCTTGGGTCATGATCTCACGGTTCGTGGGTTCGAGCCCCGCGTCGGGCTCTGTGCTGACTGCCAGCTCAGAGCCTGGAGCCTGTTTCAGAGTCTGTGACTCCCTCTCTCTCTGACCCTCCCCTACTCATGCTGTCTCTCTCCTAGAAATAAATAAAACATTTAAAAAAAAAAAAAAGAGTTTAACAAAATAAAAAGTTCCCAAGCATCTTTCTGCGACATGTACATAAAAATGGGCACTGTTAGTTAAACTCTACAAAACAAAATTTTCATCGGTGTGGATCATACACTGAAGAGGGAAAAGGAAGCAGGAACCAAAAGACCCTCCATCTACCCCTCACTCAGGCTCCTTTTTACAAAGCCGGCCACAGATGCTTTCCAAGAGCAGTGCCACCGGCAGCAAAGTACTAATTCGAAACCCAAACCATCGCACTGCTGAGAAGACAGTTTACACATCTGAAGCAGGAGGATATTAAAGAAAAAACTGTGGAGGAAGTTAGACGGGAGGACAACAAAGTGTAAACTGAAGTTATTACCAACGTGGTAGGACAATATCACTGCTTGATGTCCTCATAAGGAGATAAACACCCTAATCTGTACGCTAATTCTTCAGAATGAAGCCAACGGTTTCAGGGCACGAACCCTCCCGTCTGTGCCTCTCCTGACTCCTGTTCTCTCAGGGCCGTGCAGCCCTCCTCACACACGGCCGCGTAGGACACTAGCTGACAGACGGCAGCAGGAACACCTGGGTGTGCTGCACACTGGACGATCTGAATCGGAGAAACTGGGATCGTGTCTAGAAAGACCGTTACCCATTCTGTCAAAGAGATAATTTCCCCACACTCAAGCCAGTTAAAGAGATTTCAGCAACATGAAAAGGATCAGGACTCCAAAGAGGCTTAGCAGCACGTAGATGGTTAGGAAAGAAAAATCATGCACGTATCTCGCTAAACCAAATTCACAACTGTTACTTGAGGAAAGTTACTTGAGGAAACTGTTACACTTCAGTTCCAGTGATCCAACATTTTTATTGCTAAGTTAGCAAATGTAGAAAATCTCGTAGGATTTTACCCAGTATTTCCCGAGGTGAAAGAAATGCCCGTAGAGGCTATCCCCAAAACATGATAGCTAAAGGCTACAGACCTATATTAATATTCTTTTCTTACAGATGCAGGAGTTAATAGCAGCAGTAACACAGATCAAATACTTTAGCTATAGCAAACAAAAGTGCTTTACCTAGCAGCAAGTAATATTCAGCTATCTTGCGGTTATGAACCCTTGATCAGTTATGTGGTTTGCAAATATTTTCTCGTATTCTGCAGGTTGCTTTTTCACTCGTCGGTTGCTTCCCTTTGCTGACTAGTTTTTACAGTTTGATGAAGTAAGTCCCATTTGTCTATTGCTGCTTTTGTTGTCTACAGTTGCTGTGTCATATCCAAGAGGTCCATGCCAAACTCAACGCCATGAAACCTTGCCCCTGTGCCTTCTTCTAGGAGTTTTATGGTTTCAGGTCTTATATTTAGATCCTTGATGTATTTTAATAATATTCAACTATAGAGGCATTTCTTTTATAAATTCTCTCCCCTCTCTATAATTTACCAATTTATCCCCATCTGCAGGAAAAAGTACTGTCAGATTCAATTTCTCATTCTCTGCTTTTAAAGATACTCTGGCTTCTTCTAATGACTCTACAACTTACTCAAGGACTTAGTCAAAAGTTTAAATTACACTTGAAAAAGCCCTTAAATTATTCACAGAGAATATACCTGATTTTGTCTGTTTTGCATAATCCTTGTCATTAATGTTTACATTAGTGCAGAATTAATAATGTACCATATATGGTAAAAACAATACATACAATACACACAAAATCTATGTCTTTTAAATACTAGAATCCCACTTGGTAGAACAAGATGCTCACTCTCTGGGACAAATGCAGAATTTGGGACTAAATGAAGAAACAGATTTAAGTCTCCCACTCCTAATTCATTTTAAAGTATATGTTCCTTAACTGCAGTGTCCAGCCCTCAATATTTTAATTGTTATTTAACTGTTATATTCTGTGACTTCACCACATTCATATTCTACCTCCAGGCAAATTATTCTAAAGAGGAGAATGACAGCTGCATTAGAACATAAAAATGCTTCATAATGAAGCTCCCAAAAAATCATTTATTCATACTGATGACATAAAAATCATTTGTTATAGTATTCTCTGGTCTAAACCATATTAAACTATAGACTGATCAAATACATGTGGTTCTATGTCTCTATAAATATATTTATATTAGTGCTTTCTCATAAATTAGGTTTTATCAATTTATATTGTACCAATTAGTCTGAGGATCAGTGATATTTCCCTCCTATATTATTCAACTACACTGTATGACTACATCTAGAACTAAAAATATTAAGCTCAGATAATAAATATGTCCTTCCTCCAGATGATGGTAATTCTTGAAATGCTCATTAAGTTAGCCAATCTACCAAAAGTTTAAAAAAATAGCAAGGCAAAATACTCTTCTCATGGCTCATTCTTCATTATTCATGATAAACCTGTTTTTATTCTCTTGTTTTTACAAAACCAGAAGTCAAATACACTATTCCTTTATCCAAGTCAAATAAAAATGAAATATTATCCAGGGAAATCATCAGATTTAGGATCAACTGTTACTTGTATGAAATATATATGTATATGTATATATATATATTTAAATATTTGTTTCTTTTGAGAAGGTGGAGATGGGCAGAGAAAGAGGAAGACACAGAATCTGAAGCAGGCTCCAGGCTCCGAGATGTCAGCACAGAGCCCGACGTGGAGCTTGAACTCAAGAATCATGAGATCATGCTCTGAGCTGAAGTCAGATGCTCAACTGGCTGAGCCACCCAGGCGCCCCAATCTTTTTCAAGAAATTAAAAAGAAACGGAAGCCTTGTGAAATGAGAATTAAAAAATGTTAAGACAACCTCGCAGTGACGGGGTGTGTTAGAAGAGATACAGACATTTGCTTACTCAATGAAGTAGATCATCCCCGTGTCGGTGTAGGCCATTTCCCAGTTTTTGGGTAGAGGTTCCAGGTTCTCGTCTCTCATCATATAATTTCTGAAGTCCATGGAGCTATTTGTTTGGTTGTAACTCGGGACAGTCTTCATCCAGTCAGAGGACTCAGAATGCCTCTCTCTGTTTTCTGCCATTCAAAACAGAACAGCGTGCAAAGTAGGTAAAGTTACACTCTCTTCTCTGCATTTCTACCAAAATGTCAAATATTTATTGCAAATTTCCTTGTGTAATATGTCCACGTTCGGCCATAATTTTTGAAGTGACAAACATACTAAATTTTTTGCACTTGTGAAGTGACATGAACCCAGAATAGCATCTCTGATGTGGTCTGGGAAAGAAGCAAAACCAATAGCGGAATCGATTCAGTACATCGTGAATACGCATCTGTCACCTACTACCGCAAGAGCAGTCACAGCGCCTCTCATTCTGTCCTTTTATAACGCCAGGCTCCATTTTAACTCAGGGTCTTCACGGCAACCCTGTGATTATTTGTTCCTCCTTTTCTGTTTTACAGATTATAGATGAGCACACTAAGGCACAGTGAGGCTTAGTCAAGGTCACGCAGCTAATGACAGCAACGTCAAGGTTAAATCTAAGTGATCCATGCTCTTAACTGCTATACCAACCTGTCTCATACACATTTAACACAGGCCTTTAAAATTATATGAGTTTTTTTTTTTAATTACACTCAACAGACTTCCTGTTGTTAAATATAATTCTTTTGGTGATCTTAAAGTCTTTTTAGAGTCCCAGAGTCAATAACATAGGTAAGAATACTAAAATTTGGTTACTGTCTAGGGAATTCACATTTCATGCACTTAAAACTCACTTCTAGACTTATAAGGTAACAACTCCAAACTGTAGGCAATGCCTTGGAATCAGAGAATCTTAGAAGAGGCCTTAGATATCATTACCTATAGTATTTCTACTCCCACTGTCCTTTATCCAAACAAGTTCTATGATCCATTAATACTACTACCTACTACCTTTCACTGTCCCTCGTCATGTCTTCATTGCCCTATTCATGTAACTGAGGCACTGCTTTGCCTTAACCTTACTTCATCATACGTGCCCGGCTCAACTGGAACTCTGCTTAAATCTTCCCCCCTGCTCTACGGCAGCACATGTAGCTGAATACAGGCAATACTAACAAGGTCACTTTTGATTTATGATCACTAACCTCAAGAGGGCATTTAATGATGTATGATAATCACAGAGTCCATTCACTCTGCCACTCTCCTAGATAACCATTTCATACCTTTCTTCTCCTTAACTCTATCATTACTTCTCCCTTGTCCCTAATCTCATTGGATGACCTTGTTTACCCCCACACAGCTAAGTCCAATGATCAATTCTTGGTGTCCATCTTATGTGAGCCCCCAGTGGCATCTGATATAGTTTATCATTCTCTTTCCCTGGCTTCCAGGACACTCCACCCTCCTGGTGTGCCTTCGATGTCACTGGCCCTTCTTAGGCTCCCTGAGCTCCATGTATTAGAGGCCTTCTCAGGGTTCAGTCCTTGGACCTTTTCTCTTCTCTTTCTACACTTACTCTCTTGTTGGTCTCCTTCAGTGTTGTTCGTTACTCAACAAGCTGTATGCTGATGAGGTCCAAATATGCATCCTGAGACCAGACATAGACTTGTAAGCCCAACTTCAAGCATGACATTGCCATGTGGATGTCTAGTGAGCATCTTAAGCTCAAATACCTCAATCTGAGCACCTACCACCCTCTTCCAACCCAAATCGACTCCTCTTCAAATCTCCCTCATCTCGTGTTATGCTGAGCGAAATAAGTCAGGCAGAGAAGGACAGATACCGTATGTTTGCACGTATAGGTGGATTAGGAGGAAGTTAACAGAGGATGATGTGGGAGAAGAAGGGGAAAAATAGTTGGGGAAAGGGAGGGAGGCAAACCAGGAGAGACTCTTGAATGCTGAGAACAAACTGAGGGCTGATGGGGGTGAGGGAGAGGAGAAGGGGGGGTGATGGGCATGGAGGAGGGCATTTGTCGGGATGAGCACTGGGTGTTATATGGAAACCAAGTTAACAATGAACTATTTAAGAAAAAAAAATCTCCCTCATCTCAATAAATGCAACTCCATTCTCCATTCTTCCAGATACTCACGTTAAAACCCATGAAATGATCTTTGTTCTCTCGGGTCTCATATCCAGTCTGTCAGCAAATGTCACTGGCTCAGGCCACTTCCTACCTGTCACACTTTAGTCAGGTCCAAACCAGTATTTCTCACTTAAATTACAACCTCTTAACTAGTATCACTGTTTATGCCCATGACCTTCTATTGTCTATTTTCTTAATTTAATTTCTTGAGAGAGAATGGGAGAGAGAGAGAGAGAGATCAGGGAGAAGGGCAGATGGAGTGGGAGAGAATGAATCCCAAGCAGACTCCCTGCTCAGTGTGGAGTCTGACACAGGGCTTGATCTCACAACCGTGAGATCATGACCTGAGCCAAAATCAAAAGTTGGACGCTTAACCAACCGAGCCATCCAGACGCCCCATCCTACCGCCTATTTTCAATGTGAAACCAGAATGAGCCTATTAAAATCTGTTTTATAAAGTTATCCTTCTACTAAAAAACCCTAAGTGGTTCCTCATCTCAAAATAAAAAGCAAAATTCTTTTTTTAAAAAAGCCAAATTCTTCCAACGACCTAGAAGATCTTATGTAATGCACGTTTCCACATCCCCTAGTCATTACCTGATTGGCTCCACTGCTTACTATTTTGTGCCCTTCCATCCCTGTGCTCCAGCACATAGAGTGCACTGTCTATACCGTATCCAACTATATTGGCTTCCCTGCCTTTGGATGATACTCCAGGTATATTCCCACCTCGGAATCTGGAATGTTTTCCTCCCAGATATTTTGAGCTTACACCACACTTCTATCAAAGTCCTCTTCTCAGTGAGATCTTTTCTGCTGCTCTTTTTAAAATCACAAACTTTGGTCACCACTATCTTTTATCCTTTTCCCCCTTTGCTTTTTCTCTTAAGCACTCTCTAATATATGCTACTCATCCACGTTGGATAATTCTGTCTCTTCCCACTAGAAGGCCAAGTTCATAAAGCCAGGGGGTTTTGTCTGTTTTGTTTAGTGTTTTATTTCCAGGTGTTAGAAAAATGCCTGGCACTTAGTCTAACAGGTGCTCAATAAATATTTGTTGAATGCATAGTCTGACTAAAACATATGATTCATTCTCTAGGCAAAAAAAGGGACAGAAATTAAAAGTCACTCCATGTGGAAATCAATCTGAAAGAGAGTTACATTCCTGGGATATAAGTATTTTGGAGAAAAGCAAAAGCAACCATATGATATGGTTCAGAGTGAGTGTGTAAAGGAGTTCACTTAATAGCCAATGACTTGGAAATACTGTTTATATAGCAACCATCTCTTAGGAAAAAAGTCAGCATTATTATATAACATATGTCATCCTATCTGGGTATATCTGCATTCTTACATTAATTCTTCAGCAGCACATAAAATAATATACAACACTGGGAAGCGCCTGGGTGGCTCAGTTAGTTGAACATCTGACTCTTGATTTCAGATCAGGTCAGGATCTTGCATGGTTCATGAGATCGAGCCCCACGTTGGGGTCTGCATTGACAGTGCAGAGCCTGCTTGGGATTCTCTCTCTCTCCCTCTCTCTATGCCCCTTCCCCATTTGTGCTCTCTCTCAAAATAAATAAATAAACTTTAAAATGAGTTTTAAAAAATAATGTACATATTGGTATACACAAATAAATCTTTACCCATCTTCTCCCCTCTTCCCTCCCCACAAATTGTCGATTTTTCAAGGCAGAAATTCTAGTTCCCAAAAGCAACACACAAAGCACATTTCCACAACTTTCAGTAAGTTAACAACCAGGGTTAGTACTAATTCAGAAAAGACCAAGGGTTTTAGTCATGTCTTTTATTGTGTTTTCATTAAAATATTCTGAATATTTTCTCTTACAAAGAAGTATGTAATCCAGTGGAGGCGTCCTATGGAATCTACACGCAAGATGTAGTATACAAACTGCCTCCCACTCTTGGATACACTCCCTTTATCATTAAAAAAAATTTTTTTAATGTTTATTTTTGAGAGAGAGACAGAGACAGAGACAGAGCAGGAGTCATGGAGGAACAGAGAGAGAGGGAGACACAGAATTCGAAGCAGGCTCCAGGCTCCGAGCTGTCAGCACAGAGCCCAACGCGGGGCTCAAACCCACAGACCATGAGATCATGACCTGAGCCGGAGTCGGACCTTAACTGAGCCACCCAGGTGCCCTGAATATATTCCCTTTAAATATTATCATCAAAGAGTTAGTAACATCTGGTTTAACAATGGGCTCACATGACAAGCGTAAAACTATGGAGAGGACAGACAGGCTCCCCTCTCGGGGAACTGCAGGGGCACCAGAAGACTCTGCCTTAGGAAGTAAAAACAGAACACATCTTGCCCTCAAATTAAGGACACAGCAGTTCCCACGTTGGGACAGGTTCATGGTCTCTGATCCCAGTCTTAAACATTTAGAAATGGTAACAGGCTTAATTTTGTGGGAGAGCAAAGAAAGCTGACATCAACCGTAAAAGCTTTACAGTATGAGGGGTTCCCTTAACAGCCCCTAGATTAGACCTGAATTCACCTAAACCTTTTTACACCCGTTTTCAGTCCCTACACCCAAATATACTGGGGTAATTAACATCAAATATCAGATGTGGCATAACTGTGTGAGATGTCAGGACCAAAAAACAGGACTCTCACTCTGGAGGAAGACACGAGCGAATATATTAAGACAGTCCATACAACACACATGGCAAATTGTAGTAGAGGGTGAGGGAAAACATCAGATGCCTTGGGAAAATAATATGGTAATGGGTTCTGTGAATTTGGGGATGTGATCAAATTCATTCATTTACTGGGTATCAATAAAATACTCTCTTAGTTCCTACTTTGTGCCAGGCACTGTTTATGGTGCAAGGGCTACAGCAATGGACAAACCACGCAAAACGTCCAACCCTTATGAAGCTCATAGTCTAGTGTTTTGAAGAAAATGTTATAATAAATACACTAAAATTAGTTCTGTTGTAATTCTGTAGCTTCCCACTTCTACTCTCGATGAGAAGGGTGAGAATCTATAAGCAACCACCACATTATTTAGGGGTGCTCAAAGGAAGATTCTCCACCACTAGATTTCTGTTGGTTTTGCATTAAATGAAAAATAAGAGAGTCAGGTTTGGAGATTTTCTTTGGGTGATTAAGAACTGAAACACAACGTATTGCTAACAATAATCTTTCAGGTAATTTTTACTGGCATATCTCTGACCTTCTGCATTTTTAGTTGAAGGCTAGATCTTAAAATTACATTTTGTTCCTATTCTGTAAAGTAGGACTCAGGCTAATGGGATTCCCATATCTTGGAGCCTCAAGTATTTCAAGTAACAGGGCAATGGCATATGATGTTATTAGTGAGGACAGCTTATTACTGACTTCTCAAAACCGCCACTTGGTGCAACTCACTTCAGCTTCTAAGATGGTTGCCAGAGATACACTGTGTTCCACGCACAACCGTTTAGAAAAAAATTAGAACCGCCTCACCTGCTCTACACACATTTTGTGATAGATTTTGCTAATTCCAATTCAGTGTCATGTTAAAGTCAATAAGGTCAGTTAGAAGTGACGCATCTATTTACAAACCCGCATTTCCACTGCCGTTAACAGCCTCCTTGTCCTCATCTTCTTCCTCTTCCGGAAGAGAGCTGTCCGTTCGCTCCATCTTGCTGACAGATGTGGTTCGCTTTCTTTGGGATTCTGTGTCAAACTCATTATCAAACAGGACCTGATCCACTGGATCTGGCTGGAAAGGGCTGGGTTCTGCTGGAGGCTTGGGAGTTCCATAGAAGTTTCCTGAAATGGACAAAGTAACAGCAGCTGAAAGAACTGAGGTTGAACTGAGAGTCAGAACAACGTGGCCCAGCATATGACTCTGTCCTGCTATTTTATACTGAGGCTTCTAAAAAATCACCATTAGTCAAAAGGAAGCCAAAACTCCTCCTTAGGAGGAGGAAGAAAGAACAGAGAACAGAAAAAAATAATTTTTCAAGTGCCCTTCACCATGTATTTTCTAACATTATCTAACATAAAAAATTTTTTTGACATATGTTTATTTTTGAGAGAGACAGACACAGAGCACAAGCAGGAGAGGGGCGAAGAGAGGGGGACACCGAATCTGAAGCAGCTCCAGGCTCTGAGCTGTCAGCACAGAGCCCGACCCGGGACCTGAACTCACGAACCACAAGATCATGACCTGAGCCTGAGTCAGATGCTTAACCAACTGAACCACCCAGGAGTTCCTAACATTACCTAACTTTTTAATGCTGTTTGTACTAAGGATAGGAAGTTGACTTCATGTACATAGTTTTATTCCTACAGGGCTTGCTCTGCATGGGTTCTAAATTAGGGCCTGATTTGTGAGTTTAAATGCATCAATGCTCTTGTGTAAGACTAACTGGCATAAGAAGTGGGAGTAAAGGAAGAGATAACTAATTCAAATAATTTTGTTCTGATGTGCAACATAATGAGCTATTTTGGTAAAATGAGGAAATATGTGGGTAAAGGATAAGGACTAACCAGTGTGTGTTGAAATGTAGGCTGTTTATGTAAAAGTAATTTTTAGGTTCTCTGAGCATTCTAATTATATTATTTTATTTGACAATTTATTGAACAAATAGAGACATTATTAGCCTAATTCAATATTGGCTTACTCTCAGGAAAGAAAGAAATACTTTAATATTCTAAGTCTTGAGGATCAGGAATTTTTGCAGTAAAAATAAATGTTCCAAAGTAGAACGAAAACAATGGAGTATCTTCTTAATTTGTCATGCAAGTCCCAGTAGGCAGCCAAATACAATGGAAAACCACTCAAAAAGGTCTAGCTACATCAACAGTGTATGGCTCCTGCTAGTTTTGACCTTTTATCAGCCACTACACTAATGCTACAGGAAAATAAATACGATTAGGGAATAAAATACTCATAAAAATCACAAATTCAAATCAAATTCCTGGGCTCTTAAGCAGGCGATTAAAAAAATTTTTTTTTAATGTTTATTTATTTTTGAGAGAATGCGCGCAAGAGGAAGAAGAAGGGCAGAGAGAGAGGGAGACACAGAATCTGAAGCAGGCTCCAGGCTCTGAGGTGTCAACACATGAACTGTGAGATTATGACCTGTGCCAAAGTCAGACACTTAACTGACTGAGCCACTCAGGGGTCCCTTAAGCAGGCAATTATGATGCTCCTCACATAAAGTAAATTAATGGGGCATATGATTAATTATTTGTGCCAGATAAAAAAGCATAGGTTGTTCACCATAATACTGAGGCAAATCTACAAATAAGTTCACCTTCAGTCCTATGTGCCTTGAGGAGAAAGCACCTAGATAAATTCTTCGGAAATCTGGGTGGTAGCTGTCATTAAAATATTCAAGGCAAAACAACGAATCAAACCAAAACACGTTTCAATTACCTCTTGTCTCTCCCACTCAACTACCCCCTGCTTCCAAATCCAGGTGTGAAATGGAGTTACTTCTGTCACGCCGACGGATGCAAAGGTCCATATTAAAAGGCTCAGAGGAGGTCTCTGCGAACTTTCTGGGCCACAAGTAATAAAGCAAGGACTCAGCGAAGAGGCCAACTCACACTTCTCTGGGGCAGAGGGCACAGAAACGTTCCAAAGAAAGATCCGGTTGAGGAGCAGGAGGGTGCCCCAGGATCTCAATTTGTCCTGCATCGTGTCCCATGATCAGGAACTTGGCCATGCCGTGGCAAAAATCAAATGTCCCCCTTCTCTAAGGATGGTATTTTTAGTAGAAATGCTAGCCACACACGTTACTGTGTAGATTTAGTAACTACTACCTCACTCAAGAAGTTTAACTGTCTTCCAGGGTGAAGTCAGACAAATTTGGGATATTTAGATTGCTACCCATGTTCGTGAAGGTTTGAGGACTTCATAATAAATGCAGGCAGTTTCCTTATTTAAACACCATTATTGGATTTAGATTAAAGAAGAAAATTAGGGGTGCCTGGGTGGCTCAGTTGGTTGAGCACCTGACTTCGGTTCAGGTCATGATCTCATGGTTCATGGGTTTGAGCCCCATGTCGGGCTCTGTGCTGACAGCTCAGAGCTTGGAGCCTGTCTTCAGATTCTGGGTCTCCTTCTTTCTCTAACCCTCCCTTGCTCACACTGGCTCTCTCTCTCTCTCTCTCTCAAAAATAAATAAAACATTTTTAAAAATTAAAAAAAAGAAAATTAGCATTCCTTATAAGGAAATTAGATCTATTTTTCTTGGGTTGTTGGTAAATAGCAAGATTTCAGATACAGCAAGGTGCAAAAATGACACGGTTTGTGAATCCTGACTATCGTTATTATTGGAAGAAAGGTTTTCAGTTTTTTGAAACTGTCTTGGAGGGTTTTTTTCCCCTCCGCTTTTTCTTTTCTGAAGGTTTTTAAAATTTTTCAAACAGAATTATCAACTATTAAATATTTTAAATGCATACAAAACCACAGACAACTGTATTAGAAGCAGCCTTATGTAGTTAGCTTTTACCAGATTCCTTTCAGGTCTTCCTTTTATCCCTCTTAAAGGACTTACATAAATGGTCACATATTCAATTAAAGCCCTAGCTTCCAATCGCCATCCTTCCTACACTCTCTGGGAGTTGTCCCGAAGTTACACTGTGTACAGCTGGGATGTACGTACGTGCACACATAACATATAAGTGGCAGTGTTTTCATAAAAGCTTCATAAAGGTTTTTAGAACATTTCATATCTTCTTAAAATAAACGGTATGCTGTATGGATTCTTTTGCAGCGTTCTTTTTATACAATTAGATTTCTAAGACTTATTCCTGTTCATACATGTAGATTCAAGTCCATTTAACTGTTGTACAATAGTCCATTTTCATGAGCAAATTAAAACATACTTACCAATTCCCCTACTAAAACAGAGTTGTTTCCATTCTCTCACCGTTTCAAATTAATGCTGTAATGACCAGTCTGGTATGTGACTATATATGCTCAGAGATAAGGGTTTCTCTAGAGTAGGCATCTAAAAGAGGGAACTAGTGGGTCAGAATTAAGTGCATCTTCAAATTTACCAGCTATGCCAAGATGCTCCCCAAAAAGGGATCGTATCATTTTATACTCTTGCCAGCAGTGTATGGGAGTTTCCACTTCCCACAATTATGAGACTTTAAGATTTCTGTCAATCTGATGGGTGTGAAATGGAGTATTTCAATTTGCATTTCCTTTGAATTCAGCACAGCAATTAATAACATGTAATACTCCACACCGTCAGATCCACGTTCTTATACTTAACAGAGCAAAGAAAAGGAGAATGTCTTTGTGGTATAAGGGCAGAGAAGGACTTTTTTTTTAATGTTTATTTATTTTGAGAGACAGGGTCCAAGTGAGTGAGCACAGGGAGGGGCAGAGACAGGGAGAGAGGGAGGATCACAAGCAGGCTCTGTGCCATCAGCACAGAACCTGATGCAGAGCTCGATCTCATGATCACGACATGAGCCAAGATCAAGAGTTGGAAGCTCAACAGACTGAACCACCCAGGCACCCACAGAGAAGGACTTCTTAAACAAAACTTCAAAGCACAAATCCTAAGAAAAACAGTGATAATCTCATACACAAAAATTAAGGATTTCTGGAGCACTGGGTGGCTCAGTTGGTTAAGCATCTGACTCTTGATTTTGGTTTGGCTCATGATCTCACACTTCATGGGTTTGAGCCCCACATTGGGCTCTTCGCTATCAGTACAGAGCCTGCTTGGGATTCTCTCTCTCCCTTTGCCCCTCTGCCCCTCTCTCTCTCAAGAATTAATAAATAAACATTTAAAAAATTAAGGATTTCTGTTTAATGAAGAAACAGAGAACAAGCTTATTAGGTGACAGAATGGAAGAAAACATCTATATCCAAAAGGAATTAATTTCTAAGTAAACATCTAAGTATCTAAGAAATGTCCACAAATTGAGATCCCACTTAAAAAAAAAAAAGACGAACCAAAAGATACTTAGTAACAGGCATATGAAGAGATGCTCAAACACTCTGATGACCAGAGAAACTCGAGTTTAAAGGAGATAGCACTTCTACAACCACCAGACTGACAAAATTCTAAAGCTGGATGGTGAGAATGTGGAGTCCTTACTGGGGCTGCTGCAGGAACTTACTGGGAATGCAGAGGCAGAGCTACCTCAACCACTTCACCAGAGCGAGTACAGGCAGCCCTTATAACCCCACAATTCTGCCCCTGGGTACATATGCCACAGACACCTTCACACAGTTCTAGGAGAAAAGGATGTCACAGCTTTGTCTGTGATGGGGGTGGGGGTGGCTGCAAGCAATCTGGAAGTCAATCACTAGGAGAGGGGTTACATAAAATGCTGTGGATTCACAATATGGAGTACTGTGTGGTGGTTAAAAAGGCAATGAATTACACATAAATACAGTATAGCAACATGGGTGAATCTAGAAAACATAGAAATAATGGGAAACAGTTAAAAACTGAATGAGCTCTAGAATAATAAATAGTAGATACATGCAAATAATAAATGCATGCACATGAGGCACAATATACATTTTGCAAGAAGGCATACAAACAAAGGCATACATATTGAACGCATCAATCTGGCTGCCACTAAGAGGGAGGTGAATGAGAATAGGCTATTTGCATAAAAATACAAGCAGTGGCCACTTCCTCTCAGAAGCCTTCACAGGCCACTGTAATAAGATATTCCTAATATTTTCTTTAAATCTCTTGTTTTTGTTTCCTTTATAACATCTCCTTTTGATGTTTGTTTGATTTTGTTTGTTTTACTACCTTCCTCCTTAGATTTGGGATGTATTAAGGCAGTACTGTTTCAATATTATTCACCACAGTATCACTATTCCCTCTTATACTGCTTGGCATATTGTAGGTACTTAATAAATGGGTTGCTGGGGGGCACCTGGGTGGCTCCGTCAGTTAAGCATCTGACTCTTGATTTCAGCTTAAGTCACCATCTTGTGGTTCATGGGATCGAGCCCCGCACTGGGCTCTGCACTGACAGTGTGGAGCCCACTTGGGATTCTCTGTCTCTCTCAGCTCCCCTGCTAGTGCACTCTCTCTTTCTCAAAATAAACCAACTTAAAAATAAAAAGAAAATGGGTTGCTGAATGAATGAATGAATGAATGAGTTGTGGGAGCTAAGCCCAGAGCCCATGGCAAAAGCAAATCACCAAAGACTTTGAAGAGGAGAGAGCCACAAGCAGAGGTGTGCTGGAGGAAGACCAGCACGGCAGCCATGGGCAGGTGGGCTGCACGGAGGGAAGAAGGTGAACAAATGACATCAACCACAGTAGCCCAGACGCAAGCCAGTGGAAAGAAAGGCATTGGAAAAGCTGCTGCAGAGGAAGAAATGGCTGGATTTGGTACCAGACCATGGAAATATGAGGAAGTGGAGGAAGCAAATGACGACTCCACGGTTTGGAGCCCAGGTGAAGCTAAAGTGAGAAATTATGAGTTACTCTCTCAGATGCACACAAATGCCCCTTTGGATACGATGAATTCAAGGTCAGTGTTTATTGAATACTGTTTCTAAACACTATAAGAGTCTTCTGAGGAACAAAGACATGATGCTGCCTTCACCAAGCATGTGATAAAGGCGACCATGCTGGGGTGATGAAACAATGATGGAGGAGTACAGGAAGCCATGGGAGGGGACAAGCTTGCCAGTGGAGAGTGGTGGTAAGGGGGAGGTCAAAGGATGGAATGTGGCCTCATTTAAAAATGGAAACTGGTCTTAAGTCTCTCCTTCCTAGAGTCAAGTGGGTAGAGAAGAGATAAGAAAAGAAAAGCAATCATTCTATTTTTGTGGTTTTCCCCACTAATCTATATTCTTTTCTTCAAAGAGAGCCAAGGTATAGACTTTAAGTGCACAGTATTTGGACTCCTAACCACAAACAGAGAGCAATCAACAAACTCATGCTGAGTTCATATGATGAATATGAATTCCTATGAAATATGCAAATGGCCAGTTTGAATGATTTCAGTATATTCTTCACAATCTGCTTCATAATATGATGGAATGTTTGTGCTTATTATTTAATCCCATTTTAGTTAGTAAATGACAAAGAGTCTAACCAAAAGAAAAATTTCCCAAAGACCAACAGAAAAAATTTTTACAAAAATGGCATTTTACCGATCAAATTCCCTTTGAAATAATTCTAACCAGTTTCCTAATAATTCACATAGTTTTCTAGGTTGCCGCTGTGGTCAGTATTTGGGGACATACCATCATACGTTCCACTTTCTAATAACGCTCCACTCTCTTCCAGTGCTTTGAACTGTTCAACAGAAATGAAATTATAGTCCACCCCCGGTACTTCCCCGTCCCTGGGGGCCCTCGTAGTGCCTAAGGGGAAAAAAAAAAACAAGAAAAAAATAGGTTGTAAAGTGCTTTTAAACTTACAAAATATTGAGAATAACAGAAAATACAGTCGACAGAGAACACATTGGAGAAACATACTACTGAATATATGGAACCTTCTAGAATGAGGATCAGAAAATTTTAGAATTTTTACGTGAGAGTAAGACAATAATGCAGAATGACTAAACACACTTTAATAAAATCTATAGATAGCTATAAAAAAAGTTTTAGTGTCAAAGGAAGCTTAACTTTCTAAGACACAACAGTTAAGTCTTTTTTTTTTCTTAAGTTTATTTATTTTGAGAAAGAGAGATTGCACATGAGCAGGAGGAAGGGGGGAGAGAGAGGAGAGAGAGGGAGAGAGAGAATCCCAAGCAGGCTCAGAGCTCTTAGCACAGAGCCCAAAGCAGGGCTCGATCTCACAAACTATGAGATCATGACCTGAGCCTAAACCAAGAGTTGGCTACTTAACTGCCTAAGCCACACAGGTGCCCCCAACAGTTAATTCTTTTACTTCAATTATCACTGCTTAACATCTGAAGGAAAGATAAATCTTCCCATGATAGACTTCATATTTTGGGGGACATGTATTCTTTTTTTTCTTTCTTAATTGAAGTAAAGTTGACATACAGTATTAGTTTCAGGTGTATGTAGACTTCATTTTTATCAAGCTACATTTGTTTCTTCCCTGGAATAATGTAAGCTAACCTTCTACTTGCTAGAGTCATGAAGGACAATAAAAGGAGAGAAACAATTTTTAAAGGTTCTTTTAATAAAGCCTAGTTTTAAAACTTGGACAAATATTAATTATGAAATTATTTTAGATTAATGAATAAAAGGCTTAAGGTAGGTATTCATATATTGTGTCTTAGCCATTATTCTCAGGTAATTTCAAAAATTTCAGAAATACACTGTTTAATGAACTACACTATGGCAATACAACACTAAATTTCTATCTATTAAAGAACTGATGCTAAAGTAAACTCTTTCAGATCAAAAGTATAAATTCAAGTTACAGCAGCATTGCTACATTTGACTGAATTTTACTGAATACAATTAAACTAAAAATTTAGTATCAGTTCTAGATACTAGAAAAAATATTTCAAATAGTGGAAAATACAAAAAAGAGACCCAAGTATTTAGCCTGGGAACAGAGTTGGGATATTGTCGCCAATCCTGCACAAGAATGCCTCCCCAAACCTCTTCCTCCACTTCTGCTCCCTATTCATGAATGGCGCTCCAAGCCAGAAACTAGCGAGTCCGCCATCTTGGGTTCCTCCATCTGTTCCGCATCTAGTCGACAAATCTGGTTGATTCCATCTCCTGAATATCTCAAGATTGACATACTTTAATTCATTCTCATACTCACCTAATTCATATTACTATCTACGTTCAAACTGTGCTCTCCCTGGCTACTCTCCTTACCCAAGACTGCAGCCAGTGACTTCTCTAACACAATCATCTGGGCAAAAAACCTCTAAATCCATCAAAAGGTTTCCTATGATCTTTAGCATTTAAGTTCACACTCTACCTTTCCAGGTTCTTTACTGCCTTCACCCTTTTCACATTCCAGGCTTTAACCATAAGAGGTTCCCCCCCTCCCTCCCAGTTTTCTTAATGTTCCTTGCACTTGGTTACCTCCATAAGGCCTTTGTCCAAGCCAATCTTTTCCCTGGAAGACTTCCTCTTCCCTTTCACACTCCTACCTCAACTAACTCCTGGCCTAGAAAATTTCTTTAGTGGGGCACCTAGGTGGCTTAGCCAGTTAAGCTGTCCAACTTCAGCTCAGGTCATGATTTCACAGTTTGTGGATCCAAGGCCCACATCACTGTCAGTGCAGAGCCTGCTTTGGATCCTCTGTCTCCCTCTCTCTCTGCTCCTACTCTCCCACACCCCCCTCCTCCATGTGTGTGTGCTCTGTCTCTCAAAAATAAACATTAAAAAAAAAGTTTCTTCAAAAAGCCATCCTGGGGTATGGAACATGAAGGAATCACGTCTAAGTGGTTCAAAGTAATAGCCTCAGGTCTTAGCACAGTGAAACAATCATGGTAGGTACGCAATACAGATGCTTGTCAAGGAAATTCTGTGAAATTTTACACAAATATAATTAGCAATGTCCAGAAATATGCTATTATTATAATTCATGGGAAATTACTAATTGCTCTTACTGTTTAGTTGCATTACATTCTGTTACATACATTCTGTAACATGAAAAAATCCACAAAGATGTTAATAAAACATTAATGGTAACGATCTCAGAAAACAAGTAAGCCAACACTATAAGCAACAAAGACTGTATTCAACAAATTTTACCCCTCATTCTTACCCAACTTTTTATAAAAAAATGAGCATTTCTTTATCTGCTCTATATCACAGAGGATACAAAATCCGAAAAGCCTTTCTTTTTTGTTGTTAAAATATTTTTTTCATTGTAAAATTTTTGTTTTCTTATATATAGTGACTAAACTACATCATTAGATTCCCCCCAAAAGCTTAGCAGCTTTTGTTCCATAATAAGTAAAAACTAACATTAGAAAATAAATTTAGTGATTAAATTTAAAATTTATAATAATTTGTGATAGATGAAAAATGTGGCCACAATATTTTTTACCTCCTCCCATCAAGTGATGGGGCAGCCTACTGCTTCATCTATGAAATCTAGACTGGATTCATGGTTTGTTTTGAATTTAAGGTGGAGGACATGATTTTGTCCAATTTCAGGAGTCTAGGCTTCCTTCTTTGCCGTGTTAGAATGATTCCACCACCAAGTATGGAAGTGAAGCCTAGACTATGATAAGAGAGCCCCAGGGTCTGGAACCAGGGTTCCAGCTATGTGAGTGAGGCCACCTCTGCCCCAACAACCCAAGTGGAGGCGCCAATGACTGCAGCCACAAGAGTGGTCCCACTTGAGTCCCTCTGACTCACGGAATCATGAGAAATAATGCACGATGGTTATTTCAAGCCATTAAGTGCTAGGGTGATTTGCTACGTGGGAAAGGCTAATAGACATATTACCCAAATAAATTCTACTATAACAAGTACTGATTATATAAAACCCCACTTAAAAGAAAACCGTATTACAGATAACATTATAAAAAGAGCACTGATCCAAGGGGCAGGAGCTACTCTGTGTTTTAGTCTAGAATTGTTATTAATGGTACAATTTTAAGCAAGCCCTTAATCCCTCTGGGCGTCCTCCTCTTTCTACAAAGCAGTGTTGAGCAAGATGAGGTTCATGATTCATTCCATTAGTAGATATGAAATGTTAGGTGTGACATACATGTTTCCAAGACTTAGAAAGTAGCTTTAATGTTAATTCTCTTAACAAATATAGATACCACAAATTTTGACATCCTAGCCCCCAAAAAGTACAATTCCACACACATAAAAAGTTCTCTCCCTTCTTCTACCCTACCTCATTGTCTTCAGCATTCCAGAAAATTTATCTTTATATTCTCCTGATACTCTATATATTTAATGTAAAACTTTCTGTATTGCCTCAGTCACCACTATAATTCTCCTTTTTACGTAAAAATTCTTCAGTCCTGTTTACGCACAGTCTCCAACTCCTCTCCTCTCACTGTCTTCTGAGCCTATTCCAATCAGATCACCGCCCCACATACTCCGCTGAGACAATTTGCGTTGTTCATCAGAAGTCTCCACTTTGCTTAACCACTTTGCTGGAGTCTCAGTCTTCATACTACCTGACCTTGTATCAACATTCGATAAAACTGGCCATTTCCCTCTTTTGTTTGATTCTGAAACCCATAGAAAGGTTGATAAAACATATATGTAAAGTTTAACAACTAATAATACATCACACCCATCCAAGTGAAGAGAACATCACCAGGACACCAAAAGCCCCCTTGTACGCCTCCAACCAAAAATCTCTCCTTCCCCTCACCCCCAAAGGGACTCACTATCTTGATATTTGTGATGACAATTTCCTTTCTTCTTTAAAATGTTTACCAACTAAGTAATGCATTTCTAAGCAACACAGGTTAATTTGGCCTGTTCTGTAACTTCATGGTAATGGAATCATGACATATGCATTCTTTTACGTCCTCATTAACACCTGCCAGGTTTTTAAACTTCTGTCGACATGTAAAGGCATCTCACTGTGCATTTAATGTACAACTGGTTTACGACATTACACGTTTTTTCAAATATTTACTAGCCATAGAGATTTCTTCAGCTGTGAAGTGACTGGTCAAGGCTTTTGCCATTTCTCTATTGCCCTGCCTGTCTTCTAAAACTTGATTTGTTTTTCTTTACATTCTGGATACGAGAGTGCTTCATCAAATCTAAGTAGTCTATGTCTTCTAAAATGCACCACTATTTTATCACTAACAAAGAAAACCAAATGGCAATTGAAATTGAAAGACTCCACCTACTGAAAGCTACAGTCCACTTGGAGAGAGGGTAAAATGTGAAATAGCTGTGTCTTAGAGCTGATGAGCCACTCTAGGCCCTGGTCACATACAGCGCTACAAACAGGGAGTTTCTGCAAGTATGTGAAACATGTTTCCTAGAAATAGTGCTTCATGAAAAACTGTGTTCCCCAAATTGTAGAGGTTAGGGAGGAAACAGGGTCAGAGGTGACTTCTCAAAACCTATCGCAACTGTGCAATGAGAGCACTCGCAAAATCAGTCATCACCCTAATTAAAACCATGAATACATTTTAAAAGATATTTTAAATTCCTAAGAAAAATGCCAGACTAAGTAAAATACTCGGTCTTTAAAAAACAATTTTAAAAAAAGAAATGAATAGATAGCTTGACAGGAAGGGATACGAGGAGGGTTGAGGCTACTGAATAATGAAGATGAGATCAGGCAAAATGTGCAATAAATGATTTTAAGATAAAGCACATGTTCAAATTGAGAAGACATCAAATCAAGGTGAATGGGCATCATGTATGGTGCAGACAACATTCAACTATGTTCGTATATTCTGTTTACTTGCCGCTACTTGATGACACAAAACATTAGCTTGCTGGGGGAAATGGAAGAAGAACCAATATTACTGCCATTAAATTGACATCATTATCCCACCTACTTACCAATCGTATATGAACTTAGTTATATTACAGAAACAAATATTGTAGCAGAACAGACCCTATCTTCTCCCACCCCGTGATTTTTTTCATCTTTTTTAATGGACTTTTAATGATAATAGTTTTTCATTTTATTGTAGTTAAATTTCTTAATTCTCTCCTTTAGAGCTAATGCCTCTGTGCCTTGTTGAAGAAATCCTTCCTAAGGCCATAGAGATATTCTCTATTCTTTGTTAAAGCCATCACAACTCTGCCTTTCATACCAGTAGTTTAGTGCACTAAAAGAGATCCTTTTTAGCTTGATGGGACGTAGGAGTCCAACTTCTGTTGTTTTTCCAGATGGCTGGTCAACAAATTTATTGAAAAGTCAATTATTTTCCCCTTTGATCGGGAAGGTCACTTCCATCATAGAAATCTTAAACAGAAACCTCTATATACAACTAGGTGAGTTATTGGGTTTTCTATTACATTCCATTTATCCACTGGCCGTTCCCACATCATTATCACAGTGCTGTAATTATACTTTCATGATAAATCTTGATATATAGTAGAGTAAGTCCACCTATTTTGTTTTTTCCATTTACAGCCCTTCCATATAAAATCTGGAAACATAGAAAGAGGCTAAGAATGCTAGAATTTTTATGGGATTAGAATGACTCTATTAATCAATTTGAGGTGAAACATTATCTTCATCATAGTGAATCTTGAATCCGGGAACAAGAAATGTGCTAGTATCTTTACACCTTCTTTATGGTCCTAGTTCAATACCTAGTTCAAACATTACAAATACCTTTTTATAAACTTTCACTTTCTAATTACTGATAATGCAGAAAGAATACAATTGTGGGAATCTACTTGGTCACTTTATTTGGATATAATTGACCTACAATCAAAATCCACTAATTCTAACAGTACAATTTTGTAAGTCTGGGGACCCATCACCCCTAAAGTTGTCTTGTGCCCCTTTGCTGTCCCCACCCTGTGGCAGCCGCTGATGGGCTATCACTGTAGTTTTGTCTTTAACAGAATCTCCTAGAAACAGAATCATACATTCATTTGATTCCAGTAGTGGTTTGTATCTGGCTTCTTTCACTTAGCATGAGGCTTCTGAGATCTATCCTTGTTGTGATTCAATAGACTTTTATTGCCTAAGTGATATTCTATTGGATATACCAAAATTTGATTATGCATTCACCATAGATGGGTATTTGGGTAGGTTCCAGATTCTGGACATTATGAATAAAATAGCTATAAAGTTACAAGTCTTGGGGCAGACATGTATTTAAATTTATGTTGGGTTAATACCTGGGAAATGCTGGGTCATTTGGTAAGTGTATGTTCAACTTTAAAAGAAAATGCCCCAAAGTTAGTATATGTTGCATTCTCACCAATTCATATATGAGAGCTGCAGTTGATTTACATTAGGGTTTCCATGTAAGAATTCCTTCTTGAAGATTTTTGGCAAATTTACTTTTTTGAAACCCCAAGAAAAATCAGTTGGCAGAACTGTGAAAACAAGTACTGTAATTCTCCTGTGAGAATTAAAGCTTAATCTTTCGACACAGAGACGTTACTGGTGTGAAGGAAACTAAGGTATCAACTGAAAGCAAGAGCAAAAACTACTGAAAAGTGAAACCAAACGGTAAAGTTGGCATTTCCACAGCAGCACGCGGGGGAGTGACAGTCACAACGCACTCGTCAGTCTTACTTGCAGCTGTTCCCTAGGCTACAAGTGTGAGGTCAAGGCCCTGTCTGCTAACAGTGGGTCTTTCTGGCAGATACAGTATTAGTAAGATTAGATGCGTCTATACTTTATATAAATCCCATGACTGGTATTCCCCCCAAATCACAGGCTTTGAAGGTAAAACAAGTCCCTAAGTTGGCAGTTCTGTCATGGGATTCTATGTAAGGATTTAACCTTGAAGGGAGATCTGAATGTTATCTGAATACCACCCAACAATGTCCTTTGGCCTTTTCCATTGCCTGAGTATGTGCTACGAGTTTCAGTGCTTTGTAAAGAATAGAAGAAATGCCCAGAGAAGTGCACATCGCTGTGGAACACTCCAAACCTGAAATCAGAAACCGGTCTAAAATTTGAAGTAAAAACAATATAGATTTCAATGGCAAAACCAACATCAGAGCAAGGAGACAACATATTTTCATCACTGAAAAGAAAACAAGCTTACTCAAATGACACAGTGACTAGTAGTGCCCAATCTGAAGATGCCTTCAGACTGAACAATTTGAAGAGTGCCGATGCAATATGAAAAATTTTTTTATACTGGAATATTTGCAACCGAGCAAAGTCAGAACTACCAGCTAACATAATTGATACTTTGTGTGCTTTACAATTTCATTTCAGGAGCACAAATTTCAAGTTCCCAAGGTACTTGGTTCAGCTAACTCTTCACCACAACGAACCAGTTTATACTGTGATCGAACTGTGCTCCCACTTCTTGTCATGAATTGTGAGCACCCTGCTTTCCACTGGAATGAACGTGGCACTGTGCTCAAGCCCCAAGAACACAACCAAATTGAAAATTCCTTCTTGGAAGGTCTGTCTCCTGGGACCACTACCAGCACCGATTCTGTGTCAGCCAGGATGCAAACAGGAGAGAAACATGGTAACTTGAACAAGGATAGCTTAATATAATCAATTATTAACTATTTACAAGAAATTAACTAAGAGGAAATAAAAGAGTCCTCTAAAGAACACCACCCTAAAGCTGAAGGAGAATACTCCAATGAGGAACAAAGCTGGAAGGGAAGAACACTCCCAAACTCTGGGGTGGAAAGGTGTGGGAGCAGCGTGGGGATGAACCTGGTTCACAGCTGGTGGGTCAAGGCTGATGGACAGGGAGCAATCAATCTGCTGGAGTACTGATGAAATTATCCAGCAAGCTGTCTGTGATGGGGGGCGTTTTGAACTTACTAGAAAACCAGCTGAGACCCTGGCTGGACTTGCCAGAAACCCAATAGAAAGCCACTTACAGGGGATATTGTTGAAATGTGGGGAGCCACTGGGGTGCCCATCAAACTCATCAGGAAACTGCAAGGAAATCAGCAGGTGCACTGGTGGAACTCATGAAGCACCATGAATGGGAGTTGAATTTTGTCATGTGTTTTTTCTGCATCTATTTGAGAAGATCATCCGTTTTCTGTTTGGGTTGGTTTCTTTTCCAGTCTGTTACTATATTAGTTTCATATGTTATTCCAACCTTGCGTTCCTGGGACAAATACAACTTGGTCATAATTATGATCTCTTTTACATATTGGTATATATATTTATTTGCTAAAATATTTTAAGGAGTTTAAGTCTATGTTCACAACAGACTATGTCTATTATTTTATTCGAATGTCCTTATCTGGTTTTAGAATTGAATGAGTTGGGAAATTCCCTCTTTCTGTATTTTCTAAAAGAATCTATATAGAATTGGTATTATTTCTTTTTTATGTATTTGGAACAATTCACCTGTACTAACTAGGCCTGATGCTTTTTTTTTTCCAAAAAATTTTTTAGTGTTTATATATTTTTAGAGACAGAGAGACAGGTGTGAGTGGGAGAGAGCAGAGAGAGAGGAAGACATAGAATCAGAAGCAGGCTCCAGGCTCGGAGCCATTCACGTAGAGCCTGATGTGAATGATAAGATCATGACCTGAGCCAAAGTCCAACACTTAACCCACTGAGCCACCCAGGAGCCCCCTGATGGCTTTCTGAATGGGAAAGTTACAAACTACAAATTCAATTCCTTCAACAAATTTAGAACTGTTATTCAGTTCATCTCTTCCTTCTTGAGTGAGCACTGGTAGTTTCTGCCTTCCGAGGAATTTTTCATTTCATCTGAGTTGTTGAGTTTACTGTCACAAAATTGTTTAGACTATATCTGTAGGACTTTTAATGATGCCATCTGTCTCATTCCTGATGCCGTTAAATAGGGTGTTCTCTCTCTTCACATGAACAGTACGGCTAGAAGTTTACCAGTTTTATTGACCAGGAAGAACCAGCGTTAGGTTTCAATGATTTTTCTCTATTCACTGTTTTCTGGTTTATCGATTTCTGCTTTTATCTTTATTATTTCCTTCCTCCTACTTAATCTGGGCTTACTTTGCTCTTCTTTTGCTAGATTCTTAAAGTAGAAGTTTAGACCAGTGATTATTTATTATTTTCTAAGTATTTGACACTAAAAATTTCCCTCTAAACACTGTTGTAACAACAGTATTGGCATGTTGGGTTTGATTATGTTTTGAGATGCTGATGTAATATTTTGTAATTTTCCTTGTGGCTTTACCTCACAGGTTATTTAGAAGTATGCTATTTAATTTCCAAATATTTGGAGATTTTTCAGATCATTTTTCTGTTAAGTGATTTCCTGCAATTCCCTTATGATCACAGAATATATTTTGTATTATTTAAATCCTTTTAAATTAATTGAATCTTGTTTTATGGCCTGGAATACAGTCTTTATTTGTAAATGTTCTATGTGCACTAGAAAATGCTGGGAAGCATGTTCTACTAAATAGCTATTAGGTCAACGGTTCAAAGTGTTACCCATGTTACAACCTTACTGATTTTTGGCCTACTTTCCCTAAAGAAGGTGTTAAAATCTTGAACTCTAATAATGAAGTAGTCTATTTTCTCCTTTCAGCAATAGCTCTGGTATCATTTCCATTCCACCTGCAGAATNTTGGCGGGGGGGCGGGGCCTGAAAAATCCTTTACTTCTCTGAAGGATATAGAAATCTAGGTTGGCAAGTTTTCCTTTCAGCACGTTGAAAATGACATTTGATTGACTTCTGGCTTGTACTGGTTTCTGTTGACAAGTCTGCAGTCATTCTTTATTCCCTTGTATTTAAGGTATCTTTTCCTGTCTGCCTTTCACATTTTCTCTATCACTGGTTTTCAGCAATTAGATTATTATATACTTAGATGTGTTATTTCTTCTGTTTGGGGTTTGTTGAGATCCCCCCAGCTCTCTGGATTTATAGTTTTCATCAAATTTAAAAATTTTTCAGCTTATTTCATAGTTTTTTTTTTTTCTGTTTCCTCTTCCTCTTTGCTTTGACAGTATGCACTGCTCAATATGAACAAGTTCTGTTCTGCCTATAAATAACCCAATTTCTGAAAATAGCTGTTACATATATCTTGACCAATTTCTAGTTGTTTACAGTAAGAAGGTAAATCCAGTACCAGTTACTCATTCATGGCAGAAGTAGAAATGTCTCTCTCTGGTTACTTAAAAAAATAATTTATGTCTTTAGTTTTTTCCTTTCTGTTTCAGTTTGATTCATTTATATTACTTTGTCTTCAAGTTCACTGATCTTTTCTTCTGTAGTTTCTAACCTGCTGTTAAGCCTATCCAGTGAATTTCTGAAGTCCCATTTAGTCCTTTAAAAAAATATTCCATTTTTTGGGGCGCCTGGGTGGTTCAGTCAGTTAAGCATCTGACCTCAGCTCAGGTCATGATCTCATTGCTTGTGGGTCCGAGCCCTGCATCAGGCTCTGTGCTGACAGCTCGAAGCCTGGAGCCTGTTTCAGATTCTGTGTCTCCCTTTCTCTCTGCCCCTCCCCTGCTTGCACACTGTCTCTTTCACTCTGAGAAAGGAATAAACATTTTTAAAAATTCCATTTTCTCTTAATTTTATTCATACGGCTTTTTAAATCCTTGATCATATTTATAACTCTAAATGTGTGGTATGGTGATACCTGTTTATATTTGTGTTTTGCTTTTTCTTTCAGCTAACTTTTCTTTTGATTATGAGCCACATTTTCTTTTTATATAATATTTTTTATAAGACACTGGGCATTTAAATAATATGTTATTCAGTGTCAAGATTTTGTTGCCTTCCTTTAAAGAGTGTTGATACTCCCCCCTCCCCCCCTTTCTCCCTCCTTTCCTTCTCCTAACAGTTAAGTTATATGCATATTTGCTTGATCCTTTCAGGGCTTGCTTAATTAAACTGTTAAAGTGGGCTCCAAGGAGGTTACACCTATTTTAGCCCTACTAGTAAGCCATGACCTTATGAGGTCTCTTTATTCAGGTGGGCTAGAACTCAGATTCTCCCAGTCCTATGTAAGCTCTGGAAACTGCTAACCTTACAGTTTCCAGAGAGTCTTTGCCTGGCCACAAGGAGTCTCATCCTATACATTCTCAGCTTAGTTAGTATTCCACAAAAGACTCAAGGGGGCACCTGTGCAGATTATTTGAGCTCCTTTTCTTCACAGCTCTTTCCACTCTGTCACCGTCCTCAGGCTCTTTAGACTTCTTGAACTCAGATTTCTGTCCCTTCAACTCAGGATCCTCCGTACTCTGCCTGGGCTCTCCCTCCCTGTGCTATGGCCCAGAAAGTGCCTCTAGGCAGAAGGCTGAGGAAACCATAGTACTCCTTTGTGTGCAATCTCCTTTCTCTCAGGAATTACAGTCTTGTCCATTCTACAGGCAGTGTTTGCCAATGGGAGAAGTCTTTCTTTCTCTTACTCATTTTGTCAGTGGGCACCCCTTCTAGATGGCTTTTCTTTTTATGTGCTTCTGATATGTCCCAATAGTTAGGCATTTACATACTTTCGGGTTCAATTAGATGTTCCAAGCTCATCTTGGACTTTCCTTGCCCCAGACCTGGAATCAGAATTTTCCCCACAAAGATTTACTATCTTTTAGTAAAGAATGGTCATTACAGACCTTTTGGTGTGCGCACGATTACTGATATATCACTGCCTGCTTGGAGGAGATCTGGACACGTTCAGTGTGCAGGTTAAGGTTCTGTTAGGGTCTGAAAACGCTGCAGCTGTTTGGATCCAGTGAATTAAACCTGGATAAACCACAGCTCCTTTCTAGGACAGCACCTCACACTGAGGGAGAACTGCGAAACTAGGACAGTACAAGTACACTTAAAAGAAGATCCAAGTAAAAGTGCAGAGTACAGCAGAAAGTACAAGTACGTATTTTTATTAACTTGTTTTAACAAGGAAAGAGGGAGCTCTAGAGCTATGAAACTAAAAATGCTACCCTGAGATACCCCACGCAGGCAAAATATCAAGTTACTTAGAAGGGAATGAAAATGAGATTGTTTTCAGGCTTTTAAAGAACAATGCTTTATGCCATAAGACAACAATGACTAATAGAGTTAAGACAGTCAAGGAAAGAAAATATGAACCAAAGATTTCCAATACATCCAAACTTAAAAGTATGAAGGCCACCGACCAACTACGATGATCCTCTGACTCCTTCCTGGGAAATCGAGTGGAGAAGAAGCTTTAGAAAACCACAGTTAGTGAAGAACCAACAACATAAGGATTGGCAGTTAGATTCAGTACGTATTTGCCCCCAGGATAAAGAATAAATGATGACTGTAGAGGTGAGAGCACAGTATGTAATGGCTGTTTGCTTTGTTAATATAGACATAGCTCGGGTATCAAAAAATGGTGAAAATGGGGAAAGCATATGAGAAGCTTGCTGAATGTATTTGTTTGAAGTAACAAGATATTATTTCAAGTCAGATGATGGGAGAGAGGAAGAAGTAATAACTAGATCACTTAATATTGCTCACAGTTGGGACAAAAACAAAAATAGGAAGGGAGGAGGAATAGAGTATTACATAAAGATATTAAGGTAGCCATTAGAATAAGGATACAAACATTTCTAAAAAGAGAGAGATCAAATAAAATAGGATGAAAGGTTTTGTATAAAAGATGTATAAATGGGTAAAACATAAAGCCGTAACAAAACAGAGACTTAACACATTGATCACATCAATAAATATAAAGGGAGAGGGGCGCCTGGGTGGCTTAGTCAGTTAAGCGTCCGACTTTCGCTTAGGTCATGATCTCACGGTTCATGGGTTCGAGCCCCGCGTCGGGCTCTGTGCTGACTGCCACCTCAGAGCCTGGAGCCTGTTTCAGTCTGTGACTCCCTCTCTCTCTGACCCTCCCCTGCTCACGCTGTCTCTCTTTCTCTCTCCTAGAAATAAAACATTTTAAAAAATAAATACATAAATATAAAGGGAGCTTCACACTGGCTACAGAGTCTCCAACACTATTTGTACAAGGAAGAGTTTCAGAAAGATGGAAGAATAAAAAGACAAAGATATACTAGGCAAATGCAAAGAAAAAAGGCAGGAGCTGCAATTCTGAAATCTGACAATGCAGGTTTCTAGGAGGGAATCATAGATAAGGAGTTGGATTTAAAAACAAAACACAGGGGTGCATGGGTGGCTCAGTTGGTTAAGCATCTGACTTCGGCTCAGGTCATCTCATAGTTCGTGGGTTCAAGCCCCGTATCGGGCTCTGTGCTGACAGCTCAGAGCCTAGAGCCTACTTCAGATTCTGTGTCTCCCTCTCTCTGACCCTCCCCTGCTCATGCTGCCTCCTTCCCTCTCTCTCTCTCTGTCTCAGAAATAAAAAAAACGTTAAAAAAAAATTTTTTAAAAACACAAAAGTTTAGACCAGGTTAAAGAGTCTGGATTTGTACTCAGTGAGAGATTTTGAAGGATAAACTGTAGATGGACAGCAGTCAGACGTGCACTTTCACATTTTTTTTTTTTTTTAATGACAGCATGAGCAGAGGAGGGTCAGAGAAAGAGAGGGAGACACAGAATCTAAAATAGGCTCCAGGCTCTGAGCTCGTTTTCAGCACAGAGCCTGACACGGGGCTCGAACCCATGAACTATGAGATCATGACCTGAGTCGAAGTCGGACGCTTAACTGACTGAGCCACCCAGGCGCCCCCAGGCGTGCACTTTAAAGACAGACAGGGCAGAGGGGATGTGGGTGGAAGCAGGGCTGCAGTTAGAATGGGGAAGGGGATAGATGCCGAGAGCCTACTCCAGGACAGGTGGTTTGCATTCATGTTCTCATTTTAATTGTAATAACTATATCTCTTGTTACTCACATTTTATATATGGAGATTCTGGGGTTCAGGAAAATTAAAGTAACTTGTTCAAGGATCAAAATTTTTATCTAGCTCTTTGCCCCTACATAATACTATTTGTTGTTAAAAAAAAAAAAAAAAAAAAAAAGTCCAAGCAAGAAAGGGTGAGGGTCTAAGGTAGCACAGAGGATCGATATTGAAGGAATGTGACTAGGAAGGCTTGGTGATGGACTGGGCACTGTGTAAGAGTAAGTAACAAGAAAAAAATAAATTTCAGAGCCATTAAAAGAGCTACTAACTACAAGGAGTTACAAATATATTGAAAAAGAAAACACACTGGAACATCTTTTTATGCCTTTTTATTGTTTACTGCCTATACTCTTCCTCAACTTGCACTAAAACCAAAATGTAAGCATACGTGATTTCTTGTTATGGGATCAAAACACACACACACACACACACACACACATCATTATAACAAAACCAGGTCCTATGAATACTACGGCAATTGGAATAGATATACAAACATCTAGATAAAAATTTAAAATAAATCAACACAAAGATGAGTGAGCATGCTACCTCTTTTCTTTGAGGGAGGGGCAGATCTTAAAAGTTAGTAATGTCCTAATAATTAATACAAAAATGCTTATTCTCAGTGTACAAGGCATTGAGAGCAAAAAAAGTCTTCTTACTGATAAATTCTAGGGACTGATTCATAAAAGAAAATCTGGTTAGCAAAATGTACCTGTGTTATTCCTAAACTCTTAAAGCCTAATGACGTTTTCGAAGTTACAACATAGAATCTTCTAGCTTTTCTACTCTAGAAACAAAAGCCCTGCACGTCCTCTGAAAATGTTTCCCCTTATCCAATATTTGTTTCAATCTAGTGTCCCAACTTAATCTTCCCAGTTTCATAAGACACTCTACTGAATCATTTCTATGTGTTTGATTAATTAAATAATGATGTGCTGGCCTCCTTTCTTTTTTATTCAATCTCATACTTACATGGAATGGTTCTCAAGTAGAGATTATCTCTGATCACTTGCTGCAATTTGTGGTCAATGGATCCTTTCTGAAACTGAAGACTCAGGTAATGTCGCAAATCTTTATTAATGACTTTACCTACAAAAAAAAAAAACAAAAAAACTTTACTGTTAGATCTCCAGTTAGATATTGATGCTAGTGACTGAATACCCTTAAAGCTTTTAGCTGTAAACAGGAAAATGAAACCAGAGTATTTTGCTAAAAACAACATTGTTTCATTAAAAACAAATTATAGTAATATAACATACATACATGTAATATACAATGTGGGTGTAATTCTACAGTAGTAGGGGAGGGAAAAGGTATAGGTCAGAGAATATGACAAATGCCCAAGGTCAGTTCCATCTTTGAGTTTAAATACCATCTACATACTGGTAACTTCTAGGTCCTTATGTCTCCATCCCTGACCTATATCCACCCAGCTCCAAAGCCATCAAACTAATTCATTATATTGCAGATATATTTGAAAGTCAAATAAACACCTCAAATCTTCACCTCAAAACAGAACTCTTAATTCCACCCTCTCCCAACATGTCCTCTATGCTAGTTTTCCTTGTCTTAGCAAATTATAGCACCGTCAACCTAGTAGAACAAACCCAAAAGCTAGAAGTCATCAGAAGTTTCTGGTTTCTCCTTTTCACATCTATGCCCCAGATCCACTCCATTAGCAACTTCTGTCAATTCCACCTCCAAACATATCCCTACTGCCCACTTCTCTCCATTCCCATCACCTCCACCCTAATCTAAGCCAGCGTCATTTCCCATCTGGAATGCTGTAACAGCCTTCTACAGTCTCCCTACATCCATTCTTGCCTCCTTCTGGTTCCCACCATTCGCATGGCTGCCAGAGTGAGATTTCAAACATAAACCAGAAAATCACCGGTTTGTTTAGCTACCCCGCCCCCAATGACTTCTTATCGCATTTGCAATAAAAAAATCCAAATTTCCACATGTTCTAGCTTCAGCCATCTCTGACCCCGACCTGTTCATGCCAGCGTCTACACCAACCATGCGTCCACCTGTGTTGGTCAGCCAAATGGGCTCTGCCTCAGAGCCTTCTGCCTATCTGAACGGGCATTTTCTGTCCCCTCACTTGACTCTTAGATACAATTTGAATAAATAAGAGAATAAAAGATTGTTTCCCCTTATTTGTAGGGAAAATAGGAGACTTTTTTAAAAAAAGGATTATTGGAGGTCTCTGAGAAATGTGAAGCAGAAAACTGTAGGACTGCAGATCTGACTGCAGTGAATTTATAGTAAAGGTTGAACTTGAAATGAAAATAAAAGCAATCCAAACACTGTCCATTAGATAAGGCTTCCCATGATTATGAAAGAGCACTGCTAAAACAAAATGGATTGCTGTACTGAGTAAGAAATGACTAGGTGATTCAAATACACTCTTTGTCTATTTGGAACAGCTTAATTATGATGAGGTTAGATAAGCCAAAAGGTTACTGCAGATCAGTTCATTCTTTTAACTATTATTCCATAATGGAGCATTTCTAATCCTCTCCTTTTTGGTCTTTTCTCACAGGTACAAACAAGCAAAACCAAAAGAGAGGGTGTTAATATAAGCAGGAAACCAGGGTGCTGCTCAAGAATAGAAACAACATTTGGATCCTAAACTAATAAACACAAACCAAAAAGCCCCTGTTTTGCCTGCTGAGGAGGAGAGACACGTCTGCGATCAAAGAGGAAAGCCTGGAAGATATTTACAGGGATAACACAGAAGACTCCCTGCTCCCAGAAGGGGCTTCTGCTGGGCACTCAGGAGCTCCACCAACCCGAGTTCCATTCCAATGGAAACATGTACTGCCGTTTCTTATTTGTATCACAGCACTTGCTCATTGCCGGGTGGGTGAAAAACCGAATTCATAATCAATACTGTACAGTCTCACTTCTTATTGAACAAAACCCTACCTAATGATGAGTTTATTAAGTACTTTAAAAAATAGGCAAGGTGTGTTCCAAATGCCTTGTAATAAATATTGTACAAAAGCTTTGATGGATTGTCATATACGTGCTGAAAAGTCTTTGTGATATTTGCAGACATTTAGAGTTAATGAATTGAGAGAGAATGCATCATTGTTTTTTTTCCATTTAAGAGAATATAGTACAGGCTCCAATATCTAAAAACCTGCTATCCAACATACTTTCATGAATATATTCTCTTTGCATAAAGGATAATGCCTCTGTGATTCAAACAGACCATCTGAGTCAATACTTCTTAACTCAAGATTTTGTTGTTGTTGTTTTTTAATTTGAAACTTTTCTGTACCATATGGTAGAGCGCACAGAGGTAAGTATAAAATGCTAGGGGTTCAGATTGGATTTTTAAAAAAAAATTTTTTTATGTCTTTATTTTGAGAGACAGAGAACGAGCAGGGGAGGGGCAGAGAGAGAGGGAGACACAGAATCTGAAGCAGGCTCCAGGCTCTGAGCTGTCAGCCCAGAGTCCGACGCAGGGCTCAAACCCATGGACTGTGAGATCATGACCTGAGCCGCAGTCGGACACTTAATCAACTGAGCCACCCAAGCACCCCTCAGATTGGATTTTTAATCCAATTAAAATAACAACCATTAAATTAGAGATGATGAGGGGCGCCTGGGTGGCTCAGTCGGTTAAGTGTCCGACTGCAGCTCAGGTAATGATCTTATGGTTCATGGGTTCAGGTACCACATCCAGCTTTATGCTGACAGCTAGCTCAGAGCCTGGAGTCTGCCTCGGATTCTTTGTCTCGCTCTCTTTTTCTGACCCTCCCCTGCTCACGCTGCCTCTCCCTCTCTCTCAGAAATAAATAAAACATTTAAAAAAATCAGAGATGATGAAAGAGTCATAATAAACATCACAGACCACGAGTTACAGCATACAGGGGTTTCTTAAGGTGGATATGAAGTTAAAACACCTCATTTTCTGTTTCAAGGGCCTACAAAATCTTAGACTGACAGGCCAGGGAGAGCAGAAAGAACTAGATTCCAAGAATCATACCCAGGAATATCAGGGCTAGAACTGCACTCTCAATTATCACCTGCAACCCCTGCTGAGATTCTGGACTCAACACGGAGATGAACAGTTACAAAGAAAAGGGTGAGGGACAGTTTCATAAATGTGATCTTTCATTTAAAATGTGCAAGTCATTCAAAAAACCATGCACCTTCAAAGTTGGAGACAAAATAATACAAACATCACTGAAATGTCAATTTTAAAAGATTAATAACTTATATGGGTTGGCTTTCTTTAGGATTAATAATTAATAGTAAAATATATTGCATGTAGTGGTCATCAGGGACTTCCTTGCCTCAAGAAACCAAAAGAACATCTGTAAGGGGACAGAATATTATGGTTCTCTCTTGGATCATATTCCAGGCAATTTGTTTTGTTTTGTTTAAAATTTTTAAAAAGGCACAAATATCCTAAGTAGGCATATGACTCTGGAATTACTGGAAGGCCAACAGAAACATAAACTCCCAGAAACGCTGACTGAGTATAACTATATTATCAAGTTGTATATAAACTTCTTTTATTTAGGCAGAGTTTCAGAGAAACTTGACATTTCAAGGGTATGAAAAACGTTTACTTGGGGTTAATACAGTTGTCACTAAACAAGTAAGAGAAAAGATTCTTCATAATTTAGCCTCCCACCCAGGCAGCCTTTAAGTGTTAAAATTATTCCCTGACTTAATACTCCAAGGCAATGAGAAAGAATGAAACCTGGCCATTTGTAGCAACGTGGATGGAACTCAAGGGTGTTATGCTGAGTGAAATAAGTCAGGCAGAGAAGGACAGCTACCATATGTTTTCACTCATATGTGGAACAGGAGAAACTTAACGGAGGACCATGGGGGAGGGGAAGGGGAAAAAATAGTTGGGGAGAGGAAGGGAGGCAACCATGAGAGACTCTTTATTATTTTAATTAAAAAGTTTTTTTATAGTTTATTTTTGAGACAGAGAGAGAGACACAGAATCTGAAACAGGCTCCAGGTTCTGAGCCAGATGTCAGCACAGAGCCCGACGCTGGGCTTGAACCCACGAACCGCGACATCATGACCTGAGCCAAAGTCAGGCGCTTAACCAACTGAGCCACCCAGGTGCCCCGAGAGACTCTTGAAGACTGAGAACTGAGGGCTGATGGGAGTGGGGGAGAGGGGAAAGGGGGATGGGCATGGAGGAGGGTACTTGTTGGGATGAGCACTGGGTGTTATGTGGAAACCAACTTGACAATAAGCTATAAAAGAAAAAAAAAGATTATTCCCTGACTTCTAAGTGATTTATAAGTTTATTCATGAAACTTAAAAATAGATCTATATATCTTACCAATACAGCTCAGGTGCGGAAAAGTCTGTAACCGAAATGTCAATCATAAGAATAAATCCAGGCACTCAAGTTGCAACATACAAATCCTTAGTCAAAAGAACTCCTAACTATAAATCTATACTTTCTTAATATATTCAAATTAATATTCACTAGCAATTCTCTCTGAGGAATCCGTGTAGAGAGACATGGGTTAGACAAGCCCTAGGGTATGCCAGCGTGGGTGTGGCCATGCAACCAGGTGTAAATCAATCAAATTGTCAAAATTGCACTGCCTTTTCCATAAGGATAGTCTCAGAGACTTGGCCAACCACTTGCTAAAGTCAAGATATTACACGACTGCTCCTGCAGTCATTACAGCATGGTGGGGGAGGGGAATGACACTGGGGCGGCACATCTTGTTCTTATAGATTCATGCTGATTCACGCTTATCATGCTGTTCTTTTCTAAACACTTACAAAATTTTTATATTTTTTCAATCTCTTCAAATTTAGCCACAGTTTCAGGTTAAGGAAGTGGACTTGACTTTTCACAATCTGCTCCATGCCTTTTTGGAAACTGGCACATTTGCCTCTTCCGTCCCCTAGTACTTTCTCCATCCCCATGATTTCATAAGGAATACTGACAATAACCTGGAGATAAAAGACTTTAGTGCCTTCAGCTCCCGGGAGGCGAGTCAGTTGAATTTTGAAAATGTACATTCATTTAAAGTGAATGAAACCGTTACTACCTCCTCATTTTTTGAAATTTAATTTCCTCCATTTCAGGCTGTTTGTTTGGCCTGTACTATTGGGAAAGTAATTCTGCTAGCTCAAGATTATGGAAGCAAAGAAGGATAAACGCGTGATTTCCGCCTGCAAACAGCTAACACTGACAACCTCTGCCGATGGCGAGCCCAACTCCTTTCTCCTTGCTGCTGCTCTTGCCCCCACACAACCTGAAGAGTGTTTTGCACTCTCAAGTATCTTAGCTCCTTTTGAGCTCTGGCCTGTTAAAAAAGAAAATTCTTAAATGCTCATTTCTTACAATCTACTTAGCTCGGTATTAATGTGATTATGTGCTTCTTGCTTTTGTCAATCATAACAGCTTTTAAGAATTATTTTTATTTATTTTGAGAGAGTAAGCATGAGCAGGGGAGGGGCACAGAGGAAGGGAGAGAAAGAATCAGAAGCAGGCTCTGTGTACTGTCAGCATGGAGGCCTACGTGGGGCTTGATCTCCCGAACCATGAGATCATGACCTGAGCTGAAATCAAGTCCACAGCCACCCAGTGCCCCAATCATATACATCTTCTAAAAACTGTGAGCTGCTCAGAGCATTCTGTGTACCCATAAGAATTCCTCACGTAACTTCTTTTAGAAATCTCTAGTCTTGGAACCACACCGAGAGATGCTATAAACTTTTAAAAATCTGTTTTCCTCAAAGGCAAAAAGTATGAGCATAACCACATCCTGGTTCTCTTCCTTCCGATGGTGACTGTATGACAGCCTAGTGACTTTCCCCCAGTCAGCCATTACCCTTAGTCCTTTCCCATTAGACCTGGCAGTGTATTTTATGGCTCCCTCCACCTTGCGAGCTCTACAGCAGTAAGAGTTCCATGAAAGTGGTAAGAAGCTCTATATAAGCTTAACTCCAAATCAGTTGCTTGGTTAAGGAAAGGTACTCCTACAACATAATAAATCAAAGGGTAGTAGTCTTTCTGTTTGTGAAACTGCAAATGGTATTTGAACAAGACTTTTCTAGAAAGTCAACCTACATATTTCATAGTAAAATATATTTTAGGACACAGAAATCATTCAAAATTATTTTATACAGTTGTTAAACATAGAAGTTGGTCAGCTGAAAGCCAAGCCTTGGTTTGTTTTTTATACATTTAGTACCCATATGTAGCGTACAGAAGGAGTGAATCAGTTTATTTTTGTATTTTTAATTTTTTATTTGATCCTCTCTATCCTCGCATACATGAAATTTTAGAAGAGAATTCTCATCTAACATAGCACTTAAAATTTTTTAAAATGTTTATTTTAGAGAGAGAGAGAGAAAGAGAGACAGACAGACAGACAGAATGTGAACAGGGGAGGGGCAGAGAGAGAGGGAGATGCAGAATCTGAAGCAGGCTCCAGGCGCAAAGCCTGATGTGGGGCTTGAACTCATGAATCGTGAGATCATGACCTGAGCTGAAGTCAGATGCTTGACTGACTGAGCCACCCAGGCACCCCTGATATAGCACTTTTTAATAGTCTCTATACAACTTTCTCCTAAACTGTGTTTCTTAAATCATGAAACTGATTTTGACACTCAAAATACTAAATTTTAATTGAAGCAGCATGCTGTAAGTCTTTAAAAGTAGAATTATAGTTTATATGCTAATTCCTTAAATTCCGTTATTAACATTTTAAAATGGAATCACAAAATGGTATCTGGCTATCCTGAAATGCAAAATAAGGCTAAATTAACCATTCAAATCTACTGTGTTCTAGCACACTGGAGATAACAAGTCCAAGCAGGAAAAAAGCTCAAAGCCCTTCTGGCTCTCTCTAGGGGGGAGAAGATGTAGGAATGAGAAGAGAGGGGGGAGAAGATGTAGGAATGAGAAGAGAACGGGAAATAGAGAACATTAGGACTGTTATTTTAGAAATGTTATTATATATTACATGGCATGTGTGTTCATTCTGCATGAAAACCTTTGAGGCTTCCACTTTACAGAGAAGGAGCTGAGGTATAAAGAGATTAAACAACTTGGTCAAGGTCACGTCATTAAATGTAGCAAACCTGGGATCCAAACCCAGTCAATCTGGAGCCCTGTGCTACAATGCCTGCTCCCTCCCCCATACCTATCCATCTATCTGTATCTTTTGATGAATCTCTTCTCTTGTAGAAGTTTACAAGAGTACAAGCAGATGAGAACTCTCTCCTAAGAGCCTACCCTTCCTTGAAAGGGCTGCAGCTATTGTACAGATGAGTATGCACTGAGTAAAGCAGTGAATGAGAGGGCACCCAATGAAACTTGAAGTCTCACAGGGAAGACGAACATTAAAGAAGACATTGCTTTTTTTTTTAAGTTTATTTATTTTCATTTCTTTTTTCATGTTTATTTATTTGGAGGGGCAAAGAGAGGGGGATAGGGGATTCGGAGAGGGCTCTGCGCCGACAGGAGGAGCCTGATGCAGGGCTTGAACTCACGAACGGCGAGGCGCCCCAGAAGAAGGCGTTTCAAACACAAGAGCATTATGAAAGATCAGTACAGAACACCGTGGGAATCTCCAACCTAGATGCCAAGTCTGGGCAGTCTGGGAAGACGTCCCTAAGTACATTACACTGGAGCTAAAACCTGAAGGATAGATAAACAGGAGCCCGCTGGGCCAAAAAAAAGGTGGGGGGTGGGATGGAGTTGAGGGAGTAGGACATGCAAAGACACTCGAGTTGGGAAGGGATACAGTGCTTACAGGAACTAAGAGAAATCCAGTATAGCTGGTTCTTAGAAACTAAGGAAGAGTTCACACAAGCTGAGACAAGAGCTCCAGGGCCAGTGAGTTGACGAGCATCTTACAAACAATAAGAACATCAACTGACTTACATCTAACACCAAGGCCCTTAATAACTGCTATAAGCTAACAACTACGGACATGTTCCTTCCGGTCACCTCTATATTCTATACTTCAAATGTCATCTCATTTTTCTGTTCTGTCTTCTAATCCATAAGAGCATATTCATGGTTATAAAGTTGGAAGACCCATCTGTAAATCTTTTTTTTTTTTTAAGTTTGTTTATTTTAAGATAGAGGAAGCACAAGCAGGAGAGGGGCAGAGAGAGGGGGGGAGTGAGTCCCAGCAGGTTCCACACCGTCAGCACAGAGCCCAATGAGGGGACTGAACTCACAAACTATGAGATCATGACCGGAGCCGAGACCAAGAGTTGGACACTTAACCTACTGAGCCATCCAGGTGCCCCTTAGATCTCTGTAACTCTTTAGGCCTCTGTCATTACAGGCAAATAGGACCTTAATAAATTTTTAAAATAATTTATATAATTAAATTCTTAGTCCCAACTCTGAAAAGCATGAAATACTCTGGAATCCCTGAGCCATTTCCATTTTTACAACTGGCCCGTGTCCAGTACTCTCACGAGATACAGCTTGAAGGAACACAGACTGAAACGGTGGAGTAACTGCCATTTCCTGCAGAATACTCCTGCCACCCCACCAGTCAGGAGAAAGCCTCCTGCTCACAGAGGTTACACTCAGTGTTTATTTTTTCCCAGCTTTATGGAGATATCATTGACATGTAACAAGGGTAAGTTTAAGGTGTACAATGTGATGAACTGATACACATATGTGATGTGAAATGGATAACATGATAAGGTTACTTAGCACCTGCAGTCCCCATCCCCCTCCCCCACCACGTGGGAATACTTACCATTGTTGTTTTGTTTGTGTGGTTGTAAGATTTAAGATCTATCGTCTTAACTTTCAAGAATACAACACAGTGCCAATAGTTATCGTTTCCCTGTTAGGTACAGTCACAACAGCTACAGTCACCATGTTAGTTACGGCTGCCCAGAACTTACCCATCTTACTGCCGGGCGCTTATACCCATTGGCCAACATCTCTCCATTTCCCCTACCAGCAGCCGCCCCGCAACCACCATTCTACTCTCTATTTCTAGGAGTCTGGCTTTCTTAGATTCCACAAATAAGAGAACAGAGTACTTGTCTTTCTCGGTCAGAAATCACATTTTTTGCCTATATTACGAATTATGGCAAAGAGTATATTGTTAGAATGGGAGTGTCCATTCTCCACTGCTTCCTGGAAGCAGCCCTCATCACTCCATGGGTCAGATTTCAGCTCACTGCCCTGGGCCCTACATCGCGGGCCGTTTGAGGTCAAGTCTGCTGTACACACTCGACTCTTGCCCTGTACACCCCGGAAAGTTTTCTTTTCTCTCTCCCTTTTTTCCCTTCTTTTCTTCCTTCCTCACCACCTTCCTTCCTTTCTGTATTATTATTTTTAATGCATTTACAATTGGAAGAACTGAGCGCATGGCTAAAGAAACAATTCTTTGGTTTACAGAGCCTGTATATCTGAAAACATCTCTGAACTGTACCAAACTAAATATATTCATTCCTAAAAGCCTAATACTGCTCATTACATGTAGAATTCAATGTTAATACAGCATTGAAATTGCTTCATTATATTCAAATTATGTATAAGTAAAACATATTCTCATGTCTTTTTGAAAAGTTTTTATGGTTTTTGTTTCACTAAAGCAAGTATTTCAGTGTAGGATATATTTTCAATAATAAGCATTTCTCTAAAAAACAAAAAGCGAAAAAACTGACGCAAAGGCCAGGGATCTGAATTCTAGCAAAGGCCAGGGATCTGAATTCTAAAGTAAGCAAAGACCAGGGATCTGAATTCTAAAGTCAAAGAGTTGGTGCCCCAGGGGAAAACGCTGCTGTACCTTTGTGTGTTCTTGGCCCGAGGCAACTACACCAGTCCTGTTAACGCCCTGCCCTTCCCTTCCAACCTCCACCCCACCAGTATGGGTTTTGTCTGCTCTGGCTGGCGCCCCGCAGGGTTGTGTACACGTATAAATCACTGTCAGAGCAAAGGGCCTGCGCACTGGCCACTTGTGCACCTGCTCTTTGAAGCCCAGACCCAAGGAGAACTCTGAAGTCTGCAGGAAGAAGCCCCCTCTTTCATCCCTCCCCCCTGCTGGGTCTTGCTACAGAACAGTGGGCACACTTGGCCTCCCTCACTGGGGCTTAAGCCTGTGGGAAGTGAGGAACTATGTTCTATGCATCTCCACCCTCCACAATGCCTAGCACAGTGCTGAGTCAATACTTCTCTTCCACACACCAAACTGGCGCTTTAAATACTGTGGCTGCTACACGGATAGACTTTTAAACGGAATACAGCTCAGAAAACCTACTTTTCTTATAATTCTCAAAGACAAATCCTTTCAGTAAGCAGCATCATTAAACATAATGTTTTTGGAGGCACCTGGGTGGCTCAGTCTGTTAAGCCTAAGACTCCTTGTTTTGGCCCAGGTCATGATCTTATGGTTTGTGATTTCGAGCCCCAGGTTGGGCTCTACAGACAGCATGGAGTCTGCTTGGGATTCTGTCTCTCCCTTTCTCTCTGCCCCTTCCCCAGGTGTGCGTTCTGTCTCTGTCTCTCTCTCTCTCAAAATATATAAAGGTTTAAAAAATGTTACAAAAATAATGTTTTCAGTATACAAATGTGGTCAGATGCTCATGATATAGCTTACATGGGCAAAGCATATCATGACACAGTTATTCATTGTGACCTCAAATTCAAACAAGCTCAGGATATGCAAAATAAAAAACTAAGGGACATATCTAAGACAAACTCATACTTAAATACTTAATACGAGTATTACTGCAGGGTCTAATTATTGGGTAATTTTTAATTTGTTTAATGTTTATTTTTGAAAGAGGAAGAGACAGAGTGTGAGGGGGAGGGGCAGAGAGAGAGGGAGACACAGAATCTGAAGCAGGTTCCAGGCTCTGAGCTGTCAGCACAGAGCCCGATGCGGGACTCAAACTTATAAACTGTGAGACCGTGACCTCAGCTGAAGCTGGATGCTTAACCGACGGAGCCACCCTGGCATCTCTGTTGGGTAATTTTTTAAATGTTTTCTTTAAAATCTATTTTCTGCATGGTTTTTGCATATTCAAATTTTCACAGTGAAAACCTACTCCATAATGAGGAAAAAATTTTTAGAAAGTAGAGACCCTATTTTTAAGAACTCTGCCTTTCCAAGGTCATCAAGGGACAAGGAAGCCTGATCGAGGGGACCATTATGACAAAAAATGTGCCAAAGTTCTATGTGAATGCTGAAACTGTTAGTGTAGATTTTCCCTTAATCATTTTTTTAATAATTTTTATTTATTTTTTTAATGTTTTTTTATTTATTTCTTAGAGAGAGAGAGAGACAGCAGGGGAGGGTCAGAGAGAGAGAGAGGGAGATACAGAATCTGAAGCAGGCTCCAGGCTCTGAGCTGGCTGTTCGCACAGAGCCTGACACAGGGCTCGAACCCATGAACCACAAGATCATGACCTGAGCCGAAGTCAGACACTTAACCGACTGAGCCACCCAGGCACCCCAATCATTTGTTTTTAATCAGCATTATTTTCACCATGTTGCATTTAACTGAAACTCAATTGATAAACAAGCTATAGAACTAAAATCTACCTTTGAGAAGTAATATAGAAGTCATCACTCTGGAAAAGACTCAACAAATTCACAATTTTCCCTTAAGGAGTCATGTATCAGGAAGAGCAAAGTAAAATGAACCTTCCTAGGAGAACAGAGAAGAAAAAATAAAGAATAAATCATCAAAAGTGGGTCCTTTTCTTTTTGAAGCCTTTATTTGATGGCATCATGTAGATTGAGTACTTAAAGAAAAACATTATTTGTAAAAAGTGCTGTCCTGTGGCTATCTACAATTTGTTCTCTGTGACACTGGTGTCAGGCATCATTAGCAAGCCTGTCATAATACCAGATAACCAGTGCCTGGTTGGCACACCAATATCTGAATCATAGTATTAATGCTTCATCCTTTTGACAAGAGGGTACAAAGCCATCTATTGTGCCCTGTCATTCTGTCCTGAGAACAGAATAAGTGGGCTCAGTAGTCTTTGCAAATCAAAGGTATGTGCTTCAACAGAATGTCCCGGACTTGAGACGGAAGATCTGTTCCTAAAGTTTCATTACAACAGCTGATAGAGACAGCTGAAAGGGAACAGAGATGTACTTGATTAGAAGCAGCAGACCCAAAACAGTGACCCTTAGAGAATTCACATTGTAGTTTTCAGATACATGATTATATAAACAACTCAACCTCTGGATTCAGAGAGTAGGCTAAGAATTAATCCCTACTTAAAAAGCAATTCAACAGCCTCTTTTTCTGTGATTGCTTTTAAATATAGGAATTTACACTGATCCTTAGAATATTTCCTAAAGTAGATGGTTAAAGGTCCTACAAATTCTAGTATACACCACAAGTGATCTGACTCTGGCGAGAATCAACACTCATTAATCAAAATTATTGAAATATTTCCCATTTACATCTCTAATCTCCACGTTTGACCAGTAATATAGTTTAAAGGATTTTTATTTTATTTATTTATTTTCTTTCATAGTTTATTGTCAAGTTGGTTTCCATATAACACCCAGTGCTCATCCCAACAAGTGCCCTCCTCCGTGTCCATCACGGACACCCCGTTTCCCTCACCCCACCCCCATTAGCCCTCAGTTTGTTCTCAGTATTCAAGAGTCTCTCATGGTTTGCTAAAAGATTTTTAAAGTGACCCTCACATAACATGGTTATGAAAAACGTCAAAATTCCAAAGAAACATTTTTCGGGATAAATGGCCACTTCTACATGTATCCCTCTATTCATATTTCTCCACTAAAACTCCTCTCCCCCACTCACCCTACCTGTAAGGCTGAGTGAATCAGGACCTTCCAGAAAAGGTCAACATAAATGAAGCGTCAGAAGATCTCCAGTCTCCCATTTCCCATTGAAGGATAGGAAGGGAAGAAAGAAGACAGCAATCAGTACCCCTAAACTAAACCAATGGCAAGAATTTTATTCCAAAAGACAATGGAATTTCTATAAATTCCAACATCAATTTGTCAGAATTAAGAAACTGCACTGTAAGAACTACAATCAAGGGTACTGAATGTCATCATTTAGCTTGCTAGCCCCGATTTTTGGTTTAAGTACTAAAAGAGAGTCTTCTGGGCCATGTCAATAGAAGTCACTTTTAAAAAAGAAAAACTCTAATACAGAACAAAATGAGGAATAATCAAAATTGGAAGGAAAAAACACTATATTGTAAACCTGAAACTAATTATACTAGAATTAATTGTAAGTTGAATAAACTATGGATATCCATGAGAATGAAAGCTATGGAGCTATAAAAAAGAAACTAGAAAGGTGCTAGATAAAAATTAATCTAAAAAAAGTGGAGGGAAAGTGAATTTCTGTCCATTTGACATTCACTTTAAAGGATACAAAACAATTTGGACTACACTGAGAAAATACCAGAAGCTGATATGCAAGGCTCTTAGCTTGTGAGCACAACACATTCTATAGACTCTGAGTAGAAAACACTCAGAAGGGCCCCCAACAACACCCACAGCTGGCACAGGCTCTCCTCACAGGGCTGAGAGAAGACCGTGTGGGCCAAGTGTGGCCATTTTTGTTTTGTCCTAGGGTCTTAAGCAGGAGGTGTGATGGCAGGAGGCGGCAGAGCTGCAGCCCAGCGTGACTTTGGGAGTGGAAGGATATGTGTTGATCTCCAAAACACACCATGTAAGAGCTGCTGCTCCCCCTTCCTTCGAGCAGGAAGCAGAAAGTTCAGACAGAAACAGTGATAAAGTTCCCAAAATGTAGCTGCCCTTTGCTCTGGCTCCCTCCCTACCTCCTACGTCTCACCAGACATCTGATGCTACAGAGGACAGATGCTTCTACATCAAGCCGGAGAGGAACCCAGGAACATAGGAGAGGTGCTAAGGAAATAGCACCGATGGGCCTTAAGCAGAGAAATAAGAGCGGACTGTCATATTAAAAAGTAACTGGATGGTATACAGGGGAAGGAGCCAAAAATAGGTACGGGGCATGCAGGTAAAAGGTGAGGGTCACTGTCCAGGTGACAGATGATTTAGATCAAGTGGAGAAGAGCAGATGGATTGGAGATTCACCGTCTATACCCACACATATGGAGAGTTTTCCAATACCAGACCCTATCCCTAGAAGAAGTTGTCTTCTATTTGAACCTTGCAAAGTCTCAGATTACAGAAAATCTACACAGTATCTTATTTAAAAAAAAAAAGTACAAAGTTTTGTCTGGAGAAGACATGTTAGCCAGAACAACTGTTTCCAGAGAGAATCTAATACAAATGCTAAGAGAGGAGGGGCGTGGGGAAGGACAAAAGGGGGGAAATCAAGTGAGAAGATTTAGTAATTACTCCTTGGGGTATTACCTCACAGTTGCATGTGGTAGAGGTTACTGGCAAGAAATCTTTCAAAGATCACTTGAAAAAAAGTGACTCAGCCCATGCTTAGGTTATGAGATCATGAATATGAGCCAACAGCAAAAGTGAGGGAAAAAATTCTACCCTGCGTCTACTTGTGGCTGGGACAGTATTCTACACGGATTTTAAAAACACAGTATCTCAAGCAGGAAAACTATGTTAGATGACTCATCCCTGTGCTGACAAAATACTCAGAATGTATGGTGAAGAGCAGGAACACAATTTTTACATGAAATAGTAGGAAAAGCATTTCTAAGTTTTAAATGTATATAACTAGGGGCGCCCAGGTGGCTCAGTCAGTTAAGCATCCGACTTTGGCTCAGGTCATGATCGCGGTTCATGAGTTCAAGCCCTGCGCTGGGCTCTGCGCTGACACCTCAGAGCCTGGAGCCTGCTTCACATTCTGTTTCCTTCTCTCTCTGCTCCTCCAACCTCATGTTCTGTATGTCCATCTCTCGCTCTCTCTCTCAAAAATAAACATATATATAATATGTATACGTATTATGTATATCATATATATAACTAAACTAGGCATTAAAAGTAGAAATTTAATTCTAGCCCTAAAAGTTTAGATTCATATTGCCTAACCAAAGGATATTTTTTAAAGTGTTTTTTTAAAAACCATGGGATAGCTGAACTCCAGGGTCTCCTAATATTTGGGTTTATGTGATCTTGTGAATAGAACCCATAAGCCTTGGCAATCTATTTGATGGGAAGAGTCAAGGAAAAAGAGACAAAAAAAAAGATCACTTCAGGTTTCTCAATTGAATCATCAGGTAAATTTGAGTTCAATTAAAAAAAAATAAGTGGAGAGGGGAAGGAACAGTTTTGGGAACTGAAGCAAGGGATTAGGTTACATGTTATTTGAGATGATACTGAGAGGGACACCATATGGAAATATCAAGGCATCTGAATTGAGAGCTGTAAACTGGGAGTCTTCAGCGCACAGGCATTAACTGGGAAACATGTGGCCTTGGTTCGGGTGTGGGGCAATAAGAATTCCAGGCACTACTGATGGGGAAGTTGCTGCGACCTTTCTCAAAAGCATTACGGCAATAACCGAAACACGTATCTATGCACCTTTGAGAGAAGGGCTCTATTAAAGCTCGGTTCCCACATAAAAGTAAACAAAAGTACAAGATGAGTGCTCACTGCAGCCTTATCTACAAGGAATTGAGAAGTCCAACTACACGGAACCAGTGAGTAAACCCAAAACGATGAAGCACATCTGCAAACACTGACATACAATGGAATCCAACCACACTGCTGAGTACCAAAGAGGAAGCTGCAGGACAGCATTCGGTGCAAGGGGTCACTTAGGAGCCAGGTACACACTTTGTGTCTGTATGTAAAACTATATTCTAAGATGTGCTCACATCTGAACGGTGAGATGTTAAATGATTTTTACCCTCATCTTTGTCATTTTCTATGTTGTTTGAGAGGGTAATTTTAAAACCCCCACAGCATACCATTTTTTAGAAGTCTATATAGTCTCCCCTCCCTTTTCTTAAGTGTGTAAGAATTAGAGCACAATATAATCTTGGAGGTACACAATAAAAACAGGAGAGGAAGGCCACCCTGGCTGAGTACAGCTGGCTTTCAAATTTCAGGGCTGCATAAGTAGAAACACATTGTCCAAGTTGGAGCACCACTCCAGGCTCGAGACCAAACAATTAGGCTAGAGAAGTTAGTTCTGACTGACCTATGCCTGCGATCTGGTTACTGAAATGAACAGGGTGACTGGGTGTTTAACAAGTCACTCACAGAACTGGTTTCTGAACCCTGACCCTGAGGCTGAATGTGATATCGTGATTTAGGACCAGTTACTACTGTAAAACCACATCTTCAAGATTAGTAAATTACAGGGAAAACAGACAGGAGAGAAACAACTAGATAGCCCAACTACAATAAAAATATTTCCCTTAACAAAGAAAAAAAATAGAAAGATATGAGAGAGGTCAGCCTCTCCCTTAAAGCAGATAAACCTGAAAGACAGGAGGCTGACAAAAGAAAACGCCAAGCACTGTGCTCGTGTTGAGGCTGTAAAAATCACAAGGTAGTACCTGCCTTGGTGTTGAGGTGTCACAGACCAGGATAAACAAATCTCAGCTAAGAGACATATGTAGGGTGCACAAGAGTGTACGGCCAAGAGGAAATAAGTAATGGTCTCTGATGGGGACAGCCAGTTTACCTAGGCGGGGGGATGGATGGGGAGGACTGGAAAGGGAGCACGCTGGGCATTCCAGGCATGGGGATAAAGAACAAGCCAGTGCAAGGGGGGTAAAAAGCAGAGAGGCGGTGGATTATAAACCTGGTGACACAGGTGGGACACTCGGGTAACAGAAGGCTTCGCCTAGGGTACTAAAGCACTGGAACATTACTCTGTAGTGAAGAAGTCACTAAAAATTTTACCAAGGGAGCACAGCATAGCCAGACGTGTTTTAGATAGGTCATTCTGGCAACAATGTGGACTGCAGAGATGAGAGAATAGCTGAAGGGCACGGACTTTGCCACAAACCAATTAACAGCATCACGAGAAGCAGTAACAGAAGAATGAGTGCAGCCGAAAACTGGACTGGGGAACATGGAGGCGGACTCAAGAAACATACACGGAACCTAAGAAATGAACCGAGACCAGGAAGTGAATGCTTGTACACTGACGTATAGCAGAATGCTATAACTCAAACTTCAAATTACAGGAGTCCCTGAAAGAGGGGGGAAAAAAGAATAATTAATAAACAAGGAGTGTAGTTGAAAACCTAAAAACTTTAAAAGAATGAGACTGGTAATAGAAAGGGTCACCATTATCTCAAGGAAGAGCAAACGGTAGCAGCATCAAAAAGACACAAATTGAAATTCCTGTAGTTATTTGTTGGGGTGGGGAGAACTCTAAGCTTCCCAAAAGAAAGGATATTTAAAGAGTCAAAATCAAGGGGCACCTGGGTGGCTCAGTCAGTTAAGCATCGATCTCGGCTCAGGTCATGATCTCACGGTTTCCAAGTTCCAGCCCCATGTCAGGCTCTGTGGTGACCGCTCAGATTCTGTGCCTCCCTCTCTCTCTCCCTCTCCCCAAATATAAACATTAAAATTTTTTTAATAAAAAAAATAAAGAGTCAAAATCAAGAAAGATTTAAAGTGACAACTCCCTGGTGAAAGAGAAGACGTGATTTGCTTGGCAACAAAGAATCTTTCAGAGTTGTGAGGTGGTGGTTAAAAAAAATTCTTTTTTCATCTAACCATCTTTTCTTCAGGGAAGAATGAAAGGAGAAACCCCCAAGTCTAGGACTGAAGGTAGAAGGTAACCTTGTAATTTAGACCTGCTGCTGCTGGCAACAGCTACAGCCTACTGCTACCGTAATGAAAAAATAAACAGGTGACGTGACACATGAAGATGAAAACAAACCAAAGAAACATAATAAGACCAATAAATACTGGAAGCAGGCACAATCCATAAAGTACCTTATTTTTCACGGTGAAAAGTCAAAAATTACTGCTTTACAGAAAAACATAAATTGATCACAATTAGGTTGGAAAAAGTCTATGGTAAGTTCAATCCTAACATCAATTCTTCTTTGCGGCTCCTCAAAATCCTCGGGGTATATCATCTTGTTACCAACATTTGAGGCACTTTCATAATATACACAGTTGGAATTAATGTTTCACTACTTTCCAACAAATAATATGATTCATTTGTGCCTTAACCTCAGTAAATTTCACATACACTTTGTTAAACTTTATATCTAAAACTAAAACCAAGTCCATTTTTGGTACTCTTGAAAAGATTGTCCATCCTATTTAAGAAAAGGATCAGCAGATGACAAAAACCAACACTGAAATTTTTAAAAAATTTTTTAATGTTTATTTATTTTTGAGAGAGAGACAGAGTATGAGAGGGGGAGAGGCAGAGAGGGAGGGAGACACAGGCTGCAGGCTCTGAACTGTCAGCACAGAGCACAGGGGCGGACATGAGGCTCGAACCCACAAACCGCAAGATCATGACCTAAGACGAAATCAGACGCTTAACTGACTGAGCCACCCAGGTACCCAAAGAAATTATTCTTAATTATCAAGGGCTTTTAAAGAGTCAGATATGATTATTTTAGATGAGATCTTATAAGACAAATTAGCAAAACATTAAATACTTGTTAGTGATAAGATCCAGTGATTGTACCTTAAATTTTTGCCGTAAATGCTGTTACTATTTTTACAATTAAAACCAATAAAACTAGAAAAAGCCAAAACACAAATATTTAGCTACACTGTTTATAACTATGAAGACAAAAATATATACATTAATAATGACTGACAGGGGGCGCTTGGGTGGCTCAGTCGGTTAAGTGGCTGATTTCAGCTCAGGTCATGATCTCATGTTGTGGGTTCGAGCCCCACATCAGGCTCCATGCTGACAGCTCAGAGCCTGAAGGCTGCTTCGGATTCTGTGTCTCCCTCTGTCTGCCCCTGCCCCATGCAGGCTCTGTCTCTGTCTCTCAAAAAAATGAATAAATGTTAAAAAAAAAATTTTTTTTAAATAATGACTGACAGGGAACTTGCAGACATGAAAACGTGTTCAGTTCTGTTTCTGGGAAGCTGTGTATATTTATAATATAAAAATTTAATGAAAAACTGAGATACAAAAAGATTCATAGTTGACCCTATAAAAATGAAACATACCATTTCTCTTATCAAAGAGTGAATAATAGGTAGTAAGGCCATTTATACGTGATAACTATTTTACCTGAATTATCCAGTCAAGTCAATTAATTGGTGAATAAACCAATCAAAATGATTTTGTTAAAATAATGATTTCTGGGGCGCCTGGGTGGCTCAGTCAGTTGAGCGTCCGACTTCGGCTCAGGTCATGATCTCACAGCTCGTGGGTTCGAGCCCCGCGTCGGGCTCTGTGCTGACAGCTAGCCCAGAGCCTGAAGCCTGCTTCTGTGTCTCCTTCTCTCTCTCTGACCCTCCCCTGCTTACGTTCTCTCTCTCTCTCTCTCTCAGAAATAAAATAAAACATTAAAAAAAAATAAAAAAATAATGATTTCTAATTATTTTGGCCATAATTACATACTTGTCATTAATCAGTGGTATATGTATTAAAATTTTTTAAATAATGACTCTACATCAGTGGTTTAAATATTTTTGTAAAAAACAGAATTCTATCTTTAAGGAAATTTATGAGGAATTCCTTGTATAAAAATAGGTAAGACTGCAGAGTCCGATTTGAAACGCACTGCTTTACCAATTATAGACTTTCCAGACTAATACATTGGAGATTCTTTTAGTTCCTCGAGAGGGCCTCACTATGCCCTCTTAAAGGGGGAAATGGAGATTTCTATTATTAACATGTTATGTATTAAGGCTTCCCAGGGGCGCATGGGTGGCTCAGGAGGTCAGGCGTCTGACTTCCGCTCGGGTCATGATCTCACGGATCGTGAGTTCGAGCCCTGCGCCGGTCTCTGTGCTGGCAGCTCAGAGCCTGGAGCCTGCTTCAGATTCTGTGTCTCCCTCTCTCTCTGCCCCTCCCCCACTCACACAGTCTATCGCTCCCCCAAAAATGAAGAAATGTTAAAAAAAAATTTTTTTTAAAAGGCTTCCCAGAAGCATAATTTAGTCTAAGATGGTATGCTGCTCTTTCCCCCATATAACTTCTGTTTAACTATAGAATTCTTTTTTTATAAACTGAAAAGGGGGGGAAGCCACTAGAAAAAAAAATGGCAAAAGAAATGATTAAAGCATAGCAAAAGAAATGCAATGACCTTTAAACTTCTAAAAAGATCTTCAAACACTGAGATAGCATTTTTTATCCATCAGACTGATGAAACACTCACCACCATTGCTGAGGTTGTGAAAAACTGGGCATTTTTATACACTGCTGGTAGCGCAGCGGCACTCCAGGAGTGGGCTGGTGGAGACAGACCATGGCAGGTGCCCACAATAAAAAAGAACATGGTCTACAGAGATTTTGCAATTAAAACTTAAAGTTGACTTGTTTACCATCATGTGACAGCAATTTTTTTTTTAACGTAAGCAGTGAAATATTCCCTAAAAAAAATCTCTGGTTGTTTGTAATTCTGAATAATTGCTGTGGTTGCTGGTATGTGTTAAAAACATTATGCAAACTCAAATTAGACCTCTGTATTACTTATTTCTTAAACACTGAATTATATATGGAAGTTGATTGGGAGAACTCCCAGTTCGGCTTCTGATATACACGGGCTCGATTCTACACATTCTTTTCAGAAATTAAGTTCGTCATGTTTTGAAATGGTTCGAGCTCCACTTTAGTGCACTTTGTCTTGAGCCCTGTGATATACTACATATTCCAGTATTTAAACAATAGATTCCAAATAAACAAGGACAGCTGTATGCTATTTCTCCTTTCTAGGTTATCTTTTTTTTCCCCTGGTAGGAAGTCTCAGATGAGTTAATCAGACCCAAAAATATTTCCAGACAGCTGGAATCAGGGTCACACAATGAACAGTAAAACACAAAGCCTTAAAAACAGTTATTTAAAAAACAGTTCACGGAAACTGTGGTTAAGGTCATTAACTACACAACAAAATGTAAGGAAATGAACATTTACGTAGAAAAAAGAATCACGTTTTGAAGAATGGTAGGAAAGACAACAGGAGATGTTACTATTACTAGAAGAAACCAAAAGGGGCAATGTTTATTTGAATGCCTGGTTATCAACTAGCGGATCAAGTTCATGATCATTCAGTCATTTTCTCTCCATACTGCAGAACAAGAAAAAACTCAGGAGTTGTTTTTTGTTTTTTTGTTTTACTCAAATGTAATAGAAACTTAAGATGAATTTTCTGGCAGAGGTATTCAGTAAACATTTTCTATAATATTCCATTTATTTTATTTTTAATTTATTTTTACTAGCATGATTATATATTCAAATGTTTAATAAAAGAAAATAATTTGTTTCCATGTTGTTTCTACCATTATTAGAGTTCATTTTATTTCATGGTTATTACTGAAAATAATTTTATCATATAGAAGAGTGATGTATTCAAAATTACCTGCTCCAGGCATCAAATAATACTAGGTTTGCCGCTGTGTAGCCTAAAATGATACAACGAGGGTGAAAGAAGGAAAAAAAACAGGGACAGTTATAGTTACATAATAACAAACAGAAACACTGGGGAGCTAAGCCATAAATGAATAAAAATGGTTACCTACCATGCAAGTGGTGAAAGGGCTAAGGTAGGGGGTACAGATAGAAAACAGAAGCAAAATTCTAACTATACTTTTTAATATAGTTTGATTTCCGAACCATTCAAATGTTTTCATACATTCAAGAGAACGAAACTAAGTAAAAAATCTAAATCAGCAAATCATAATGCTGAAAACAAGTGGAAATAAAGAAATTTAATTGCATATCAGGTTGGTAACATAACCACATGAAGACCAAAAATATTTCAAGTCACTTTTGGACACAGTACTCTGGCATATATATAGGGACATATTCTAAGGATGATAAAATTGCAAAGAAGTCTTTAAGTTCACATAACGGTTGGAGTATACATTTAAGTAATTTTGAACCTATTTTATTTGTACTGTTAAATAAAACAAATAGGTAGTTATGAAAATGATATTAGGAACCAAGATGTTTGGTGGAAGACAGAAAACACCATAATGGATTGTGGTTTTAAATCCGCACAGGTATCAACATGAAGTTACGGCTTTAAAAATATACATGCATATACAAACGTGGCTAGAAAACTAGTATATATACACCACCGAATTATATCCACTACAGATAACGGCATCCCAGTAGCAATGGACATCACTAATGAACAGATCTTTTTTTTTTTTTAAGTTTATTTATTTTGAGGGAGGGATGGAGGAAGGGATAGAGGGAGAGGGGGAGAAGGGGAGAGACAGGAAAGGGGGGGAGAGAGAGCGCACCCGCACACATGAGAGCAGGGGAAAGACAGAGAGAGAGGAAGAGAGAGAGAGAATCCCAAGCAGGCTCCGCACTGTCAGCACAGAGCCCAATGCAGGGCTCAAATTCACAAACCCTGAGCCGAAACCAAGAGTCAGACACTTAACTGACTGAGCCCCCCGGGCGCCCCATCTAAGGCTCAGATCTTGCTTTCTAAATACCCTTCTCCATTAAAAGGAATCAAGGCTCCAGCAGGGAAAGTATAAATGAGCCTAGGTCATTATGTTTTTCTGAAAAGTAAGGAAAAAAAAAACTAATGAAAGGCTGACAAAAAGGTGTATCAGCCAGCTTGGAGAGGCTCTCACCAGCCACTTGAGAGAAATTTGAACAGCAAAAAGAATAAGAGTTATAACTGTTTATAACAAATTGAATAAACAAAAATCCACAGGTACATGATACTCTAAAAAGAGAAGGGTGGGGAGAACGCATGTGTAACCAGTGGTGGAGCCTGTAACACCAATCTCCCCTGACCTCAAAACTTCACATTATAAGTAAAGAATTAAGCATTTATTCTGCCTTTTGGGGAAAGAACTAACATTTATCTCCAGCAGAAAAGGAAAAGTTCTTTACATCAGCTAACAGACGTAGAAGAAATGACAGAATTCGTTACCCCCAGTCAAATAATTGGTTCAGGCAAGAATCATCAATAGATGCTAAACCATCTGGTATGAAACTATTGCCTCACAGATTATGTGCTAATTTCAGATGGGAAAAGTATACTGTGACACAGGAAAGATCAAATTTAGTATTGTTAACAGTCTGACAATCTGACATCCTCCTGATGCAATACTACCACCCATAATGTATCCATATCCTAGTCCAAAATTTCAATCTGAATAGAATCAAGCCATTAGACTTATGTTCCAGTTTACAAGAACTATAATGGATAGAGGAACAAGATAAATGATACTACAAAGAAATGATCAGAGAGTTTAGAATACTTGGTTTCTTAAGAAGGCAGTGCTCCCTTGCATAACGAAACAAAAACAGCAAAAGTATGAGGGTGTTCAAGAATAAAAGAGAGAGGTATAACACCCAAAGGCAACCTGTGATCCTTGAATGTATTCTGTCCAGGAAGGAAAAAAAAATCTTTATAAAACATTGAGATCATCGGGAAATTGGAATATGGCTTGAATAGTAAGGAGTATTAAGAAATTATCATTAGAAAAACATAGGCACCAAAACAGAGAGGCTAGGTTTTATTTTTTATTTTCAATGTTTATGTCTCAAAAAGTTCTCGAGAAAAGAATCAAAGGAGGGTGAGATATGGAGAAACACAGGATGAAAGCAGACATCATGAAGTAGAAAAAAAAATTAAATAATGTGAGTAACTATGAAATACGAGGGAAAGAGACGGGTGCAGTTCGAAAGTCTGTCCTTTCACATAAGGAAACATTCCATCCCATGTCAGGCTCTGAGCTGTCAGCCCAGAGCCTGACATGGGGCTTGAACTCCCGAACCATGAGATCATGACCTGAACCAAAGTTGGACGCTTAACCAACTGAGCTACCCAGGTGCCCCTCAATAAATTATTTTTTTATTATTTTGTTCAGATATCAAAAAAATTAAACATATTTAGTTATAAAATTTAAAAACATTATTGCTACTAAATCTAGAAGTGAGAGTTTAAATAACCATACACATATATAATCCTACTAACGTTATTTGTATACTAAAACAATACTAGTTAAAAAGTTAAATTGTTAGAAAGATTTAAAAGGTTAAATTATCAGAAAAGTTTATTCCTACTTAAGAAATCTTTTCTCCTATATTATATTGAAAACTAAAAATGGCATCTTGATTAGCTATTATGTGGCTGTAAAGAAACCGAAGACATTCCTAGTTCTCTCAAATGGTCAGAGAAACAATAGTATGGAGGATAGGCTATATTAATTCTGTAATGCTAACCTCTAAGTTATGTTAAATATATGTATATATTATATACATATATAGTGTATACACATAATGTATATATATACACACACCAAAAATAATTGGTGACATTTTCTTCTTCATTGGAATTTGAAAAATCAATAAAACATGACTCAGAACTTAATGGATCTTTGTGAGTCAAATTTTCTAAAGAGAAAAAAATACTAGACAAACTATTTAGAATTGTTCATAAATTTTCTCAAAATTCTCTAAAAAATCATAATTTCTCATGGGGCGCCTGGGTGGCTCAGTTGGTTAAGCATCCGACTTCAGCTCAGGTCACGATCTCATGGTCCGTGGGTTCGAGCCCCACATCGGGCTCTGTGCTGACAGCCAGCTCTCTGTCTCTGTCTCTCAAAATAAAGATATAAAAAAAAATTTTAAAGAATTTAAAAAATCTTAATTTCTCACTTTCGTGTCCCATTTATTGTCACTTGAGAGCAGCTTATTATAGAGAAAACATTTTAATATGCTTGTAGTTTAATCTCTTATGGCAATCTGAGACTACAAGAAAACTGACTACCTTTGAAATATCAAAGAAAAAGATTATTAATTTTCTATGGCGATGGGATTACAAAAGGAAATACGTGCTGAATGTTAGGAATATTTTAGGAATGAAGTATCATGAAATTTGCAGTTTACCATGGAATGCTTTAGCTAAACACAGAGGTGAAGGGTATGGACCTAGGATCATGGCCCCATTATTCTCAAGTTCTTCGTAGCTTTGAAAATTTTCATCACAAGCAGTTTAAAAAATAGAGAATTCTTTAGTGAACGCAATATTGACTAATCCTAGCAATATGTATTTCAACAGAACACATAATTCACCAAAAAAAAGTTAAGAGCTCATCCTAAGTTCTCTGCCATTCTGACCATTAGAAATCGGTCTTACATCTTTTATTTCCCTCGTTGGAAGCAGAAGGGCAGTCAGCGACACCTTCCCCAGGTTGGCCACCGGCTACCCCAGAGTTGCCGCTTTTGTCAGCGGAGGAAGAATTTTCTTCTCCCTGACTGCCACTTGAAACCTCAGCTCAACATCCTCGGAAGCCCAAATTAACGTAGACGTAGCTGTATTGAAAGCTCAAAGTCTTTTTTTAAGCCCTCCACTTGGCACCAAGATTTATATTCTGGTTTTTAACCTAAATAATACATTTTTAAAGATAACATGGCCTTTATAACCCTTCCGCCCTATTTATCATGCTCTTCTTGGGTGGAGGCATCTCATCTACACTACAACTTCTCTGTCACTTACAATTCCCCAGATGATACCCACTTCTAAATCTCAGCCTATTGAATGTTTTTACCTGGGTGTCCCCAGAGTTCCTCAAAACCAGCCAAGTCCAAATGTGAGTTCATCACCCCTCCTCCACTACCAAAAAAGTACCTAACTTGCCTCAGAGGCCAAACTAGAAACCCACGCATCAATCTTGGCTCTTTTCAAGTCTATAACAACAAATTGCAACAGTGATTATTACAGTAACACATGGTGCTTACTATATACCTGGTACTGGCCAAAACTCTGTTAATTGATTTAATCCTCACGACATTCTTCTGAGGTGAATACTGTGTTTCTCCTCATTTTACAGATGAGGAAAAGAGGCACTGAGTGGTTTAGGAATTTGCCAAAGTTTACAAAGCTACTAAGTGGTAGAGAGTTAGGATCCGAACTTCAACGCTTTGGCTCTAGAATCTGTTTTCTTTACTGTTGTACTTCCTCCTCCATCACCAAATACTACTGATTTCATCTAAATCTTTCTCCAGCTCAGGCCTCCCCATTTTAACGACTACCTTGACCCAGGGCACTATCCTCTTTTGCCTCGTTAAACCAACAGCTTCCTAACTGGACTCCTGGCCACCAGCTTTGTGGTCCAGTGTAGCCAGGGTGCTTTTCCTAAAATACAGATCTGATTATATCACAGCTCTGCTTTCACACAGAACCTTCCAACTGAACCAAGAACAGCAGTCAAATCCTTTACCATGATGCAGCCTTCAGCTTTCCTCTTCAGCCTGCACTCCTCTGTACTTCCCCCTCCACACTCCATACCTACTGTAATTCTTACATTCCTCAACATGTTTTCTCCTAGGGTTTTGTATGTGATGCCCTGTCTCTCTAGAACACTCTTCCTCCAACCGCTGGTCTGGCTATTTCTTGCACACCTTTTAGATCTACATTCATGTGTTTACACATGGACATCATTTCTTTAAAGAAGCCTCTTAATCCCCCAATTCTAAGTTCACTGCCTCTCTTATTTGATTCCCAAGGACCAAATATACACACGCGTGTGACTTATCACACCGTACTATAAATGCCTAATTTCTTGTCTCACTCCCTGAATTGCAATCATTAGGAGGAGAACAGGGACAATGTAGCAAATGCTCAATAAAAACTGAAGAATAAGATGCGACAGAGCTTGAAGTCTTTGTCAAATAAAACAGCCTTCTTGGTCTAATCTTTTTTTTCTTCATAAATCTAATAAATCTTATCTTTGGGAATATTCTAATCAAGCCATTTATGTCTAATGATTTTTCCACATCGTTCAAATTGCTTCCATTAAGTCAGTTATCCTCTCAAAATTTTAAACTGTAATAGTTAAGTGAAGACTAGAGAGAGAGAACACAATTTAACACCGTCTGCTATCTTTGAATCTCTATATGCAGTTTTCAAAAGAACGCTTTACAAAGCAATTGCCCCAGACTCTTCAACAAGGTCAATGTCATGAAAGGACAAAAAGAAACAGAAAAAAAAGCAGGAAGATTGATCTAAATTAATAGACTGAAGAGTCAGGACAAGTAAAGCAAGTGTGATTCTTCTTTGGGTCCTAGGTTTTTTAAAAAGGGAGGGAGAGAGAAAAGAAAAAAAAAAGGAAAAAAAGCTCTAAAGGATATTTTTGAAATGACAGGGGAAATCTGAACATAGCCCACATATTAAATACTTTTATTGTCTCATCCTTACATTTCTTGAGTGTGCAAATGATACTGTGGTGATGGAGGAAAATGTCCTTATTCTTAGGAGACACATGCAGCTATATCATGAGTATCACGATGCGCGGATCTAACTTTCAAGTAGTTTAACTTTACTGGGTGGCTCTGTTGGTTAAGCGTCCGACTTTGGCTCAGGTCATGATCTCACAGTTTGTGAGCTCAAACCCCGCATTAGGCTCTGTGCTGACAGCACAGACACGGATCCACCATTCCTTTCTCTCTGCCCTTCCCCGGCTCATTCTCTCTAACAAACTTTAAAAATTTTAAAAAATATTATACACACGAACACACATGAAAAAGATCAAGCAAATTTGGCATAGTTTAAAGATTAGTCTAAGCAAAAGGTATAGGGACATTCAATGGCTCTTCATTTCCCGTTTTGTAGGTCTGAACTTAAAAAGTTGGGGGAAAATAGCTACCATTTATTGAGTGGCTAATATGGGCTGGACACCAGCCTAAGATATTTACCTGTATTAACTCAGTCCTCACAAGCCCCTTTGTGAGTCTTACCTGTGAACTTAGTATGACAGACGAGTAGCCTGAGGCACCAAGAGGTTAAGTAGCTTAAAGTCACACAACTAGTCATATCACTGAGATGGGGAAGAAAGCACAGCCTCTTAAGAGGACAGAAGCTGAAGAGAAACACACAAGTGACTATAAAGACAAGCACAATAAGCCAAGGCACGTATGCACGCACAGCACGGCCGAACTCAGAGGAGAGGAAGTCGCGGAAACAGAGCGCAGGGCTCGTGGTTTTCCATCCTGTGTTCTTCTGTGGGGCTGTGGACAGGACAGAAGAATCTAGTATCGGGTTAGAAGACAGCCTGGAACAGCCTTCTTAGAGGAAGGTAGACTAGAAGAAAACTCCAAGTCTAAATCAAAAGGGGCAAGGAAGACACATGAAAGAAAGCAAAGTTGATCAAGAACATGGGAATACAGGCGGGGGTAAAAAGACACCCTGGATGGCTGTGACAGGAAACAATGAGGACTGAGTTCATATAAAATTTTGCATAAAATCAAAATGTGACTACTATTCATATTGGATATTAAGATTAACACGGGGGTGCCTGGGTGGCTCAGGTGGTTAAGTGCCCAACCCTTGATTTTAGCTCAGGTCATGATCTCATTCATGAGGCGGAGCCTGAGGCCGATGTCAGGCTCCACACTGGGTGGGGAGCCTGCCTGAGATCCTCTCCTCTCCCTCTGCCCCTACCCCTCTACCTTTCTCTTAAAAAAAAAAAATTAGCATTACGTGAAAAATTTTTCTTAAAGCAGGCTACTGAGATGTTTGAGGCATAATCAGGCAGAGCATATACAGGCTCCAGCACAGTGATTTATCACAGCCAAGAATTATATCATTAAACACACTACCCCACCCCCTCATCGAACACAAAACTCCAGAAACCTGAACAGGACACTAAAGAAATTCTAAAAAACAAAAGCCTTAGGATTACACAGTAGAGGGGCGCCTGGGTGGCTCCGTAGGTTAAGCGTCTGACTTCGACTTCAGCTCAGGTCATGATCTCACAGTTTGTGAGGTCGAGCCCCGCATCGGGCTCTGTGCTGACATCTCAGAGCTTGGAGCTGCTTCAGATTCTGTGTCTCCTTCACTCTCTGTCCCTCCCCTGCTTGCACTCTGTCTTGCTCTCTCACAAAAATAAACTTAAAAAAACTTTTTTAATTAAAAAAAGATTACACTGTAATGTCCACAGAATATACACGGACACTTATAAATAGTAGCATAAGGAAAGTATACTTTAAAAACTCTAAAACAGTTTGATAAACAAAACAATATCCTCTATGTTAATTTATAAACGCTTATGGTTTACATTTCCACCACCTTTGCTGGAATCTGGGCTTCTTCAGTGGGGGGATCCATGCCTGGGTCATTTCTACATCCCCAGTATCTAAAGCAGAGATAGGTACAGGGTATGCACTCAAATGTTGCTGATTTTATATGCTTCTAGGACTTACACTCAGAGAACTGAGAACAATAAAGTCTCAGTATATTCATTCATATTGTGATCATTTTGTAGCATGCATTTTAAGATCTCTGTTAAAAAAAAAAATAACATCAGATCCCAAAGTCAATATGCTTGAAGTACTAAAGTCTGAACTGACCATGTTTGTATTTATTTCAAACCATAGATATCAGCTATTATGAAACAGGCATAAAGCTACAGTAATTATGACAGAGACAAACTTTACCCAGAATCATTCAAGTTATATAGCGCATGTGTAGAAACCAGATCCTTCAAAAGGCCCACTGGCAAGACTGGTCCTTGGCTGGCCTCTGGGAATGTGCATTTCAGGAAGGTTCTCCCCATTCCCAGATAGGAGTATCTCACTGTGCCTGTTGGTGTAAACAGTGGGCTTCAGGCTGAGTATGTGTTTTCTCCTTGGCGGTCTAGAACTCCAAGGTGCTAGGCAGAGATGTGACCAGCCCCCATAAGAACTAGGCACTGCCTCTGATGAGCTTCCTCGGTAGACAAAATTTCACATGTGTTGTCATAACTCAATGCTGGAAGAATTAAGGGCATCCTGTGTGACTCCGGTGGGATACTGAACCCGGTTTCCTCAGACTTTGTGTCATGTGTGTCTTCCTACAGAAGTAACAGCTATGAGAAGGCCTGTATGCTGCATCTCTAAGTCCTCCCAGCAAATCACTGAATCTGCTAGCGGTTCTGGAGACCCCCGACACAGGCAACCTCTATCAGGCAGTGGTCCCAGCATTTGGAGATAATGAACATTACCAAACATTTAACACATTTCCATAAAAAGTCATAACAAAAAGAAATTTAATAGAAGCCGTTAAGATTTTGCCTTTGGACTGTGTTTTACAATAATTACTTCTTCCCAGTGGTTAATATAGGCTTCCCTCATGGGATAAGGAAATAAAAAGATAATTAATTATAAGAAATTCAATCAAACTTTAAGCTATGAATCAGGTCTCAAGCCTCCAAAGTAATAGAATTATTCTTAAGAAAGCTCATTTCCATCCCAACCCACCTTCAAGAAGTTCATATAAACCCCAAAGGGCATACATCTAGAATGGGTTTCTGGAGCACAGAGATTACATTTTGAAAGAAACGTTCCTGAGGCTCTTGTTTCTGTTTGCCTAGAGATGATTAGGGCGATGTCAGAAATCATCAATACCCTCCTTCCCCTTTTTTTCCTCCTAAAATGATGCATGCCTCACAGTAATGGGGGAAACAAACTGCTGCTCATTCCTTGGAAGAAAGAAAATTTGGAGGCAGAATATATTCAGCAATTATTAGCTACCGCCTGCATTATATACTTAAATTTATAAATAAGTATTGACATTCATTTAATAAGATGATGAGCACCCTGTGTACTAAATAATAGCACCCTAAATAAATTTAATTACCTTTTAAATTAAAAGGGTTAGATTTAAGATCCCTTTAGAGACAATACACAGTAGGCATTTTTATCCATCACAGGAAAATGTATTTGACCTAACAAGCTTCACAGCAATTTTACTTTGAAATAATTCTGCTAGCTATGAGAAAGATTAGGTGCTTTGTCAAAACTTTAAATCACAGTATGAACAGAGGTAATTAATACACAGGAATAAGGATTTGCCGTTCTGATTGTGGGTGAAATGCTTCAATATCTAATCAAAAAACTAAGATATAAATAATTACACTTTTATTGTACGATATATAAATCTGTAAGAGAAAAAAAAACACAGCAAGGTTTCTTTTTGATACGATTTTAAGTGCTCTGCTTTTCCCAACCACCAAATGGAAATCAAGTATGAGGCCAATCATAATGTTCAGCGGGAAGCCATTGGTTTCATAAGTAAAAAATATCTAGTTATTACTGGATGTAGAAAGCTGTCTCTAAGAAATACTGATGCATAGGAAACCAGTCAAACTGAACACAGTGAATGGAAATTAGCCGAAACTCTAAAATGGTCACTTATCCGGTCAACATAAATGAACCATCAACGGTATCATCTTTGCCCTCTGGGAGCAATGTCCGTGGTGTTCCCTCAGGAGCTGGAGGGTTGACTTGGGGGGACACAAGAGGGAGTAGTCAATGTTGGAAGTACTGAAGGATCTGAAAGGAGAAGAACATCTTCCATGCACCACCACGCTGCACAGAACCATTAAAGGGTTAAGAGAAAGGGAATTAAGAAGGATCAAATTTCTGTTTCAGATTCATCATGGACCTAAAATACATGGGAGGCATCAGTCAAAGGTGATTTTGAGTCATTTATTTACTAGCTAGGTAAGCGGCCCTGAGCAATTTACTTCTGTCTGGTCCCTGACTTTCCTTATCTGTAAATGAAGATAATATCTATTCTACAGGGTTGTCTAAGGATTAAATGAGATATTGAGACAATCATGTAAATGGTCTGGCATATTGGCACAGAGTATGCATTCAAAAAAGGTCAGATCACTTCTGGAGGTCACAGGTTAAAAAAACAACTTTAATTAAATTGTAAAATTTAATTGCTTTTTAATACAATGAATAGTTGGGGCTGATTTCAGACAAACATTTGAGAAGAGGTCATGAAATTTATTTCCTAGTCTTCATTCGCTCTTTTCTTTTTATTCAAAACTCTCCATCAAGCCTTGCTACTACCACTTTACAGGTGAGATCCCATTACAACAAATGTCATGTCACAAAAACCAAACATTCCCGAACATCACTCGTATCATTCAACTACAACAAGGTGATGAACACCCACGGCCTCTAGGACTCTGTCGCAGTGGGGTCACAATTTTTCTTGCCATTCTTACCAAAGAAATGATTTTCTCAAAACTTCCCATGGTTTCGTTTTACCACTGTGAAGGTCTGCTAAGAAAAACTTTTATTCAGAGACCAAAATCAACATCTACCTGAAAAACTATTGTATCTACACCAGATTTACGTATGATGATGCATAACAGACGCTCACAAAATCAGGCAAAGGTTGGCAATTAGGGCACTGACCTAGAGCTACTAGATGTCAGAACTGATAGGAGAATTCCTCTCACACTTGTTCCTCGAATTTTACATTTCAGCCTTATGCTTGCCATCTTTCATATCCTGGAGGTAAATTCTATGTTTGGCATTTGGATCTGTGGTTTAAGAAAGCTACGTACGGCAGGAGTGCAAATGCTTTGTGCACCATCATTAAACAGACTGCTCAGAAGAGGACAGAAGGAAGAGAACAGGCTTTAAAAATTTTCCACATTATGCCCCCAAGGCATATTTTCATTCCTTTTCCTTACAGATGTAACCAACAGAATTTTCTGCAGTAAAAAGAACACAGAGAACTAGGGATGGCTTTGCAAAAAGTAATTCTCTACCTAATCTTCAAATAGAACACTCAAAACTTATTTACATCTTTAAATGTTTGCTGCAGTAATAGAGTTAATTTTGCTCTTTCCGAGGCCTACAATTTACAATTAAAGCCAAATAAAGACAGATCTTAACATTTCATTCTTAAGTCTTTTAGTTGTCAGAAGATTAATGTCTTTAAACATCTGCAAAGTTGAGTTAGATTTAAAAATCGAACACGTGACATACAGCAAGATTTTATGATGAATCCCCTAATCCCACAAAGAGTGACAAATCATTTTTACCCATTCTGTCTTACCCTAAGAATCATTACTTTATATCACCTTTTGCCCTTTAAGTATTTTCAAATTCAAGTTTACAATTTCAAACTTAAACTTTTAAATGTACTTAAAGCATAAATGACTTCCAACTTTAAAGAGAAATAAAGAAGACTAAAGGGGAACTTTTCTTATTTTTTTAAATTTATCATGTGCATAATACGAGGCCAGAAAAGTCAAGCCGGGAACTTTGGTTTCTCCTACAGTTATGTGAGGTGGCTTCAGGGAGGGTCTAATGGAGATAATTATTTGCAATACTACTATAATTTTATTATTTTTTAAATGTTTATTTTGAGAGAGTGCCTGTGCACATGCAAGCAGGGGAGGGGAAGAGAGGGAGAGAGAATCTCAAGCAGGCTCTGTGGTCTCGGCGCAGAGCCCTAGGTGGGGCTCAATCTCACTAACCATGAGATCATAACCTGAGCTAAAATCAAGAGTCAAACACTTAACCCACGGAGCTACCCTGGCACCCACTCAATGCTACTATCACTTTAAAGATTGTGGGGTGGCCTGGGGGGCTCAGTCGGTTAAGCATTTGACTTCTGACTTCAGCGCCAGTCATGATCTCATGGTTGAGGAGTTAGATCCCCACGTAGGGCTCTGCTGACAGCTCGGAGCTTGGAGCCTACTTTGGATTCTGTGTCTCCTTCTCTCTCTCTGTCTCTCCCTTACTTGTGGGTGTGCTCTCTCTCTCTCTCTTTCAAAAATAAGTAGCCATTAAAAATAAATAATTAAGAAAAATAATTTTAAAGTAAAATAAAAATAAAATTAAAAATCATGCTTTTCCCTATTCACATCAACCTCTCCCAAACATTTCAAGATTTCAAGTAGTTAAATCCTCCATACTTGTAACTGATTAATTTTAACTAACATGTAAGAAAGTAGTTTATGCTTGACTACAATCGTACTGCTTTTACAGTTCCAATTTGCTGCCCACTGAGAGCAGTGCTCCTTAAAGGTAAACCACTTAAGTTGTAGCCTAATATCAGCTTCATTAATTTTCATGAAACTATCCAGCCACTTATAACTCCCCCATAAGAAATCTTTCAGATTCTGGATTCAACCCTTTTATTGTATTGTACAAAGACACAGAGGCACAGAGAACATGAAGGACTTGCGCAAGGTTACCTACAAGCGAATACACGACTTTCTTCCATTCTACTTCCTGTTACTATGTAATAGATTACTACCTAATATAAATTCTATTATTAAGCTATAGGGCCTAAAAGAAAATTTTTGGAATAAAACAACAACAACAACAAAATAAATAAAACAACCCTAACTTGACTTCAGGTAAGAGACCATCCCTGCAATTTAGCAAAAACTCGGGAGATGTTAAGTGGGACTGGTACTACCAATTTTGCTATTAAAATAATCTAAACTCTCAGCCATCTGCTCATTTAAACACACACTGAGTGTCCAGTCTGTGTCAAGCCTTGTGACAGGTGAAGAGAGTGGGTTCTCAATGTCCGTGGCAACAGGGTAAAGCTAGCCCTCAACAGGTCTCTAACAGCTGACCTTCAGGCTGTATGTTAGAAGGTGGCTTCCTTTCTTCCCCCTCAGTACTATTTATGTGGTTCAACTTGATTTTACTTTTTTTTTTTTAACTTGATTTTACTTAAGTAAAGATGTTTGGGTCATTTTGTTGTAGGTGGGAGGTGAATGTTAGTATTTGTCTGATGAATGCAATTATTCAGTGTAGTGATATGTCAAGTTTTTATGCAGTGATAAGCAAATTGTTATGCAGAGAGGACATAAAAATGTGATCAATCTGTAATTACCTTATGGAGGCAGAAAAGACATCTGCCATTTCATGAACCAGAATCCTCTGAACTAATCACCTAGAGACATAAAAATGAAAAGCACACACCTATAACATTTGCACAGCAAATACGTAAGTTTGGGCAAACTTATGTTTAAATCTGAAATTGATTTGTTGCTGACTGAAGAAAGGGCAACAACAAAATCAAATGGTATAAAGCAAAGCTGATTTCTTACCCCCTTGAAGCATGGACACACTATATCCGTTCACCTGCTTCAACTGACATGCTTCTAAGTTATCAACATTTGGTACTGTGAACTGACCACTATTTTCTAGTCAAGTGAAAAAACACACAAATAACTCAAGGAAGGACAACTTTTAACTTTAGAGTTTGTCTGATTAAAAATGACTCTCCCTTCATTATTTCCCAACTTGTGCTCATATATGATCACTCTCCTGTAATATTACCAAGATTTTATAGATCATACTTTAAGAATGCTTCCCCTCACCTACAACTAAATTACCAGAATATTCTGAACAGGTGCTACTTTGGAAGAATGTGATAGGAAGGGGACACTACATTCCTTAGACATTTTTTCAGATGAAACAAATTCTTTGGGGGTGAAAAAGTGTTTAAACCGTGTATCTGTACTCAATTCAACATCCAAAGGCATACAGAACACCTACTATATGCCAGGGACTGCAAAGGGACACAGGAGGGAGAATTTACAAAAATGATTAGTCTGTACCTTTAAAGAGTCCCTAATCTAGTGGGGAAGATGTAAACAATCGCAAGTTAATATATTAATGGTATAACAGAGATTTGGACACATGTCATAAGCATGCAGAGTCCTAAAGAAATCAAAGGGCATTTGAACAGCAAAATGAGAGAATGACACTCAGGGAAAACATTACATGTGGAGGTTGAATCCTAGAGGCAGGTTAAGAAAAGAGCAAGCTGTTCAATATGGCTTCAGTATGATGTCAGGGGGCAAGATCACGGGGCAGATTATGAAACTAGCAAATTTGGCTGAGGTCAGAAAGTTGCGAGACTTGTACATCATGCTAGAACTTACAATGTCTCCTGTACACGATTCAAGACCTTGGAGGTCTTTGGCACGAGTGTGGCATGACCAAGACGGTGTTTAGCAAAATAACCTGGCAACAGTGTGAAAGGGAAACAGCTGAAGTATGGAAAAACTTCAGGAAGAGATGCCAATTAAAGTGTATTCTTTGTCTTGGGTAAAAGACGAAGTGACTGGCAGAAGGGAAGATTCATGAATAATAATGAGAAGACCCAACTGAGATTTAGTGATTTGAGTCATGTGCACATTTACACACTTGAAATGTCACGGGAGTAGATAAGAGTCTCCCAAATATAAAAGAAAACAAGTTCAGTCAAGACCTGGGATTAACTTTAGATGACACCTCTGTTTATCTTTGAAGCTTCTTGTTCTTCTGTGTCATGTTTAGCAGCACCTTATCAAATACTTATTAAGTTCCTGTTATATAAGTACCAATTATAATACCAGTATTATGCAAGGGATTATGGTTTTGAGGTATTTGGTTAAGCTTAATAATCGACTTTTTTTAATCTATTGAGAAAAAACGGGGGCCATAACCTGATGCACAGCAATACAGAAAATACCATTTATAGGCAACCCTCAAGACTTTATGATTTAATAATCACTCTCAGGCCATAGAGACTGCATGTGTACAACCATAAGAAGATAGTTTTCATGATTTACATGAAAAGATAACTGAAGAACGTTCATTAGTGATGACTTACATTGAAACTTTCTCCTAATTTCAGCTGAGAGAATCCATATCAGGGCAAAAATAACCATGGAGTCACTCACTGTAGGACTGAGAAATCGGTTTTTTAAATAAGGGTTTTTTTTTTCTTTTTTCTTTTCTTTCTAGGGGGTGGGGTGGGCTGGTTTCGTTGTTGTTTCAGTTCGGGGGGGAAAAAGTTCTAGATCTCAAAATGGTAAGTTAAGAGTAATCAAACCCCTATATCAGAGGGTTTTGGTAAAACATGCAAACATAACAGCAAAGTCCTCCCAAGGACCCTCTTGCTTCCCACCAGCCTTGCCTAAATGATGGAATGATTTCTAAATGATACCATCATTTACTTACTTTGTGTAATTTCCTCCCACTCATTGTTAGGAGGGAAAAAAATCAAGAAAAATATTTTCTCCACATAATTGATGTATAGTTGTTTTCCTGTTTTGAAACAGCAATAGCAGCACCCAACAAAAGAAAGACTCCAAAGGTTTCTGAAAACATCCATCACTCACACGGTGGGGGGTGGTATAGGATAAGCACAGATCAGCACAGCTCCATGTCTCCTCCAGCTCGGACCCCACTCTCCTGATAGGGATGCTTCCTGCACGCAGCAAAATGGGACACAGGGACACTTTGCGCAACAAGGAGAAACCCTCTTTGGGGAGGCAGGGAGGGGGCAGCATATCAGCTCTCACACTCTCCATCTCCCAAATGGTTCTGGGTCCGGTTCTTTTCTGTCTCGGTCACACCTCCTCCATAGTCACCACAAACAAACCTGGCGGACTGGGAGCTGTGATAATTGCCCCTAAGCAAGTTCGGGGAAACAAGGTGTGTTGTGATAGCTTCAAAGTCCATTTATTTACCACTTCAATGGACCTTTGAGCCTGTGAGGAAAACAGTGAAAAAATGAGCCAGGCCTGCAAACACAGCCTGGACTCCTGCCCTCTGACCATGGAGATTCAGAACAACATTAGGAAACTTGAAAAGAGAGGTTCTCATCCTTAAGATTCCCATCTTTCAATCACTTTACAGAATCTACCTGTCTCCCTTTTCCCCTTAATAAAAATACTTAGATGCGACATTTTCCATGTTTACATACCATGTTTCTTTCTTCTTAAAATCTTTTTTGAATGTCCACTTCGTTGTTAATTAGCAGGGATTAAGAGAGAGACTTGCTTGGAAATTTAAATTCTAATTCGTCTTCGTGGTGGACAATGACAGTAACCATTCTGGTTTGCTCAAGCGCCCCATACCTTTCCTTCTAGCAATGGAAGCTGGCTCCATGGAAATCAGAAGCAAAACACCCTAGCTTTGGCCAGTCATAATATCTTTCCTTTTCTCAGTGCTGATGGTTCAAAAAAGCCAGGGCTCCTCAATAGGGCTGACAGGTAAATACTGGCAGACAGAACTTCTCTCTCTCCCTTGGGATGACTAAGTGGGAACAGTCAGTAGTCCTATTTTCTGGTCTCCTGATAAACCTGTCCTTCTTTAGAAGATAAAAATGATACCATGTTACAAAGAGAAATCCGTCTCTTCATTTACTCAGTCATTTAACATTTACTGAACCTCTGCTCTGAGCTAAGTGTTGTGCTGGGCAGTGAGGACATAAAAACAAAGTCTGATGGCTCTGTTTTGTGAATCAAAAATCAACACATTATCAGTTGGAAGATTTTTGTATAATTCCTGGATGTAAGAGGTCATCTGAGAGACACTGTTTTTATATAAGCTGGCTGCGGCAGAAGATTTTATAAAACCTATTGCTGAGCTCTTACAAAGGCAAAACAGGTTTCGGTAAAATATATGGCAGAAAATATAGATACGTGCTAAGAGGTCGGCTATGGTTTTTGTTGGCATCTAATATTACTCTTGTAATGGACTCTTGCATTTAGATTTTATTTATTTATTTATTTATNCCTGTCTCATGTTCAGGTCCTTTATCCATTTTGAGTTGATTTTTGTCTTGCATTTAGATTTTAAGCCTTCACTTCCCCCTTCAGTTCCATTCTCACATCTAATTGCCTAGTAATGTGCACTCCTCTTTCTTCTTCCTACTCCTGCTGCCTTATCAGTCCCCAAAATATGTTACCCCTCTAGTAATGAATTCTTCTATGCATAACTGCTATGCATTCTTCTATGTCATTGCACACTAACATACAATCACATGAATGTATAAATGTGCAGGTAGACATTCATATATAAGCCCACACAGGGTTGGGTTGGTTGTTTGGTTTTTCTTCATTGTTCTACAAAAGAATAGGATGTATTAATACATACTTCGGTACATATTTCTTTCCTCACTCAACAATACCTCACAGAAAGTCTAAGTTAGATCATATAATGCTGTTTTTGAATACAATACAATATCTTACATTGTGATATACTATAATTTATTTATCCATTCCACTACTAACAGGAATTGCTTGTAATTTTTGATATTACAACAGTGCTGAAGTAAAATGTCTTGTATTGACAAATGCTTTTTGCTTTGGGGACAGATTCCCTGAAGTGGAACTTTTAGACATACACAGAATATGCATGTTTTCATGTTAATAGATACTACCAGGCTGCCTTCCTAAAAAGGCAATAGCGACTGGTAATTCCAACAGCAATGTATGCAAATGACTTCCCACAGCACCAAGCCCAGGTGTTTTTGATCATCTTCATTTTTGCCAATCTTATGGATGTAAAGTAATAGCTTGGTATTATTTTAATGTGCATTTCATTGACTGCTCTTAAGACTCACCCTCTTTTGAAATGTTATTGAGCATCTGAATTTGCTTTTCTAAAATTGCCTATTCAATCCTTTCTCCATTGTCCTACTTGGTTGTTTGTGTTTTTATCAAATTGTAAGAGCTCTTTGCATATTTTACATACAAACCCTTTTATCTGACATCCCTATTGCAAATATTTTCCAAATATAAATATTTATGTTCTATGTGTTAAGTTTAAACATCTATATTGCCAATATTATTTTTTCTTCTTGTCCAACATCTAGATTTACTGTTTAATTAAAAAGGTTCTCTAGAGGATGAATTCTGCTTAAATATCAAAGTTCCTTCCTCTCCATGTAAAAAATTAGAACTCTTCCTTAAACTGTACTTTGCTAAAAGCCATCCCCCTTGCCTCTTTTATATCCATTTCTTCGGACTCTCTAGTTACCATGCTGTAAAATCTTGACATTCTAATTATTAAAGTAAATAAGACTTCTCACAGAAATTTGAAGATAAAAAAGATACTAGATGTCACCTTAAACTTTCTATCCATTACAGGGACTCTCTCTTCAACATCACTGTCAGAGAATAATCGAAACTCCACTTGCTCATTTCTAGTGATGACCTACTTTTTCACTTCGCTAGACCTTACCATTCAATTTTCCAGAAGTTTCTATTCCTTTAATTCTTAGGCCCCTATATTTTTCACATTCCTATTGAAATAACCAAATGAAGTAAATATGGAAGAGGACGGAAAATTGGACTCAGTAATTTAATTGTGATGTTCTTAGTACCTGAAGATTATTCAGTTCCTTCTCCTTTTCCTTCCAGCGAATAGCTACTTTATGCCAAATATTAGAAATACAAAGATAAGGAAAACACAGCTTCTGACCTTAAATTCATGGAAATGTAGTATGTATTTAATATACATACACATATATGTGAATATATAAATATATTGTATAGAGAGGGAAAATACAATGAAAATGCTACTCAGTATCTATTTTAAGGATCTCTAGTGCACATATTAGGTAATAAGTAGAATAATTGCAAATTATAGAAGTTAAACAAGCTGAAGATTGAAAAAGACATTTACAGTATTGAGAAAATTAAAATTTAGCACTGTTTTCTTGAATCTGATTCAATTAATTAAGCTCTAATTATACTGAATTACCTAGACAATATAATATTTGGGTCAGGCAATACAATGCATTTTATAAGAGATCTAAGAAGCCTCAGGCAATAAATCATGTATCTTGAAGAGTAATCTGGCCTAGATAAAAATTAATTTTAAAAAATGTTTCCAGCCTACAAATTTACTTGCTCATTAAGGGCCAGGTTTCCTTGGGTAATCAGTACTATCCCAAGATGGAGCAAAAATTTAGAAAACTGTAAGCACAAACATTTAACCATCTTGAAAATTTAAACAACTGAAAATTGTTTCAATGTGATAAAAACAGGGAAAAAACTTCCCAGAAAAAGGAAATCATATTAATAAGTCAGTACTACTAGGAAATTAATAAGCCAATAAATAAACAAAGTACTAACAAAATACACGAGAAGCTGAATATTACTGCTCATTCTGTCAAGGCAGAGGTTTGCTACTTCTGTGAAATTCTAAGAAACTTTGCAGATCCTTACTTGGGTTTGGAGAGTAATTTGCTTCCGATTTACTCAATGTTGACGGTCACATTTCACAAACATATGTAGGACTTCATAGGCAGTGAGCTACCATGAGCACTTATCCATCCATCCACCCAACAGTTGGCACACCCAATTCCTAATTCTAACCTCAAACTCAGAAACATGCAACGACTAGAACAAAAACACACAATATTTCTATTTATATTGACCAGAAATTTTATTCTTGGCAAAGACAAATCTCAACAAATTTCAAACTGAAGTAGTAATCAACTAAAGTATAATATCCACCTGAAAATACACTTACTGTTTAACATTAAAGTCAAAATATTTAAAAATCATAAACAGTATTAATAACAGGCAAAAAAAAAAAAGTAGCAATAGATGGGGCATGTGGGGAACTCAGTTGGTTAAGCATCTGTCTTTTGGTTTCAGATTAGGTCATGATCTCACAGTTTGAGAGTTCAAGCCCTGCATTGGGCTCTATGCTGACAGTGTAAAAGTGACAGGGGATTCTCTCTCTCTCTTTCTCCCTCTCTCTCTCCCTCTCCCTCTCCCTCTCTCTCCTGGCTTCTCTTGCTGCCCCTCCGCTGCCTGCATGCTCTCTTTCTCAAAAATAAATAAACTTTAAAAAAGTAGCAAATTGAAGAAATTCCTTTATCAGACTTCGAGGCTAAAACAGTATCAGGTAAAGGTAAACAGAACACTGAAAAAAAAAGATTTTAAAAGATTTTTTAAAGAGATTTAAATTTAAATTTTAGAAGATTTAAACGCTTCAAAATTATTAATCGGGTCTATTGCACATATTAAACAAACCCTAGAATATCCTGTAGAACAGCACAACTGTCTGCCAGGGCAAAGACCTCTATGAATAACAGCAGGTCTAAGGATCTGTTGTTTCTGTTGTATATGGCAGACTTAGACTCTGGCCTCTGCTGTGTTGCCATATTTTCTTTGATGATTATACATACTTTATTATAAGTATTCGTTAATACCTCCGTCTCTGTTATTCTATAAGCTCCCAGAGAGAAGGCTTTATTTTCCTAATAACAAACACAAACTTTAGTCCCAAGAGACTATTCAGTTTGTTTGTTATATTAGTGACATTGCATAAATATAGGATCTTAATCAGTTATTTCACACTCTGTATCTTACCTTCATAGACTTATAAAGTTACAAGTTCAAATATGCATTATAAACCAGCATTAAAAGAAAGGCACAAAAACAAAACTCAAAAACTAGCCTCAAAAACTAAACTAAAACACACCACCACATCCTTTGGAAGTCTGCAAGCTAAATATCTTCTTGAATTCCAAAAACTCACATGGAGCTTGCTCTATCCAGTGATACATTTATAGGAGAGCCTGGTAAGTGGGTTTTAAAAATCTTTAGCTTCTCTATGATTTCCTGAGTCCTGGTATTTGTATTGTGTCTAATCAATTAACAGTTATACTGGCTCCCAACATCTGCCTGCAGACAATATGGTCCAAGAGGTATTTTATAAAAATTAATTCCTGTGAAAACCGATAAAAGATCAAATATAACAAAAAACTACAGTCTTCCTAATACACATGGGGTTTTTTGTTCATTTTGTTTGTTTGGCTTTGTTTTAATGGATGGTCTTATTTTGAGGATGTATTTAAGCTCTCACAGCAGATCTGGAATCAGGCATTCTTACAAATAACAAAAACAAGTAAACAATCTAGCTAGTTTAAACCATTACTAACAAAACTCGCCAATTTGTATTAAGTATATAAAAGTACTCACATCAGCTCTCACTGAAAAGCCTTCCGCTGAGCAATCAAAATTCAAAAAGGAAAAGACCCCTAACTAAAATAAAGTTGCTTGGACATGTTAACTGAGTTGTCAATGAGTCAGGCATAAAATGCGAACAGTACTTGCGAATCCTTCCACTTGAAATACTCTAATACTGGAAATGATCTAAGTTTCTGCCAAGTTTCATACTCTAGAGAAAGATACATCATTTAACATGTATGAAGCATTACTAATTTAGAGACTGTGATTTTTTATAAGCATTTTCACCTTAATCAAATGATCAACTTAACATCAATAATGACACAAACTGATTTTTTGATGTATTCTTGCCAAAAATTTTTAAGCCAAAACTCATCATGAAGAAACAATTAGATGAATCCAATTTGGGGAAATCTCTGCAAAACAACTGGCCTAGAACCTAAAGATGTTCTGCCAAGAAAGACCCAAAAAAGGCTGGGAAATGATTCTAATTTAAAGGAGACCAAAGTGATTGGATAACTAAATGTGATATGTGACCTCTGATCAGGGGTGGGTCAGCTATAAAGGGTTTTACTGGGACATTTGGGAAATTTTAAATATAAACTATATTACATAAAGTGTTATATCTATTAAATTCTCTAGTGTGATAATTATATCATGTTTTACATAGTAGAAGTCCTTGTTCTTGGGAATATAATACATGCTGAAGTATTTAGGGGGAAAACATAAGGAAACATTTAGAGAAGAATTCTCGTGATGTCTGAATGTGTTCTCAAATGGTCTGGGGGGGGGGAAGGATTTATATACAGAGATAAAGGAAATGTGGCAAAATGTAATCAACTAATAAACTCAGAGTACATGAGTATTGATTGTTCTCTTCTTTAAAATGTGAAATTCTCAAATTTTGAAAATCTTTCACAATAAAAAGTTGGAAGGGAAAATAATCAAACAAAAATTCTAGAACTGGAAAAGAAAATAACTAAAATTAAGAACTTAATAGATTGGGTTCATGGGTCAGTTTGACAACAGAGGGGAAAAAAAAAGAGTGAGAGACCTGTAAGGGGAGTCAGAAAAAAATTATCCAGACTAAAACACAGAGAAAAGGGAAGAAAATATGGCAAGGAGTGTATGAACATATGAGACACGGTGAAAAGGTCTAACAGATATAACTATAGTTCTGGAGAAGAGGAGAAAGAGGCTGTAGCAGACACAACATATGAAAATACAGCAGCTGAGAATTTCCCAAAATTGACCTTACATAGCAAGCCATAGAGTCACGAAGCAAAATGGACACAAGAAAGATAAACAATACAAAGGAAGGCACACTTAGACACATCACAGCAAAAACTGCTCAAAAGAGGAGGAGAAACTCTTAAAAGCAGCAGAGTTGCGCTTCAGGAGAGCGACTTTCACTTCTCAGTGGAAAACAGAAGTCAGAAGACAATTGGCAATAGCATAAAATTATGCCTACCTAAATTCTATACCTAGTAAATACATTCTTCAAAAATGGAAGTGGCGGTGGGGGGCAGGGGACATGGGTTGAGCCTGGGTGGCTCAGTAGGTTGAGCATCTGACTTTGGCTCAGGTCATGATCTTGCAGTTGGTGAGTTGGAGCCTCACATCAGGCTCACTGCTGTCAACGCTGAGCCCCCTTTGAGCCCTCTGTCCTCCCCCACCACTCCCCCACTTGCACTCTCTCTCAAAAAAAAAAAAACATTTTCTCTAAAAATGGAGGTGAAACATTTCTGAACAAATACAAATCAAGAGACATTATCATCAGAATTGCACTGAAGGGAATACTGAAAGGAGTTCTTATAGCAAACAAAGAAGAATCCCATACAATAACAGTATACAGATCAATGGAAAGGGCGAAAATGTGGGTAAATCTCAATGACTATATAAAACAACAAAATCATGTCCTGAGTTTAAAATATACAAAGGATCTAAGAATAGCCCAAAAGCAAAAGGGTAATAAATGGAGTTGAGGTATTCCAAAATCATTACATCATCCAGGAAGTGATAATCAGATCAAGTAAAAAATGACTATTTCAACTTCTAGGAAATCACTAAAAGAATAATAAATGAATATATAACTGACAAGTTAATAGGATAAAATGAAATAATAAAAAATGAAGGCAAGAAAGCAGAGAAAATGGCATAGACCAGGTAGAACAAATAACAACAGAAGACTGAAACCAAAATATTATATTAAATGCAAATGGAATAAATTCTCAATTAAAAAAAATGTTTATTTTATAAACCAAAAGTATATGCCACCAACGAAAGAGCACCTTAAAATATAAGGATGCAGACAAGCTGGAAGCTAAGGGATGAAAAACATACTGTGCAACATCATCATCAAAACGAATTGGATCTGTATGCCTCTGTGCATTCAAGTATTTTATCTACTATAATAATAGTAAAACTTATATATCACTTATTAAGGTTACTAGGCTCCAAAATGGCCTCCAGTGATCACTGGCTCCTAGTATTCACCTTGTGAAGTGTGCCCCCATCCTACACTAGGTAGGGCTGGCCCATGTAATCACTAAAAGACTACAAAAATGACAGGGTATGGTTCCTAATGCCAAATCATAACAGACATTATGACTTCTCCCTTGCTCTCTCTGGCATCACTTGCTCTGGGGAAAACCAGAGGGAGAGTCAACAGCCCTATGGAGAGAACCATGTTGTGAAGAACGGAGGCCTCCTGCCAACAACAGCTGGCATGAATTTGCCAGCCATAAGAGTAAGTGTGCCATCTTGGATGCATCTTGAATGTGTCCCCCCCAACCCTAATAAAGCTGTCAGATAACTGCAGCCCTGGCCGACACCTTGACTGCCACCTCACAAGAGACTGAGCCAGCAAGCTACTCTTAAATTCCTCAACTACAGGAGCACTGAGAGACAAAAATGTTCACTATGGTCTTAAGCCATGTTATTTAGGGATAATATGTTACACTGCAACAGATAACTCATACACTTACTATGTGACAGGAGCTGGCACTTCAACTTTAATTTTTTCTATGTAGAATAATCCATAGAGGCAGAAACTATGTATCTATCACTTTACAGGTAAGAATACTGAGGTACACAAAAGTTCAGCAACCTGCTCAAAATCACAGTAGTGGAAATGGCATTTGAACCCAAACAATCTTCCACTGGAAGCTACTTTTTTTTTTTTTTTTTAATATGACATTATACTACTTTAATATGCAAGGTACTGCTCCAGGGAATGAAGACACAAAGCCTACTGGGGGAGAGACTAAAATAAATTAATGTAAATCATGATGCTGGGGAGGTAAGTGCTATGAATTAAAACAGAGCCAGCTAAGGATGTAAGCCTGGCAGGAGGGAATGAGGCTCTAGGTAGATGCGGTGGTCATGTAAGATTTGAGATGATATTTGAATGAAACAAGACAAGAGGTGTGTGGGATGGTCATGTGGATATGTAGGAGTGTTTCAGGGGAGGGAAAATAAGAGGAGAGGCCTAAGGCTAGAGGGTTCTTGGTAATATTCAAGGAAACTAAGGCTGGAACTCAGAAAGCATGGGAGAAAGTGATAGAAGCTATGGTCAGAGAAGGAGCCAGGCAAGAGCATGTAGAGATTTGCAAGCCAAAGTAGGAATATGTTACTTTATCCAAAGGGTTGTGAAAGGTCACTGAAGAATTCTGAGCAGGAAAGTGAGACAATTCATTAATGTTTTTAAAAGAAAGAGTTTTAAAATCTCCGTGGGGAAGAGACTTGAAAGGGGCAAGAACAGACATGGGGGCAATCAGTGGGAGGTCATCAGAAGTCCACCTCTAGGAGAAAGGGAAGTCTCCTTACCTTTTGACTGAGGTAGGTGGAGGCGGTGAAAAGTTGTCAGATGTGAGATGTTCCGAAGTTGGTAACCCACCGACTGTGCTGGCAGATTAGATGTGGAGTGTGAGAGAAAGGGAGAGTTGAAGACAACTTCAAGAGTTTGGGCCTGAACAACTCAACAAAGGGAGCCACCATTTATAACAGAGGGAAATGCCTGGAAACCAACAGGTTGGGTAGAAAGATGGTAACCAGGAGTCCTGTTGTAGACGTGTGCTGGCGAGATACCTACGCAACAGCTAGGCAGAGATGCTACGCAGGGGTGTAAGAAAGTTGAACTTGGAGACAGAAACTTGAGAATCACAAAAGGAGCTCCAAGGTATTCATATTTTTTACATCTTTAAACAATGTCTGCATCTTTGCCACGTATTACCTCACATACTACCATCTTACCCTTTTCAAGTGTATACTTCAGTAATGTTACCTATAGTCATGGTTTTGAAACTGATCTCCAGAGCAGTTTCATCTTGCAAAAGTAAAACTCTATACCCAGTAAACAAGTCCCCACTGCCCCTTCCCATAGCCGCTGCAGCCACTACTCTCCTTTCAGGTGAATTTGGCTACTTAGGACAACTCGCGTAAGTGGAACCACAGCACATGCATCTTTATATGACTGCCTTTTATTTCACGTAGCATCACGTCCTCAAGGTTCACATTATAGGGGCACCTGGGTGGCTCAGTCAGTTAAGCATTCGACTTCTGCTCAGGTCATGATCTCACGGTTCATGGTTTCGAGCCCCGTGTCAGGCTCTGTGCTGAGAACCAGCTCAGAGCCTGGAGCCTGTTTCAGATTCTGTGTCTCCCTCTCTCTCTGACCCTCCCCTGTTCACTGTCTCTCTCTCTCTCAGAAATAAATAAAACATTAAAAAAAATATTTTTAATGAAAAAATTTGATTTTATAATTGAAGCAGAATAAAATTTATATTTGGCAAAATTAAATATAAACATACAGACAATACAGAAAAGATGATGTAAAGAAACTAGAGAGAAATATCAGCAGGTGTTATCCTTTGATGAGGTGGCCACAGATGGTATTTTTCTATTTAATTTCTACTTCCCTACACTTAAATTTATTTTAATGTATTATTTTCAAAAAATTGAAATGGTTATTTGTATTTGCACTGTGTCACTTACATGAGTTTCTCTCTATTTTTGTTCAGTTAACCTAATTGAGTTACGCATGCCTTGTGCTTATTAATGCAGTTAATTCCAGTTGAAATTGTTATATAAACTGGAAGACTACATAGAAACCCTGGATTTCTGTCAACAAATATTTACAACCCAATGAAGCCTATTTGTTTTCTTCTCACCACCCAGCCCATTTCTTCTATTTCTGAATTTTCATTACATTTTGTTAATATATATATCTTACTATTCACATACACTTTACTTTCATTCATTGCTTTGTTACAACTTCTTTCTCCTCCTGAATTCTCCACATTTCCTAGAACACCCAGCACAATGTTACATATTTAATAGATAGTGAATACCCATTAAATTCTTGAAACCACAGAATTTTAGAGAAGAGAACCTGTCAAAAATCTCCCACTACATTCACATCTCAAGACTTGTAGAGAATCCACATTTTTATCTCCATGAAAAAGTATGTAGATTATAAGAAAACATGGACAGTACACAGAGTTTAGGATCTCACACCATTTACTGATAGTTCTGATGCCTAAAACTATACTGAAAATTCACAGCTTGAATTCTCTCTGGCTTTGAACTGTCCTCCAGGGCATTCATCTAGAATTTGCCATGGTTTTCACATGATAAATATTTAAAATTCTTTTCAAAGTAATTTTCCTATTTTCAAAGTAATAAATGCCCTTTCAAAATCATTTGCTATTTCAGAATCTGCAAAGTGGGGAATTTGAATATGAACTACTTAACAGTGTTGTATCAATGTTCAACTTCCTAAGTGGAATACACGCTAAACTAATTCTAAGTGAAATATCTACAACCAACTGTCAAACAATTCAGGAAGAAAAAAAACCTTATTTTTATCGATACAGATATACACACATACATTTACATCTGTTGGTTAATATTTTGCTACATTTGTGCAATTACTATCAGTGAATATGGGTGAAGGGATGGATACACAATTGTTAGCTGTACTATTCTTGCGACTATGCTGAAGTTTGATGTTTTGCAAAATAAGAAGAGGGAGAAAAATACATACATTGAAATTCCACCCCCCCACCCCCCAATGATATTCATTTCACGCCTGTTGATCTTTTAGATACCTTCAAATAACAGCTTTGAGGCACTGGTACTTTTATTTAGTAGCAGAGTAGAGTTTATCTAAACATTCCTAAAAAGAAAAAACATCAGAAGTCAGTTACCTAAGGATAGATCTCATATGTAAATATCAGTACCAGCTTGCTTTTGTATCAAAATGGCATTCACATGTTAAAATAGGAGACATTTAAATTTTCCAATAATTGTTTAAAAGATGGGGTAAGTATAAGGAAGGTATACTAGATATTCTTATATCTGATAAGACAAAACAATTCAAAAAAGGCTTCATGTTTCTAACCATGCTGTCAATTCACAAATACATTTTCTATATAATTTACAAGATTCAAGTCAGAGTACGATCCCCAGGTACAGTTAAAAAATGCGTTGAACAATCTGAACGAAACATGAAACTCTCAAACATCTTAACAATTAGAAGATAATTTTCAAAAGACAACAAGAGAGCTTTCATATGTATGAAAAGGAAACTGAAACCCTCAAAGGTTCAACATCATAATCATAATCACCATCACTGTCACCATCAATTTTAAAGCCATTCTCTCCCATCTCCTGAGCATCACAATTAAAATAGAGAATCGGAACATTGTGACTTACATAATATTAGTTACACTGAAGTTTTAGTCACAGGGACTAATTTTATCTCTTCCCAAATTCTAAACTAAGTTCCATGGGATTGCAATCATATTTAAAGGGATGCGGGGAGGAAAGAGAAATGAGAGTTTCTAAATAATTTATTATCGCCAAAACCAAGTTATACTTTATGTTCAATTGAGAAGTATATAAACATCAGAAATGCTGTAATAGGCAGAATGCAATCCCAAAGATGTCCCGGCCCTAAGCCTCCCTCCTCAACCTGGGAATATGCTCCTTTACGTGACAAAAGGCATTTTGCCAACGAGAATTAACCTTGAGATGCTGAGATCACCCCGAAAATCCCAATGGGCCCGATCTAATCACAAATCCATAAAAGGAGTTTAACTTGATAAGTCAGCGAGAAATGAGCCTGGAGGAGGAGGAGAATTTCAGAGCCTGAGGAGGACTCAATCTGCTATCGCCGGCTTTGAAAATGAAGGGGCCACAAGCCACAGGGTGTGGGTGGCCTCTGGAGGCTGGGAACAGCGCTCTCGGTTGACACCCAGCAAGACAACGGGATCTTGGTCCCACAATCAAGCAACTGAATTCTGCCAATGCCTGAGTAAGCAAGGAAGTACGTTTTCTCCTAGAGTGTCCAGAAAGAAAGGCAGCCCCGTGACACCTTGACTTTGGTCCAGACACAGCCCCATGCTGACTTCTGAACTTCCAAACTAAAAGATAATGCTTGTTGTTTATGCCACTAAACCTGTGGTAATTTGCTACAGTAGCAGATGAAAACTAAATATATATATGAAGAATTAAGTTTCGGGCACCTGGGTGGCTCAGTCGGTTAAGCAGCAGACTCCTGATTTCAGCACAGGGCATGATCTCACAGTTCACAGGATCAAGTCCCACATCGGACTCTGTGCTGACAGGGCAGAGCCTGCTTGGGATTCGCCCTCTCCCTCTCTCTGTCTGCCCTTCCCATGCTCACGTGCTCTCTCTCAACATAAACTTTAAAAAAAAGAATTAAGTTTATTTTACAGGTCATTGATGAGACTCTATGGAAAATACTGGGTTTAATCTGTGAAAGAAAACAGGAATGAGATTGGCGTTACATATAAAATTGAGGAATCTGCCAATCACAGTAAAAAAAATGGATGCTACCAACTTTAGTTGCTTTAAGGTAAAGAATTAAAGATCAAGGTAGAAGCTTACTTCTCCTTTTGACAAATCCACAGCTAAAAAATACGGTCCTCATTAATTCAGACCTGCAAATTTTATAAAAATGATTTTAACTATTAACATAATGAAACTTAACTCTCGTGAAACTCATTCATTTGTTTCTTTCAATATGTGGTATTCATTATTCTAGAAAAATACCTCTACCTGAGCAACAAAGATACATGGGAATAGACTTAGATGGTGAACTATGAAGGCAGACCTAATGAGGCTTGTAAGTGTTGGGGGTAAAATGAGTAGAGATCTTCTAAAAAGTATCTCTAAATCCTTATGTATTCTTTGCTGAGATGCACGTTCTAGAAAGTAATATTCATTACTAACTAGAAAATTACTGCAGGAAACCAGGAAAATTGAAAGCACAACAAAAACAAGCAAGCAATACTTTCCAGAAAAGGAAAAGAATACTGGCAGAAAAGCAAAGAAAAAGAGATGAGTGGTATTAAGTAGTATGAATGAGTGATAATACCAAACCAGTAGATTAAGAACTTGCTTTCAGATTCTGATTTTATTAAAAAGTAGCACATTGGGAATTGAGTCTCCTGTTGCTGGCTTCCTTCGGCCCGGTACTTCTGGTTATACTTCCAACTTCACACATACCATCTATGATTCTTAGGATGATAAAAGGTTTGCTACTGATGGATTCAAAAGCACAGAGAGTGGGACCTTCTGCTTCTGTGTGCAAGAGATGGAGATGCATTAAGAAAGCTGACAAGAGGGACAGAGGCTCATCTATGAAACAGTCTTTTCCAACTCCTTTTCATCTCCCAGGTGTAAGGATGTAATGCCCCAGACAGTCTTTGAACCATTCTTTTTATCCACACTTACTCTCTTAAATTGCTTTTCTTTTATGTGTATTTATTTTGAGAGAGAGGGAGAGAACAAGTGGGGGAGGGGCAGAGAGAGAGAGAGAGAGCGAGAATCACAAGCAGACTCTGTGCAAAGTCTCAGTGAGATCATGACCTGAGCTGACAGCAAGAGTCAGAAGCTTAACTAACTGAGCCACCCAGTTTGTTATTATTTTAAATGCCCATTTATAGACTAGAAGCTACCAAATTAATTTCTTTAGCCAAACCATTTACCTTAAACACAAAGATCACATATACAACTGCCTACTCCACACCTTCATGCGGATTATACAGGTATCTTTTTTTTTAAGTTTATTTATTTTGAGAGAGAGAGAGAGCACAAGCAGGGGAGGAATAGAGAGACAAGAAGAGAGAGAGAATCCCAAGAAGGCTCCGCGCTATCAGCACAGAGCCTGATGGGGGACTCGAACTCATGAACCATGAGATCATGATTTGAGCTGAAATCAAGAGTCAGACGCTTAACTGATTGAGCCACCTGGGCTCCCCTAAACAGGTATCTTAAATTTAAAATACCCTAAGGTAAGCTCCTGATCATTTGCCTCAAAATTGTTCAATTTTCTTGTCTTTGTTCGTGACAACACGGTCTTTCCAGTTCCTTGGGTCTAATTAATTACACACTCGGGCACACGTGGTAGGAACGCCATGAATTACATGCTCAGGCACATGTGGTAGGAATGCCATGAATTACACGCTCGGGCATGTGGTAGGAACGCCATGATCTTTGGGAGTCCAACAGACTTTGGGCTCAAATTCCAGCTTTTCTACTTATCTTCTGAATAACCTAAGCCATTAGAACTCTCTGTATCCCAGTCATGAGGACTGAATGAGAAAACATAGATAAAGCACTTAAGCACAATGTCTAGCATACAATAGATGATGAATAAATAAGAATTATTCACATAGAAGAGGCTGGTCATCTTCCAACACTCATTCTTCTCTTTCTTTTAAAAACAGGACACCCTACATCTCCAGGCCTCAAGTGCAAATAGATGTGTCCATGTGACTGAGTTCTAACCAATGGGAGAAGAGAATGAAATGCTGTATGTAACTCCCAGGTCATGTATTTTTTAAAAGCTGCTTGCCTCCAACATGTTTTTGCCCTGGTCACACAGACTAGAATGTGAATATGGTCGTGGTGATTTAGATTCCTCTTTGCTGGCAAGAGCAACATCTTCCTTAAGGGACAATGGGGACAAGATAAAAGTTCAAGATCCCTGGATAGCAGTGTGAACAGAACTGCCAACCAAGTGCTCACCAACACAGACATACAAACAAAAAGACAAAAAAAAAAAAAAAAAAAAAAAAAAAAAAAAAAAAAAAAACAGCAACAGTTTTCTGCATGAAAAATGATAACACCTAGGAGTAAATTCATTCTCACTACGTAGAATCCATCTGACTCCTTCGACAGTTTATTTTTCAGGCTGAATTTTCCAGAATACCCTAACAAAGGTACGAATCCTCAAAAGATATGTCACTACTGAAAAGAATAATGTGAACCGGGGGGGGCGCGACAGTATATATGGGAATTTGTGGCAGCACGTTAATAATGAAGGAATGTATCTTTTCCCTTGATTATTATACCCTGCTGCTTCATGACTATTCATTTGATAAGTTTTATTCAATATAATAGCATACTGGGTTTTCAGAGAGATATAAAATAAAACTTTCAGTGGGAAATGTTAATAGAAAGCGGAGGAGAAATAAACTTACATCCTTGCCTTCTCACTTCCCCTCAAAGGTAAAGTATTATAGGTCTGTCACCAAGGAGAAATTTTCTTTATTCATACAAGAAGGAAGTTGATGCCTGGGACCAGTATATAAGCAGCCATTTTGTTTTCCTGTTTTCCCAGAAGCCATATGACAATTTTCACTTAGACACAACGAGTGACAACACTTTATACTTTTCCATGAGCTGAAAAAAATATCACTAAAACACAAATATAAGAGCTCATACTGAACTTTGAATGCTGAACTTTAATAAATCTTAAAGTAATTAAAAGCAGATCGTAGGTCCTAAGTAAACTTAGGACTTTCATTCCTAAGTAAACTTGCTTTCATTCCAGGAAAGCAAAGGAATCTAAACCCCAGAAAGCCCTCTGAGTCTAGCATTCCCAAGATTTATTTACACCAATCCTTTCATATCTTGAAAGTAATTAAATAATCATGGATGACCAAATTATCTACTTTATACATCCTTAGCATAGTGGTAAAAAGTACAAACTATGATTCCTGGGTCTCGGCACAAGAAAAAAAAAGTACAAACTATGAGGCCAGACTCCCTGATTTCAAGTCATGGGTCCACTGGTTAATGTTTTTTGGTGCTTTAGAGCAAGGTACCTAATTTCTCTGCCTCAGTTTCCTGTAAGTGGGATTATTAATAAAACCTGCCTCACTGATGAGTCACAGATGCTGCTTTGAGGACTTAATGATTTAATTATAGAAAGTGCTCTGGAAAAGTGCTATTGCTATTGTCTTTCTAGCTCTCTTCTTTCTTCCTTCTATGTGCAGGTGTGTTTATTTATGTATTGTGTATCAAAATATACTATGAAATAGTATACAACTAAACACCTAAACACGTGCAAAGTCACTTTCTTTAACTCAATCTGAAGTTTCCATTTTTCCAAAGGCTTCAGGTTAAAATTTCTAGAGACAACTTATGTCATTCATTTAACAACTGGGTTATTGGGCACCTACTATATGGCAGGTGTGGTAATGGTTGTGATAAAATGAAAAGATAAGGTGCTTGCCTACAAAGGAGCTCATTGTCAGAGTAACACTGTCCCACAGGAGTATAATGTGAGCCCCATGGGACACCTGGGTGCCTCAGTTGGTTAACATCTGACTTCTGCTCAGGTCATGATCTCACGGTTCACAGGTTCGAGCCCCATATCAAGCGCTGTGCTGACAGCTCAGAGCCTGGAGCCTGCTTCAGATTCTGTGTCTTCCTCTCTCTCTGCCCCTCCTCTGCTCACACTCTGTGTGTGTGTCTCTCTCAAAAATACACATTAAGGGGCGCCTGGGTGGCTCAATCAGTTAAGCATCCGACTTGAGCTCAGGTGATGATCTCACAGTTTGCAGGTTTGAGCCCCACATCAGGCTCTGTGCTGACAGCTCAGAGCCTGGAGCCTGCTTTGGATTCTGTGTTTCCCTCTTTCTCTTACCTCCCCCACTCTCACTCTGTCTCTTTCTGAAAAATAAACATTAAAAAAATTTTTTAAAAGAAATATAATGTGAGCCCCAAATGTGTGCCATATGTAGAATTCTAAATTTTCTGGTGCCTACTTAAAAAAAAAGGGGGGGGGAAGGAAATAGATGAAATTATTTTAAATAATATATTTTATTTAATCCCATGTTAAAATTGCATCATTTCAATAGATAATATTTAAAATTATTAATGGCATTTTTTTGTAGTGTCTTCAAAATTCAGGGTGTATTTTACACTTACAAGCACATTTCAGTTCAGATGCTAAACTTTTATCAGAAATACTGATCTTTACCCATGTGTCCCGTGTTCATCCTACCAGCACACTACGACAGGCTATGAACTATGCTGTCTAACAGAGTAGCTACTAGCCACAGGTAGCTATTCACATTTAATATATGTTAAATAAAGGTAAAAATTCAGTTCTTCAGTTGCAATAGCCACATTTTAAGTACTCAACCAGTCACTTATGGCAAGGAACTACTCTATTGGACACTTCAGGTCTAGTGTGCAACAGCTATATTTAAATAATTTCTGTGAAGTATAGCAGGAATATCTAAGAAGTTGCGCCAAAAGAAACACATGACAGGGTACCTGGGTGTCTCCGTTGGTTAATCATCCAACTCTTCGTTTTGGCTCGGGTCATAGTCTCATGGTTTGTGAGTTTGAGCCCCACGCCGGGTTCCGTGCTGACAGTGCGGAGCCTGCTTGACATTCTCTCTCTCTCTCTCTCTCTCTCTCCCCTCGCTTCTCTCTCTCCCTCCCTCTCTCTGCCCCTCCCCCATTCTCTCTCTCTCTCAAAAAGAAATAAAGTTTTAAAAAATTTAAAAAACACACACACATTGCAGAGGAGGCGAACTGTCAACAGAAATGTAAAGGACAAGCAGGAACTTGCTAGACAGGCAAGTTAAGAGACAATACCACAGGAAAAAGGTACAAAGCCATGAGAAAAGGCCCAGGAATTTCCAAGGGTTTCTTAGCAAAACTTTAAATACCTCAAGATTACTGAAGGCATGAAACTGGCCAGGTCTTGGGCAGGGACTAAACCTGAAGTGTTTTACAGCCCATGATATAATGCTGCAGAATACTATAAAGATGTGTTAGAGGAAGCCTTTTCTCCCTAAATTCGTGGTGAAATTAAAGAAAGGAGTATTGAAATGAGAGGAAAAGGGAGAGAACCAAAGAAGCTAAATAAATGTTAAAATTCAAAATTTATGAGCATAAACATATAAGACGATACTCTGGCAAACATCATATCCCAAATAAGTTTAACCATTTTATCATTAAAACCAATGAACTTTTATGTCATCAACTTTAAAAACTTTTGAGATCTTGATTGTTTGGAGTCTTTTAGAAACTAGCTTTGGAAGTTAGTCCAAAGTGGCTTTTGACAATGCTGCTACATAATTTCTGCATCCAACAATCTCATTCAGTGAAAGCCAACCATAAAAATTTAAAGAGCCAAACGACATCTGTATTGTTTAACTGCCACTAAGTTCCCGGAATATCACTTAGAATTGTTCCAGAAAGCTGTATTGTCTAAGCAGGCTTACAATATTGAGCTATCACAAACAATACAAAGGATTAAGATTTTAACACAAAATAAGTAAAATAAAGAATTAAGATGAAAAGTTGTAAAGAAAATGTTTTGATTCCCTTAAATCACAAAATAATGAAGTTGGCACAAACACATATCCCAAACAACTGAACATTTTCTAATAATCATATGCCAAATCTAAGGCAGATAAGAAAACTTGTGACATGATCAGAGCCAAGTTCACTAGATATAACCCTTACACACCCTGGAGAAATATTGGTTTTTAAGGAAACAAAACACTATCCAAAATAGTATTTTAAGTTCTGACTGCTCCAAACTGGCCCATTCAATAGATATTTAGTAAATTAGTTTCTACAGTAAAGGTTTTTAAGAGTTTTCCTCAATTTTAGGGGCACCTGGGTGGCTCAGTCGGTTAAGCGTCCGACTTAAACTTAAGTCATGATCTCGCAGTTCGTGGGTTCGAGCCCTGCGTCGGGCTCTGTGCTGACTGCCAGCTCAGGCCTGGTCAGAGCCTGGAGCCTGTTTCAGTCTGTGACTCCCTCTCTCTCTGACCCTCCCCTGCTCACGCTGTCTCTCTCTCTCTCCCCTAGAAATAAAAAAAAAAAAAAAATTAAAAAAAAAGTTTTCCTCAATTTTAATTATTTATAAACAATACAAAACACAAAACGTATCTCAGGACCTTTGTTCTTCATAATCCAAAACAACATTCATGTAAGGAAATAACAGCTAAATTCAAATTTGAGACCATTCTAAATGAAATGAGATTTCAGTTCATCTTATCATTTAGACAGCAATTACTATAGTTCAGACAAGCCCCATATGATAATGAAATCTTGTTAGTGGTACATTTCACTCAAAGTATTAAGTATATCCCAGAAAAATGGGATTTGTTTAAGACTTCATTTTTTCCCCTGTTGATTTGCATCATAAAATCAGACAAGCAGACCAGTGCTCAGTGTTTTGGTCTGTAACACAAAAAGCAAAGTAAAAATTCTACTGAGTTGTTTTTGTTTTTTTTAACATCAAAAAAGGAAGGGGGTAGTGAGGGTGGGGAAAAACTGAAAAGGGGACGTTCTGCTCCTTCCAAGAAAATATTAATATAGAACCTCAATATGTTTAGGTACCAACATAAACACTGGGGGTTCCTGGCTCACACCCCCTAATTCTAGGTGCTCTCTGCACTCCTCTCAATCCCCTAAAGCGGATTAAAAGAAACCTTCACCAACTACCTGCCATTTCTCTGCTTCCTCTTCACAGCCAGTGGAGGAAACCGGCCTCTACTCTGTCTACTTCCTCACTTCACTGCAAATGGGCTTTTGGTCCCATCACTTCAATGAAATAGCTCTTCTCAAGGTCATCAATAAGCCTCATTTTTTTTTTTTAAGTCAATAAAGTTCTCCGATTTCCCCCCCTTTTTTAAATCATCTCTCAGCATCCTTTGACCCAACTGATTACTTCCTCCTTAAAACGTTCTTTAAAAATCACACAGGGTCCTACCTCACTGTTTATACTTTCTCAGTAGCTTTTCTTCCTTCACCAAACTTCTAAAAACCCTAGTAAGCCAGGGGTCTATTTCTGGCTCTTTCCTCTTTTCATTTTATACTCCTTTCCCAGATGACCCCATCTAGACTCAAGGCTTCAAATACCACCTATGTGCCGATGACTCTCAAATGAAATCTCTGGCCTGAATCTCCCTAGAGTTCCAGCCTCACAGCGACCACCACTTACTCCTCCACATCAGCATGAGGGTGTCTAAAAAGTTCAAACCTAACCCTTGATAATACCATCAGGGTCTACCTGACCCAAGTTTTGTTCCTTAATTTCCTTTTTGAGCAGTTCTACTTGTAAGGACTGATATTTCATGACTTTATTTTTTCTTATAGGTCTTCCAAAGAATGATGAGAAAATTTACTTTAAAAAGTAATAAAAGTCATTTTTTTCCTTACAATTTCCATATAGCTACATTGGACCCTTTTGTAAATTTAAGATATATTATTGGACCTCAGTGTTTTTCCTTATCTTGAAATCTTTTTTAGTTCATCATCCTGGAAATTTTTTCATCATTACTTATCAATTATTTCCAACTATAGTAAAAACAATTAAATAAGAGACTGGAAGAATAATGGAGTTACCTAGGAGGATGCACTACTGTACCATCCTTTGATTTTCTTATTGCATTACCCAAAAAGTATTGCCTCATCTTTCAAAAAGAAGTGTGAAGATACCATCCCTGTATTCATTTTAGGTTTCTGTGGACATAGTTGAGAATTCAGAATATTTCATTATCCACCCATAATGGCAAAAAGAAGATTGATGGAGAAAAATATTTCACAATTATTAGATGGTGTGTGAACAGGCAGGGCCTAGTTAAATTTCAGATAATGAATCTGCAAATGACAATAATCCTAGATGAATTTTCTCAGACCTAAGAAGCAGGGAGCCTACAATATATTTTTTAAGGACAAAAAGGAAATATAGACTTCGTAGGCAATGCAATAAGACTTTATCATTTGGTATGTTACAAGAATGTGGACTATCCCATTTACCTAAAGGCTGTGTGGTGGTGTTCTTTCATCTTTTATGATGCTTGTACAGCAAAATTTACTTGGTAAACCTCATAGGTGTATACATGCTGCAGGCAGGTATTTATACATAGCTATACAGAAGAGAAGGAAACCAGTGATGTAGAAATGAAGAAAAATCATTGGATAGATCATTCTAACTGGGAATTTATAAATCTAAAAAATTAAAATGCTTTTCAACTGATAATGGTCATCTTTTTTAAAAAACAAAATCATCCACCATCAAAATTTTCAAAAGTATTGCCTCTGACAAACACAAGAACCAGGAGTAATGATAAGCCAATGCATATCAGAAATATATCTGAAATCTGAAATTAGTATGTACTCAGGGTATATGTTCCAGGCTTATCAATGGCAGTTGATGAGCAGTTAATTGTATTCAAGAACTTTTCTCATTGGATATGTCTACGCCCTCACAACCAAGAAACAAAATAAACATTTAAGTTTGATTCCCAGCAAGCTATTTTGTGGATATCGACAAAATGATTCTAAAGTTTATATGGAGAGGCAAAAGATTCAGAATAGCCAACGTAATATTGAAAGACAAGAACAAACTAATTGACTTCAAGACTTTTAAAGTTACAGTAATTAAATCAGTATGGTATTGATGAAAGAACACACAAATAGATTGATGGAACAGAAAGCCCAGAAATATACTCACATAAACATAACCAACCGATCCCTGATGAAAGAGAAAGGCAACACAATGAAGATGGTCTTTTGCAACAAATGGTGCTGGAATAAATGTACATCAATATGAAAAAAAATGAAACTAGGCACATACCTTATACTCTTAATAAAAACTAACTCAAAATGAATCAGAGCTAAATGCAAAACGCAAAATTATAAAAATTCTAAATGATAACATAAGGAAAAAAAACTCTAGATGGATCCTGGGTTTAGTGATGACTTTTTAGGTATGACATCAAAGGCCCAACCCATGAAAGGACTGATTAAACTGAAGAATGGACTTCACTAAATTACAGATTTCTGCTCTGTGAAAGATACTGTCAAGATGAAAAGACAAGCCACAGAGTGGGAGAAAATATTTGCCGAAGACCATTAACCAAACTATACAAACTCAACTTTTAAAACTCAACAACAAAAAAATGAGCCAAAGGCCTTATGAGATTTCTCACCAAGGAAGATATACAGATAGCAAATAGGCAAGTGAAAAGATGTCCAACATCATATGTCACCAGAGAGACACAAATTACAACAGTGAGATACCACTATGTACCTATCAGAATGGTCAAAATCCAGAACCATGTCAACACCAAAAGCTGGTGAGGATGTAGATCAAAAGGAATTCTTATTCATGGTGATAGTGGGAATGTAAGATGGCACAGCCTCTTTGGAAGACAGTTTGGGGGTTTCTTACAAAATTAAACATATTCTTAACCATACAATCCAGTACCACTCCTTGATATTTACCTCAAGGAGTTAAAAACTTATGCCCACACAAAACCCAGGAGGTAAATGTTTATAGCGGCTTTATTCATAATTGCCAAAACTTGGAAGCAACCAACATGTCCTTCAGTAGGTGAATCGATCCACTGTAGCACATCCGGAAAGTGGAAAATTATTCAGCACTAAAAAGAAATGAGCTATCAAGATAAAAAGATATGGAGGAGGCTGCGCCTGGGTAGCTCAGTTGGTTGAGCATGAGACTCTTGATTTTGGCTCAGGTCATGATCCCACTGTACATGAAGCCTGCTTGAGATTCTCCCTCTCCCCCTCTGCGTCTTTCTCCTACTCCCTAAAATAAGGGGGGAAATTTTAAGAAAAGATACAGAGGAACCTCAAATGCATGTTACTAAGTAAAAGAAGTCAATCTGAAAGGCTACATACTATATGATTCCAACTATAGAACATTCTGGAAAAGGCAAAACTATAGAAGACAGTAAAAAGATTAGTGGTTGCCAGGGGTTAAACCTGGGGGAGGGGAAAATGAACAGATACTGCACAGAATATTTTTAGGGCAGTAAAAATACTCCGTATAATACAATAATGGTGGATACATGCCATTATATATTTGTCCAAACCTATAATATATAAACACCAGGAGTGAACCCTAAGGTTCACTTTGAGTAATAATAGGTCAATGTGCATTCATCAGTGGTAACAAATGTACCAATCTGGTGGGGGATGTTGATAATGGAGGAGGCTATGCATGAGTAGGACACGGGGTATGTAAGTTATCTCTGTACTTTCCTCTCAGTTTTACTATGAGCCTAAAACTGCTGGGGAAAAGAAGTTTTTAAACCCTGAGTTTGCTGTGTTTAAAATCTTATTAAAATCTCTAATGTTGTTTTCATTATTCCTATATGTGTACTTCTGTGCATTATTTGTAAAATAACTTAAAAACATCAAGATTGAAAGTACAAAGGGTACAATGGATTCAGATGGTAAATGGTGAGGACTATTTTTCTTGGTATGCCCACACAGAGAGGGTGTTCTCAACCCACACTTCCACATCCAACTTCAGGACTTGCCCAATTCGGCAAACAGTACCACCATGCACTTTCCTTACTGACACCAAAAAAAACTGAGTCATCCTTGACTCCTTCCTTCATACAACTCCAGTCTCTGTCAATTTCCACTGACTTCATTGCTTAAATCGCCACCGCTACCAAGTAACATAAGCCACCACCGTCTTCCCCTCCACTAGCAACAGAATCCTACCTGCTCTTCCTGCTTCCGTTTTTGCAGTCCTCTCGTCTATGTTCCATACAGATGGTCAACATTTCACTTTGAAAAACCCTCTGAACATTTTCCCATCATGTTTTCAAAAATCCAAACTCCTTCCTCTGGCTAACCAGTCTCCATGTGACCTGGCCCCTGCTACTTCTCCCAACTTGTCTCTTACTACTCTTCCCCCTTGGATCACTGTCCTTGAACATACCGGGTTTATTGTCACCTAGTAGTTCCTTCTGCCGAGAAATGTCCTTAGAGATGGCCTCGCATGCTTTCCTCATCTTTACCCTTCGGGTCTCAATCCAATTCACCTCTTCAGCGCAGCTTTCTCGGACCCTCACTAAACAGCTCTCGCCATGTGCCAAAACCTGTTTTATCTTCTCCATATTTATCAATATTATCTTATCGATAACTAAAATTACTTATGTATGTGTTTATTATCTATCTAACCTCTCCTCCCCCACAATCTTCTTAAGGATAAAAACTATCTTGTTCACCACTCCATTCCTACCACCAAGAACAGGAGCTAGCACTTAATAGGTACTCAATAAATACTTGTCACTTCATCAATGAAGGGAATCCATGAAAGTTACCCTATACTCCTTGCTTAGGACAAGATGAGAAATCTATGGGTCAGCACGCCCATTACCAGCACATTCCTAACTGAATAAGATACAGAAATGTTTCTATATCAATCTAGGATTGTCATACAGCCTCAGACTCAAAACAGACCGACAAACAGTATTAAAATGTTTAATCTGCGTGGGTCAAATAGGAAACTGCAGATACGTAGGAGAATAACATTTCTGCCCTCCTCCAAATTCCTTTCCCTGAAGAAAAGCCTATTTATAAATATCAAGCAAATGAAAAAATGCCAAATTTTGATCTCTTTCAACATTCATATTGGTTTAGTTCCACCGGAAAGAGAAAATGCAGCTCAGAACAATGTACGAGTTGGTGAGGCTCTTTCTCCTCCCCTAACTCAGGACTGCACACTACCTCACCAATCTACAGCAAACGCAACCCAGTAAGCACACAGGGACTGAGAAAGCCTTTGGCTGCATCAGTTCAAAAACATCTGTACCATCAGAGAAACAACCTCTAGCATGTGTTCTACTGACTGTCAATAAGTGACATCCCCATTGTTTTAATTCTCAATGTATTCGTTGTTAGAAAGAAGTACCTAGGTATTTCCCCAAAAATATTAGTGTACTGAAAATATTCAAGACATCTCTTCTTTTGAACTTTGGATTGAAAAGCAAAGTAAAACAATAATCCTATGAAGCAGATTCATAAAAGCTGATGCATTAATCAAAACCCATCAATGACGACAGCATTTACTGCTTCCCAAAATCAGTGAAGCAAGAACGGAGAGAAGAACATGCTTATAAGCATGTAAAATTAGTTCCATCCTAACAGCAAGGGTAGGTGAAACTTAGAAATTCGTGACCTGGGATTATCAACACTACCTTGAAATTAAAAACTATTAAAAAAAACCCTGTATTTTAGCAGCTCCTGGCCAACGAACTCACAAGTGTAGGTGGTGTGCTAAGTGAGGGAGGGGCAAGTCTTGCACCAACACCATAAGGGCCTTTGACCCCATGAGTTGCATTTGACAGTAATTCTTGCTACAAGTAAAAATAAAAGCAAAACTGCATTTTAGATCATGAAAACAACTTACTATATCTTTTGTTTTACTCCTCACTTTTCAGCAAAAACACACTCTCTTGGAAGCACACCTCTTTTAAGATCGGACCCAAATGAACAAGAGCTGTGTCTTCTGTATCTGTGTGTTATTTTTTTATGCCTTTAAAAAAAATCCTACATCCACCTGTATACAGGACAAAACCACTGCTATCTATAAAATGTAACGTATGAAATTCTACTTTCTCTCCTGACTTACATTTATAATTTGAAACTAAATTTTGGGTCATAACCCCCATTAATTTCCTCAATCAGTAGACAAAAGAGAAGTATGCCCAGATTCCTACTCAGATTACATCCTGGCCATTCTTAGTCATTTGAAACATCTTCCCCTCCCACCCCAGCTGCTAAGATGAGCCCCTAGGTCCCCAGACTTGCCATCCTTCTCCTAGGCTTAACCTCTTCCTTGCCAAACTCTGGGTTCCACGGCTATAGAGATTTTGAAAAGGAATAAAGACTGAAGGACATAAAGACACTAATCTCTATTTATAGAGAGAAACTAAAAGGTCATCTCCCAGCAGCCCTAAATCAAAGGGTTCAGGTTAAAAGGGTCACACACTTTGAAAACAAAAAGGAACTTTTAGGGATCAGTCTACCTATACCTCCTTTTACAGACAAGGAAACAGAAAAGACTACATATCAAATTAATCCCCTAATTGAACAATTCCTTAAAATTCCATATTTTAGATGAAAAGTATCTACTGGAAAATGCAAAGAACAGGAATTTCACAATAACTTGTTTCAGAAACATATCCCACTCTTCATCTGTTTAGGGAGCTTCACTGTGAAGTTCATTTATATGCACCACAAGTGAAAGCATTCAGTCATTCCGCAAACATATGCTGAGTGCCTACTATGTGAAAATAGCAGGGGTGGGAGGCGGTACAAAATCCCAGCCCTCAGTGAGCTCACATGCGAGCGAAGGGAAAGAGAAAAGACAATAAACAAAAGAAATATGCAATATGTGAAACATAGTGCATAAGCTGGTAATAAATCCTATGAAGGAAAACAAAGCAGAGAACAGAAATAGGGAGTAGGGCTGGGGCTGGCAGTGATTTAAATACAGCAGTCAGGGAAGGCTCCCTGACTGAGAAGGTAACCTGTGAGGAAAGCCATGAAGGAGGTAAGGGAACAGCCACACAGATGTCTAGAGGGAAAATATTACAGGGAAGGCAAGGTCAAAGTCTCTGAAGTGAGGGCCTGCTTGGGACGCTCAAGGAAAGGCAGGGAAGGTAATACAGCTGGAATGCATGAGGGGGAGAGCAGCTGGAGAGGAGGTCAGAGGGGCAGCAGGAAGCCAGATCGTGTGTGCTCCTGCAGGCCCCTGGAAGGGTTCCAGGAAGGTGGGCTTACTCTCAATAAAATGAGTGTCCTAAAAGGTACTGAGCAGGAGAGTGACATGACCAGACCTAGGTTTTCACACGACGACTCTAGCTACTGATGTACGGAAGACAGGTGTGCCATCTCAAGGCCAGCTGAAGGTCTCGAACAATCCTCTAAACAAAAGTTCACAGTGGCTTAGACTAGTGGAGCAGCACTAGGGTAACAAAAGGTCGTTGACCTCTGGGTACTTTCTGAAAGGACTGCGAATAGGACGCGCTGACAGACTGGATGTGGTGGGTGGGAGACGTCTGCAGACATGAGGCATCACAGTCCACACAATAGAGACACATACACAGTACACTGCATTCACCTGAGTGAACCATTCAAACAATTCTGACAGATGGATGTGTCCACGAAACCACGGCCACAATCAAGGAACAGGTCATTTCTTTCACCGCCAAGAGATTTCTCACACTGCTTTCCTTTCAGTCCCTGTGCCAGCACTGGTGTGCGGCTCTCTGGCATTATAAAAGAGCAGTTTTTAGAAGAGTGTGTAAATGGAATCTCAACAGTATAAAAGTCTGTAGAGTCTGGCATCTTTCATTCAACATAATAATTCTGAGGTTTATTTACACTGTTGCGTGTCTCACTGGGTGATTCCTCTGTATGCCTGAGTGGTGGTATAGCCCTTGTACAGTTACACCATTTTTTGTAATATATTTACCCACGGATGAACATCTGGGCTGTTTTCAGTTTGGGTCTGTGATACTGTGGTATAAGAAATACATATTTGGGGAGCACCTGGGTGGGTTGGTTGGTTAAGCATCAGACCCTTAATTTCAGCTCGGGTCATGATTTCATGGTTCGTGGGACTGAGCCCTATGTTGGGCTCCACCGAGTGGAGCCTGCTTGGGATTCTCTCTCCAGGCCCCTCCCCTTCCCCCTGTTCTCTCTCTAAATAAATAAACAAACTTAAAAAAATATATATAGGGGCGCCTGTCCGACTTTAGCTCAGCTCATGATCTTGCAATTTGTGAATTCAAACCCTGTGTCAGGCTCTGTGCTGCCAGCCTGCTTCAGATTCTGTGTCTCCCTTTCTCTCCACCCCTCCCCCATTAGTGCACTGTNTGTTGGGCTCCACCGAGTGGAGCCTGCTTGGGATTCTCTCTCCAGGCCCCTCCCCTTCCCCCTGTTCTCTCTCTAAATAAATAAACAACCTTAAAAAAATATATATAGGGGCGCCTGTCCGACTTTAGCTCAGCTCATGATCTTGCAATTTGTGAATTCAAACCCTGTGTCAGGCTCTGTGCTGCCAGCCTGCTTCAGATTCTGTGTCTCCCTTTCTCTCCACCCCTCCCCCATTAGTGCACTGTCTCTCTCTCTCTCTCAAATATAAACATTCAAAAAATTTTTTTTAATTTGTTAAAAAAAACATATTTCTAAGACATGAAAGCAACATTAAGTGTCCATCAATGGATAAAATGGATAAAGGAAATGTGGTATATATACACAATGGAATATTATTCAGCCATAAAAAAAGAAGGAAATCTTGCCATTTGTGACATGGATGGACCCTGAAGGCATTGTGGTAAGTAAAATAAACCAAAGACAAAAACCATATAATCTCACTTATGTGTCAAATCTAAACAAAGAAATCTAACTCAGACACAGAGAGCAGATTGGTAGTTGCCAGAGGCAAGGGTAAAGAGATGGGCAAAATGGATGAAGGGGGTCAAAAGGCACAAATTTCCAGTCATAAAATAAATAAATCATGAGGATGTAATGTGCAGCATGAGGACTACAGTTAATAATACCGTATTGTGGGGCACCTGGGTGGCTCAGTTGGTTAAACGTCCGACTCTGGCCCAGGTCATGATCTCATAGTTCCCCCACATCAGACTGTCTGCTGTCAGTACAGAGCCTGCTTCAGATCCTCTGCTCCCCCCGCCGACCCTCCCCACTTGCGCGCTCTCGCGCACGTTCTCTCTCTCTCTCTCTCTCAAATATAAGGATTAAAAAATAACAATATTGTATTGCACGTTTTTTACAAGCCACTAAAGTAAATCTTAAAGTTATTATCACACACACACACACACAAATTCTATGATTATGTACAATGATAGATGTTAGCTAGACTTATTGTAGTGATCATTTTACAATGTATACACCTAACAAATCATTATGTTGTGCCCCTGTGACTAACATTATGTCAATTACACCTCAATTAAAATACACATATCTTGTTCTTCCTCTGGCTCCTGGCACAAAGCTCCTAAAAACCCTTTTAGACTCTTTTGAGCAATAATGGTGACAGGAACAGCTTTTGTTATTCATAATAAGCCCCTTTTCAACCATATCCAAGTTCATGTTAACTAAATGGCTGCCATGGGCTCCTTGACACCTTACAGGTTGGGGGCTGGTTGCCAGAGGAATCAACTATCTAACTAAAGGGTTGAAACTACCAGCCTTACCTCTGACCGCAGGGGACAGAGGCCGGGTCGGACCACCAACGTCCAATGATTTCATCAATGGTGCTACGTGACGGGAGCTTCACAAAAACCCTATGTGCTAGGGTCTGGAGGCTTTCCAGGTTGGTGAACATATCCATGTGCCAACAGGTGGTGCACCCTGAACTCCAGGGGAAATAAAGCTTCTCACGAGGGGCTTCCAGACCTCTCACACCCCTTCACCTGGCTGCTCATCTGTATTCTCTATAATACACTTTATAATAAGTCAGCAACAGGAAGTAAAGCATTTCACTGAGTTTTATAAGCCATTATATGGCAAACTGTGGAACCTGAGGAGGGGGTTAAAAACCCTCAATTTGTGGGGCGCCTGGGTGGCTTAGTCGGTTAAGCATCTGACTTTCGCTTAGGTCATGATCTCGTGGTTCGTGTGTTCGAGCCCCGCGTCGGGCTCTGTGATGACTGCCAGCTCAGAGCCTGGAGCCTGTTTCAGTCTGTGACTCCCTCTCTCTCTGACCCTCCCCTGCTCATGCTGTCTCTCTCTCTCTCTCTCTCCTAGAAATAAATAAAACATTTAGAAAAAAAAAAAAACCCTCAATTTGTAGCCAAGTTGGGCTGAAGTATGGGTAACCTGGAGACTCACTACCTGTGACTTTTTAGTAGGGGACAGTCTTGTGGGACTGAACCTTTAACCTGGGGGTCTGTGCTAACTTGTAGATAGTGTCAGAATGGAATTTAATTGCAGGACTCCCGTCTGGTATCTGCAGAGAATGAGAGAACTGTTTGACGTGGAAAACCCACATTTGGTCTCAGAAGTGTTGTGAGCAAACCACAGATCTCAGTAGTAATGGGTTAACATCGAGAAAGCTAATAGGAACATTTGGGGACCAGGTTTTGAGTGAACACAAGTTTTCATTTCTCTCAGGTAAAGATCTAGGAATGAAATACCTGGATTGTATGATTAGGTATATGTTTACCTTTTAAAAAGAAAGTGCTGAACAGTTTTCTCAAGTGGTTATAACATTTTACATTTCCACCAGCAGTTGATGACAATTCCACATCTTTGTCAACACTTGGTATTATCAGGCTTTTTAGCACAGCCATTTGAATGGGTATATATAGGTAGGATCCCATTGTGGTTTTAATTTGAATTTGCCTCATGATTAATGATACCGATCATCTTTTCATATGTTTATTAACCATTCACATATCTTTTAAGAAGCTAATTGCTGGATTTTTAGGTTTCTTTGTATTTTATCTTATTTTATTTTTCTCCCATACTGCCAGCTTTTAAGTTTCATTTTAAAAGCATGTATTAATTTCTTTCATACAGTGAAATGTCTTTCTGGGCTAATTCAGATGTGTTTAATTATTCCTCAGTATTATATATCATTTAAACTGTTTTAATAAAAAACGGTATTTGGTAATGTCACTTCCTCCTAATTATTGTTCACTGAAAACTGTCTTCGTTTTTACCGTTTGTTTGTTCTTCCTACTAAACTTAAATTTTCTGGTCAAATTTCAAAGGAAATTTGGAATTCTGGCACAATTAAAGTTAACCAACTTTGGAAGCATGCAGGTCTTTATTCTGTCATCATCATATTCAGGATCATAGTAGGACTTTCCATTTAAACCTTTTTTATCTTTCAGCAAAATTTTATAATTTTCTTTACTGATTAGCCTTATTTTTTTCCATTAAGGCATTCTTTGATGCAACAGTAAATGGAACATTTTCCCACTACATTACCTTATTATGTTATAGAAAAGTCACTAACCTTTTCTTTTATTCAACTCTCATCTGAATTCATATCTATTCTAAGGTTTTCATTTCCTCTCTTGTTTCTAGGTATAAGCATCCTGCTTGCAAATAATGGGAACTGTATCTCTTTTTCCATAAATCCTGCTTCTGATCTGTTACATTTTATTATGTTGTCTCAACTTGGCAAAAACAAAAACAAAACAAAAAGTTAACTAATGGTGGTATTACAGAGCCTATTTTATTCTATTTTCACAGAAATGTCTTAAATAGCATGATACTGGCTATTAGGTTGGATAGAAACTTTTTCTTTTTAATTTTGACTAATTTTGACTTCATTTGACTTCATTCTATTAAAGACACTCCATAAGGAGTATTGAGTTTTATCAAACTCTTCTGGCATCAGTTGATATAATTATGTAGTTTTTCATATTTTACCCCCATCCACACATTTTTATTCAATAGAGAAATTCTGTCTGATTATGACATATTGTTCTTTTAATACTCCGTTGAATCGGATTTGCTCGAATTTCATATTGGCTTCCCATAACTAAACTAGGTCTATAATAGCTACTTTTTTGGTGCATTGTCGAATGTGATATTGGCACAGAATGAACTGGGTGGCTGTCCATATGTATATAGGTGAACTATGAAAGAGTTTAATATAGAAAATGATTTCCTGGAAAGCCTGGAAAACGTGTCCATAAAACTATTTAGGTTCTTGTTGCATTGGTTTTGAGGAAACAGGTTTGTAATTCTCATAATTAAAGAAATGGACAAGTTATCTGACGATATAACTATTCACCCAGGAGGGACTTTCTGAGTACCCATCTATGCAGCAGTCTCCAGAGTTGGACACAACAGCCATCGCTGCTGCCCTCAAAGAGTCCGGGGGAAAAGAGACACAAGTAGTCAGAATCACTGTTAACAGTAGTAAGTATATGAAGAAAAGGTATCGGGAACTATAACACATATGGCATAAATGCCCAAACTAGGTCTCTGAAGATTAAAAGATCGTTTCCTCAAGGACATGAAATTTTGAGTTGAAACTTAAAGATAGATAGAAATGAACTGTTCAAAACAAGGGAAACAGCATTCCAGGCAAAACAAATAGGATGTACAAAGGTCCTACAGTGAAAGAAGACTGTATGTGAAATGAACAGAAAGATCCATCAGCCTCGAATGCCAGAACCAAAGTAGTAAGGCCACAGGGCTAGAGGCAGGCAGAAGTCAGATCACAAACACAGGATTTGAAGGCAAGTGGAAGGTATTTTTACCTTAAGAACAATGGAAGCTAGTTAAGGGAACTTCAAATAGAAGAGCCACAATCATATTCTTCTACTCTGCTGATTTTTATGGTTTACATTTGCTAGGAAATTTTAGATATCATCAAGATGTCTAAGAATAGCACCACAAAACTTGCAAAGCAGTCTCATAATTTTTTAGATCTCTTCCCAATTCATAGTACTCCATTTTAGTTTGTAAAGTCATTTTTTTTTTTACATTTGGTACAGGTTCCTGTATTTTATTGGGATTTTGTAAGAAATCCACTCTTGGCCCCTAGTTTCACTTGTTCAGTAAGGAACAATCAAGTAAAAAGTTCCGCCTACCTCATTGAGGGTAGGGAGTAAAAAAGCCTGTTCATGTCCTTGAGCAAAAGGTCCTCACTCACTCTTTCTCTTCTTGGGCCTTCTTTTGTCCTGTTCTCTTTATTTCTCCCTCATCTACGTTAACCTCCTTGTTTTTTGGTCTGCACCAAAATCAGCAGATCACCCTCGAGGCTGTATAATCCTACTCAAATCCACAGAAGAAATACACAACACAACTACTCCATTTGTGACTTCCCTATGGTCACTGTAAAATATTACAGCAGTGCTTCTAAGAGACTGTCCTGTATCAGAAGTCACCATGACAGGCTTCGGTGTGCCCTTAAAGATTAAAGAAAAAAAGAGGGGCACCTTGGTGGTTCAGTCGGTTAAGCATCTGACTTTGGCTCACGTCATGCCTGCTTCAGAGTCTGTCTGTCTCTCAAAAAAAAAAAATCTCGTTCTCTCTCAAAAATAAATAAACATTACAAAAATTTTTAAAGAAAAAAAGAGTGCCTGTATGGTCCAAGTAAAACTCACAGTGCTGCATTTGCATCATAACGTCTCTTAAAAGCATGTAAGAAGAGGTCAAACAATTAAAAAAATAACATTTTCAGAGAACAATGAGATTTCAGCGTGTGTAAATGTGTATGCACAGAAACTAATCCGGCAGAATTGACACATCAAAACTTGGCTAAATGTAATGTCCAAATGGAACAGCTACAGAGAGATCTTTAGGAGAGGTTATCAATCCTCAAAACAGATTTCAGATTAAAATTTTGCAATGAGGCAGTCAATTGTCTCAAAACGCCAAAATGAATTGATGCCAAATGACTTCACTGCACTTTAATTCCCAAATAGAATCCCTTATGGCTACATACTTTGACTACCTAAAAATTGTACCAGATCTCCAGGATTGGAACATTACTGCAGTTAGTGCTAACTATACTCAAGAGTTTACCTCCTGTCTCTCTCCTCCCTTCCCTGAAAGGGGAAGCTGGGTGAAGTAAGCAAGGTCCTCTCTTTGTAGGCAAATGAGAAATCAACAGTGTACCGTTCTGCTCAGAAGAGAAAGGCACGGCAATCTCTCTCTCCTTTCTGTAAGCAAAGACTATCCCTCCAGAGCAAAAAATGATCATTTCAATATGTCTATAATTGGCTATTCTTATGAAATGGAGTAATACTTCAGAATCCCTGTTATGAGCTAAGAAAGTAATCCTGGAGAAATATTCATTATCCATCCATTCTCATTTCTGTTTAACCAGTTTGGGGGGGGGGGGAAGGACAAGGGGGGATGGGCAGAGAGAAGAAGCTACTCTGTACAGACGCACTACCCTGGCAAATAAGATCAGGTTTATTTCTACTATGTGTTTATTTTCTCTGTAGAAGATGTACAAAAATAGAGAAGAAAATGCTAGAGAATAAAAACCACCCGCAATCCCACTACACAGAGGGAAACAGTATCTGGGATGATTTTCTCCTGTTCATGTTCTATTCCCCAACCCCCAGGGGAACATAGCTGTTTGACTGTACTGCCCACCTCTACCTAGAAAATGCCTCTTTAAATGATGTCTATTTCTTTATGACAGACAAAAATCTCAAGGAAAACATCGTTCTTGCAGTGATCTTCATTATAACACTTTCAGGAAGACTGGTAGCAAAAAGTGAGCCTTATGGAACATCATAAATTAAAGACGAAAATTTTTTGAAATTATATGATAGTGTATACAAGTTTATTTTAAATATTTAAAAATCTACAGAGTTTTGGCCATTTTCTTGAAAAATATACATTATAAAAAGTACTTCAAGAAGATAAAAAAAATATCTGAAGAGACCCAAAGCCAGAGATTGGAAAAAATAAGTCACTTATCTATATACCCTAAAAGTTATTTAGGATGAGTTCATTTTTAGAGGTTGAAGCCTAAAATAATGCTTACATAAAGTTAATCAGCTCATTCTATAGACTGACATAATCCCAGTAATAAAACATAATAAAAACAGCCTCTCGAAATACAAAAGCCAAACCAATTTCACTTATGCAGATACACTTTTCTTTAAAAAAGAAAATCAGCAAACTGAATGTAGATATTAACTGGACTGAAAGGAATAATACATTTGTAAATAATTTACCCAGAATTTCCAAGTTATTCTGGATGGATATCCTTCCAACTGTTTAGGAATTATAACCCCCAAAATGTTACAATGATGAAAAACAGAATCCAACCCCATAATCTTCTAGATAGGTTATCTGGTCTTTTCTTAACATTAGATAACTTAAGGACTGAAGCCTACACAACACACACACACACACACACACACACTAAATGTAATACAACACTTACAAAGAATTCATTTCCTGCGCCAATACAGACTAAACGAGGGTACTTGTGACTCACGTCTTATCTGCCATGCGACTGTGATGACGCTCTCATCATCAATCACCATCAGCCCCTCCCTGTCCATTTTATTTGGCCTAGGCACCCTACATCAGCACTGATCCTTTAACATCCAATATGTTACATTATTGCCACCTGCTTATGCAAAATGTTGGTCTTCTTTTAAGCAACTAACATAACATTTACAAATGCATTTGGGGGTGCCAAAGTGGTTCAGTCAGTTAAACATCCGACTTCAGTTTGGTTATCATGTCACCACTTGTGAGTTCGAGCCCCAGGATGGGCTCTGTGCTAACAGCTCAGAGCTTGGAGCCTGCTTCAGATTCTGTGTCTCCCTCTCTCTCTTCTCCTCCCCCTCCTGCAAGGTGTCTGTCTCTCTCGCTCGCTTTCAAAAATAAACAAACCTTTAAAAAAAATTTTTTTTAATGCATTTGGATTGGGGTGTCTGGGTGGCTCAGTCAGTAGAGTGTGTGACTCTCAATCTCAGGGTTGTGAGTTCAAGCCCCACATTGGACACAGAGATTACTTAATAAAAAATAATTAACAAAATGTATTTGGATCCTAATACTGTAAATCATCACTTTAAAAGAAATGAGGGTTACCCCATGAAGAAACCTCACTAGTATTCTGAGCAGGCATGTGACCAAAGGGCTGTGATGTTAGTCTCATCCTTACTAACAGGTGAGGGAAAGAATACTGATGTACTACCATACACAGATCATTTTTCAGTTAAAACAACTTTTCCTGCCTGTTATAGCAGAGAATACTGACAATTCTGCTCTTCCAATAACCTCAAGGACACTGGAGACAAGTAATGTTAAAGGAGAAGAATGAGCTGAGATCTGCCAGGCACTCCACCTCGACAGCACTAGCGTGGGTAAAGAAAGGGTCTTTACTAGCATAATTATGCTAACCGTGTGCAAGGCCTGTTCTGACATTAAACCTCAGTCCCGGGGTGTCTGAACGGCTCAGTTAATTAAGCAGCTGACTCTTGATTTCGGCTCAGGTCATGATCTCATGGTTGTTGAGATCGAGCCCCGCATCAGGCTCTGTGCAGACAGCGTGGAGCCTGCTTTGGACTCTCTCTCTCCCTCTCTCTGCCCTTCCTCAGCTCATGCTCTCTCCCAAAACTAAATAAATAAACAACAACAACAAAACTGAATCCTTATTCTTACACACATCCTCAAGAAATATTTGAGAAAATTAGTCAAATTAGCTGTATATGTTCACGCAGAAAATCAACAAAAAGCCCAAGTGTGATTTTCAGTACAGAGAACCACTCAAAGTCCTCTAACTGCCTTGTCGCCACACGACTGCTTTGAAAGATGCTTCTTGGCTCTATTTCAGTCCAACTGACAAAAAAGATTAAAAGAATTATCCGCTCATGCTTTCCCAGTACTGGTCTCCTTAAAATACAGCATATACTACCAAAGCTGGCACCAGACCTATCTCCTATTATAGCTTATTTTCATTTTTAGTCACTTAAAGTTCCACTACCGATTTATGTGAACCTATTAAAATGCTACATTTGCACACTTTAAAAGGAAAGGCTTAAAAGGTACTTCAATTACACTTCTAACCCTACTAGAATCAGTGTGGATATACTTACAAGAGAATTGTCCTTTCACAATCAACACGAACAAAGGATGAAAAAGTAAGTGTTCTGTGAGCTTAAGCACTTATGCTTTAAATATAGAAAAATAGTAGTTCTCACGTTTATTTAAGGTGATGGAGTACCAGAAACATTTATGAAGCTTTTACATATACAATTTTTTTAATATTTAATTTTAGGGGTGCCTGGGTGGCTCAGTCAGTTAAGCGTCCAACTTTGGCTCAGGTCATGATCGCATGGTTTATGGGTTCGAGCCCCATGTCAGGCTCTGTGCTGCCCCCTCAGAGCCTGGAGCCTGTTTCCGATTCTGTGTCTCCCTCTCCCTCTGTCCCTGCCTCACTCGTGCTCTGTCCGTCTGTCTCTCTTTCTCTCTCAAAAATAAACATTTAAAAAGAAGAATACTTAATTTTTTGTACCTGGAGCTGATGTAAATAATTAATAGGTTTCAATTATTTAATAATAGTTATAGGAGAAAATGTAAAATTAATCAGTTTTCTGAAATCTGGAAAATAATTATTACTCCATTAATTTAACATTATCCTATAAGCAAACTCACTTATCTTGGCGATCATTTCCTCCCTCCCCCAGGATAGCTCTGCAGAAAAGAGATATAATAACAAGTACCGGCGAGGACATGGAGAAACTGCACCCCTCACGCTGCACGGCTGGCAGGGACGCAAGATGCTGCAGCCACTCTGGAAATCAGTGTCACAGGTGCCCAAGTGGCTAAACGCAGACACACCATATTACTCAGCAAGTCTGCTGCTAGGTATACATCCAAGAGAAGGGAAAACACGTGTTCACATACAAACTTGTATACAAACGTTCATAACAGCATGATTCGTAATAGTCAAGAAGTGGAAACGCAAAGGTCCATCAACTGGTCAATGAATGAACGCGGTATAGTAAGGCCACACGATGGGAGATGAGCCCACCGTAAAAAGGAATGCAGAGCTAATACATGCTACGACACGCATGAGCCTTCGAAACATGCCAAGTGAAAGAAGTTCAGATGCAAAGGCCACATATCATAGCAATCCACGTGAAATCTCAAGAAGTAAACCGACGGTGACAGACAGATGACTGGTTGCCAGGAACTGAGCAGAGCTAAGAAAGGCAAATCCCCACTAGGGAACATTGGTTTCTCTGTGGGGTGGTAAAAAGTCTCCTGGAGTTATCGGTTGGTGACAGCCACACAACTTTGTGGATATACGACAAGCCACTGAACTGTACACTATTAAAAGGTAAATTTTACTATATATAATTATAGCTCAATTTGTTAAAGTAATGAAAAAGCACACAAAAAGTACAGGTAGTGACACTTACAGACATATTAAATAAAGCCCATTTTAAATACTTTATCTATCATGAAAACGTGCCCACCTATATGTCTGGTAAGCATGTTTTTATAACAAAACATTTTTATTAAAAATAACATCATAGCTAGTAACTAATAACTTTTACCAAGTTTAAATGTATCCGTCAAAAGTTTAGATTAGAAAAAAAAGAAGCGTTGCAAATTAAAACAAAACCAGGTATGGGATTAAACCAATTACCCACACTATTCCCTTAGGGGGGTTCATGAATCACTGGTAAATTCTGAGCACTGTAAAAGATCCTGATTCCAGGCTTATTTACACAAGGTAAATATCATCCAGTTTTGATTCAAATTTCTCCCAACAAGTCAATGACTGTTTATTTTTATTCTGTACCACAATAAATGTCTCAAACCTACTGTTTAAGCTTTTTCTATGTCTCAATGCTAATCAATTCCCTTCCGGAAAAAAAAAAATTCTACGGGAACTCAGAACAACTGCACGTAATAACTTAAGATCTTATTAACTCAAATTAACATACTGGAGGACTATATGAGTTATTACTACATTAAAATAATGTGTGAAATATTCATATACTTAAATAATCTTACTATTCCTACTACAGAGAGTGATCCGTTTTAGTTCTAGCAGAGTACACTGAATCTGCCTTGGTCTCAAGTCAGCAATGATTCTCCAAGCAGTTATGTCCACAATATTGTGAGGAATACAAAGAGATTAGCCCCCGGACTCAAGGAATCTACAGTATAATACCAGATGAAAGTGAGCAGGTAACAGAAACTGGGAACAGACTATATTGTTGAGAACCTCATAGTTTAACCTATAGGAAACCATTAAATGATCTGAATCATCTACTCCTGCGTTAGGCAAGGAGATTACAGGTATACCAGGGCCAGCCGGGAGACTCATCCACTAAATAGCCTGGATGATGAGGATGAAGACTAAATAATGCCAGGGGAAGGACAGAGGAGGAAAGGCTCTTGTGTCTTATTTACAAGGTAGAGTCAACGGGATTTGGGGGGCATCGAGAGGAGGCAAGGTCACTTAGAAGTTAAGGCTTGCATAGACTTTGAAAACACATTCCTGGGTCAGAGGTTTGGCTCTGACTCATTTCAGCTATTTATATCGGGCAACAACTTCATCTCTATGGGTTTCCGTTTCCTCTGTAAAATGGAGGGAATAACAGTGCCTACATAAAATAGGGTTGTTGTGAGGACTGAATACGTGTAAAGCCTGCTCTATAGCATAAGGTTAACCATAACCTCACTGATCATGATAGGAAATACAGGAAGAACTGTAAATGGGGAGAAGTGTGGAGATTAGCTAAGCATACGATATTTCTGCTTGGGCCCCACAGACAGAATCTGTAAGTCTAGAGAAAGGTGAATACCACAACAGGATTTTTGAAAGTAAATTAAATTAAAATATAACTAGAAATTTCCAGCTATGAAAGAACTTGAACACCATGCTACAGGATTTGGACTCAATAAAAAATCTACTGTCTCCTATATACAGAGTTTGGAGTTCACCTAATATATCATGCTATTTTCCACATAAGAAAATGAAGACCCACCAAATGAAGAGACATCCCAAAAGTCACATCACTCATTGATATATACAGTATAAGCCCATTAATCAATCAATGTTGGCTCTCTGCTCCTCCCTGTTCAACAGACAGCTGCATCTTCTAATGCAATAGCAGCCAAGTCCCCAAGACATGATGGTGAAGGCTGGAGTAACCAGATTTGACTGTACAGGGGGCCTGATCAACCTGACTGCTTTTAACTCTGGCAAAGTTGATACTGTAACCACCAATTATCCCTTCATTCTCCTCAACTCTATGGCTATATGGTCTACGTGTGCCAGTAGGGTTCCACCCACGGCAAATCCAATGGCACAGTCGAAGCTGAGAAGAGGGAAACTTTCCATCAGTAGACAGCCCATCCCTGTCTTTCAGGAGTGAGATCACACCAACATCAAACAGGGTGATGATGCTGGTGCTGGGTATGTGGTCGAGTCCTCACCACCATGGAGAAGGCTGGGGCTCACATGAAGCGTGGGCCCAAGAGGGTCACCATCTCTGCCCCTTCGCCTGATGCCCCCATGTCTGTGATGGGCATGACCCATGAAAAGGAGGTCAGCAATGCCTCCTGCACCACTAACGGCTTGGCTCCTCTGGTCAAGGTATCCTTGATAACTCTGGCATCATGGAGGGACTCATGACTCCATGCCATCATGTCACCCAGAGGACCATGGATGGCCCCTCTGGAAAGCTGTGGCATGACAGCTGAGGGGCTGCCCAGATCATCATCCCTGCTTCTCCTGGCACTGCCACAGTGTAGGAAAGGTCATCCATGAACTGAACAGGAAGCTTCCAGGCATGGACTTCTGTGTCCCTTCCCACAATGTGTCAGTCATGGATCTGAACTTCTGCTTAGAAAAAGCTGCCAAACATGAGGACATCAAGAAAATGGGGAAGCAGGCACTAGAGGGCTCCCTCAAGGGCATCCTGGGCTACACTGAGGACCAGGTTGTCTCCTGCAACTTTAATAGTGACACTTACTCTTCCACCTCCGATGCAGGGGCTGGCACTGCTCCCAGTGACCACTTTGTCAAGTTCATTTCCTGGGATGACAAATGAATTTGGCTCAGCAGCCAGGTGGTGGGCCTTATGGTCCACATGGCCTCCAAGCAGTTAGAGGCCCCTGGACCACCAGCCCCAACAACAGCAAGAGGAAGAGTGGGGCCCTCAGCTGCTGGGAAGCCCTTGTATCTACTCACACCCCAACACAGTGAGACTCTCCCGGCCTCTACACAGTTTCTAGCCCAGACCCTCCTGAAGAAGGGGAGGGACTTGGGGGGTCCTACACCTTGCCATGTACCATCAATAAAGTAAACTGTACCCAGCCAAAAATAATTTTTAAATGCTATTCATACTCTTCATTTGCTTAACAAAACTGAATCCTTAAATAAAACTTCCTTCTATCTCCATCCTTATGGTAATGGAAAATTTGAAATGTACTGGGATAAAAATTAAAAAGACTTAATGTAATGTAGTAATGATAGTTATAACATAGGTTTCCAACAAACATTAAATTTCTTCCTTGGAAAATAAGCAACTACAGAATTTTAGGAAAACTCAAGTTATTTCACTGATGATATGATAAATATTTATCTTATTTTGAAATTAAAATTGTCTAGCATAATTGACAGGACAAATTTTTTTTAAGTTTATTTATTTATTTTTGAGAGATAGAGAAAATGATTGGGGGAGGGGCAAAAAGAGAGGGAGAGAGAGAATCCCAAGCAGACTCCATACTGTCAGCATGGAGCCGACGCAGGGCTCGAACTCACAAACCGTGAGATCATGATCCAAGCTGAAACCAAGAGTCGGATGTTTAAACAACTGAGCCACCCATGCAACCCCAAGACATGACAAATTTTAAATATGAAGATGTGTCTTTAGTGGTAATTTTTAAATTGTTTTTAGTCAAGTAAATATATTTCCTAAAATACATGGTTACAGAAATGTAACATTTGTTTTCTTCATTTTGAGAAACAAAAAATATAGTTACAGAGACAGTAACATTTATAAGAAGCCTCCTTTCTACAGTCCTCTGGAAGACCAACCCCAGGTTCACAAAGACACATTACGAATTAATGGCATATCTAGAAGACCCTGTATAAGTAAATCTCTAAATGCCAATAACAACCGCTACTTTTCCTCTCTTTCCTTTTTCTTTTTATAATTCACTCCTTTCAGTGCATGCAGCCTTCCTACTTAGCCCACTTCCGAGGTAAACTCCACAGGGCACTTTACCCAAAGTTCAGTACTCAACAAGGCACCATTACTATATTCTGTGCATAAAATATTTCAACTCCAATCAAAAACCAAGCTATATGGGCAAAAAATAAGACCAGCCAATGAGCAAATGTTTTTGTAGATATCATAACCTGAACAATATAATAAATTCTGTGAGATGTCAAGGTCCTCGGAATCCTAGCTTTTAGTTTAAAAATAAGTTATATTTTATAAAGAAGCTGGAATGCTTTAATGAAAGATTCTCTTTCCAGACCCACAGTATCAGAAGAACTGTCTTCATTTAGTGCTTGAATCAAAGTAAAAGTATGTTTTTAATTTATTGCACACCATTAATCTAAGAATATGAATACCAAAGTTTACTAACTTTTGTGCAGCCTAATTTAGTCATACCCACACATTAATAAAGTATTCTTTTTGTTTTCGTTTCAGACAAACTATATTGGCCTTGATGTCCATAAAATTTTAAGGTATTTCACTTTATTTCTGAGAAAAATCCCATGTTGTGGTTTGCAGCACCTCTCATTACTGAGGAAGAAAATTGCAGAGCCAAAAGAAACTAATTACCAAGATGATGTAGTACATAGAAATAATCTATGGGTATAAATTTTCAATGTTTGGTCTTGTAAGGGAAAATGGACCAGATTATTTTAAGTACTAAACAGTGAACTTTTAGCCTTAGTAGATCATCCCTCTGACTGCCATCTATTCAATCAAAAGAGGAGGCCTTTTAGGACAAGAAAGCCTGCCTTTTCGTACCAGAAGACCATGACAGGAAGGGTCAGTAGCACTTTCCTCTGCATGTAACATGGCCATACATCTAACTGAGCCAAGAAGCATTCTGATAGAAAAAAAATTTTTAAATGGATAGATCTGGCTTGAAAGAATTCAAACGAGAACTGAACAAAAGCAAACAAAAAAAATCTGCTTCATAACAAACATGAAGTGCCAACAGAAAATTAGATTTGTATACACCCAAGTGAAATTTACTTTATTGAAATAACGTTTTTCACTAATTCAAAGTGCCAAGACATGTAATGCTAATTTGAGAAGGAAGACTCTATGGCTTAACCAATTTTTTTTTTTTGGAAGTGACCTTGGTATGACTTACCACAACAAAATCAACTTTTCAGTAACACAGATGGTAGACTAGACACTGCCAATGTTTTAAGCTTGGAAAATGCTTTTAATTTTTTTTTATTTCCCCATACTGTGCTTACTGCTCCACATATGTCTCTGACTGCCAAAGAATTGTTAACTAATCGGCATGAGATTCATTTTGTTAGTACACAGCTGGGTACTTCAGTCATATAACATCTGCTTCTCGACATATCTTCTGCCTTTTCTTCATCTACCTCAAAACTGTTTCTGAAAGTTGTCACATTAAAGCATTTATGCCTCTCAATATTTGGAACATGAGCCTGATCATCATCACTATGTTTATTACTATTTTACAAAATTATCAGTGGTTTCTGAATAACTAAAAGCCCTTCAGTGAACCTACGTTGTGAAAAATCTGGCATGAGCATCCATTTGTGAAACACAGTTGAGCCAAAGAATGAAACTTAATAAGAGTCATGCAATAAACAGACATTATTCTTTACATATAGATCTCTAAGCTCTCTGAGTAAGCTCTAATGGAAAAACAACTAAAGCTTCAAAATGTGAATATTAAAAAGAAAAATTTGTATGATGTATACACAGGCAAGAACATACCACATTTTGCATTCAAGACTCAGATCTTCTGTACACTTTACTTTTTAATATGGAGGGACTAATTAACCAGGCCCTGAGCATCCTACCAACACACAGAAAGGTGAGGCTCAAACACAGACATTCAACTCACGTTGCACACTATTCCAAGTGCTGGTTTTCAAGTGGGTTGAAATAATGTACAACGGTAGTTAGATCTCAGGTCAGGCTCCATAATGTGAATGAAGCATATAGTATAAATAAACACCCTTCGTACCTTCCACTCTAGAAGCCAAATGAGCATGAGGGTGTCCCATCACTCACAAAGTGGCAGGAGCTCCAAAGCCCACTTTCCCTTTCCTCCTGCATCAGCCAAAAATGAGGGGGTGAGCGGGGCGCCAGGGTGGCTCGGTTGGTTAAGCCTCCAACTTTGGCTCAGGTCACGATCTCAGGGTTCATGGGTTCAAGCCCCGCGTTGGGCTCTGTGCTGACACCCAGCTCAGAGCCTGGAGCCTGTTTCAGATTCTGTGTCTCCCTCTCTCTCTGACCCTCCCCTGCTCATGCTGTCTGTCTGTCTCTCTCTCTCTCTCTCTCAGAAACAAATAAAACATTAAAAAAAATTTTTTCAATGGGGTTGGTAAGCAGGTAGAAGGAGGTCTAATAATTGTGAAAAGTTCCAACACCAGGAAGCTGAGTGGTGGGAGCAGAAGTAAAGACCCTGTTGTTCTGAGTCTGATGAGGCCAGGGGAGCCCCCAGTGTAGGACCCTGGGGACAAGTAGTAGCTTCGGAAACACCATCAACTTCAGCTGCTGAAGCTGAAGCTCTGGGTCTCCCTCAAAAAACAGCAACGCCTCCAGCTACCCAAAGGGCGGCCATGACACTGTGAGGTTGCATTGCTGTCTCTCTAGTGGGAATTGTGGTCTATCTGGCTTTTCTGGCTTNAGGGACTCAGAAGCTTTAGCAGGTTTTGGAAGCATGCTTAAGCCAACGAGCTAAGAAAAATGAATGAAGAGCTGTTTTGCAAAATGTTAGCACCTAGATTAATTCTACAGGAAGGACAGAACTGATCTACCCTTGGCCTCACCTTAATAGGGATTAAAACAATGGGGCTCGCTCACTTGTTCACTGTGTCAGCCTAATGAAGTGATAAGCTGTTTTCAGTGCTCTGTCCTCACGCACAGCAGCCACACTACTGCGGGAGGTACGTCTCTAATTTTATGGGAGGGACCAGCGTGCCCATCCCTTGTGGACGTGGAAGACGAACAAGGATTGCCAGTCTGATGCCCCCCACCCCCCACCTCACAGTGGCTCTCATAGCTGGGGTACTGGTGGGACTGTGGTTAGGACAGCAGTTAAGCTATTACGGTAGTCCATGCCTTCTCGCTTTCTCCAGCCCTCGACATGATGCCGGAGACTTCACAGATACCCTGCAACTAAGAGAAAAAGAACTTAAAGTCATTGAAGACTATTCCCCAGACTTCTTATGTGAAGCCATTTAAAATCTTTCTTTGCCTGAACCTTTTTAGTCAGTCTTTCTTTAATTCTCACTGCAGTCCCCTGAAGTGGGCAATGTTATTAGGCACATTTCTAAAAAGGGAAAACAGAGATTTATGGAGATGATCACACTTGCCAACAGCTGGTTAAATGGCAAATTAGAATTTAAACCTAGATCTGTCTGATGTCCAGGTCCATGTTCTTTCTGCTACCTTGATGCCCACCATCAGTCGCTCCATACTTATGACTGAGGAAGCAGTGAGGTAAAAGGAAATCACTAGAGACTACAGTCAAACCAGGCCTGGGTTTCAATCCTGATTCTACTACTTACTCACTCTTTTATCACTGGGCAAATCAACTTCAGTTTTCTTTCTTTTTTTTTTTTTTTAATTTATTTCTTGGAGAGAGAGAGAGAGAGACAGCGTGAGCAGGGGAGGGTCAGAGAGAGAGGTAGTCACAGACTCTGAAATAGGCTCCAGGCTCTGAGCTGGCAGTCAGCACAGAGCCCGACGCGGGGCTCGAACCCATGAACGGCGAGATCATGACCCAGGCGAAAGTCGGACGCTTAACCGACTAAGCCACCCAGGCGCCCCATCAACTTCAGTTTTCTGAACTCTAAAAAGGAGAGAATAACAAGTCCTTCCAAAAATTGTTGTGGCAATTGAATTCATTCGACTGTTTCCAAAATAACTAAGCACGTTCCCTGGCAAAGGAGACGTTCAGACTTCAGTTTCCCTTTCCCCTCTTCGTTCGATCATTTAAGTGCTCGGTGCAAAGCATGGAGAGAGAGATACAAGAGTCCATTTGTGTTCTCACAAAGCTCATGGCCAAGTGAGGTGATAAACAACACCTCGTGGAGGCTTACGTGCGATGCTGGAAGCACAGAAGAGGAGGAGGGGCCATGTAGTGACTGGAGGAAGCAACCTCAAACAGGCTAAAGGAGCTTCCCCAGGGATGAGAAAGGGTGGGGCAACAGCACAAGAGTGCTTTAGGCAGAGGGACCAGTATGTGCAAGGGCACAGAGGAAAGAGAAAACAAGATACATTTCAGGAGCTACGAGTCATTCAGTATAGTCAGGGCTCATAATGAAGAGTGAGGGGCTCGAGACTTAGGCAAGGAATAGATTATAAAAATCCTTGCATAGGGGCACCTGGGTGTCTCAGTTAAGTGTCTGACTTTGACTCAGGTCATGCTCACACAGCTCATGAGATCAAGCCTCCCCCCACCCACCCCTCCCTCCAGCTCTCCGCTCTCAGCACAGAGCCTGGTTTCGATTCTTTCTCTCCCTCTCTCTGTTCAACCCCACCTTGCTCTCACAAATGTAC
>NW_027527549.1:564573-564959 GCF_008692635.1 Crocuta crocuta | reverse complement strand
ACAAATGTACGCTTTCAAAAATAAATATTTTTAAAATATTAAAAAAATAATAAAAATCCTTATATAAAAAAGGGTGTCTGCCAGTGAAGGTTGAGTGGGTATACTGAAGAAAGACTCCCCCCTAAAAATGGTGGTATACAAATAGAAAAAGGAGACAAACCTCTTGCGCTTCTGAACCATTAACTATACTGCTCCAAATACAAGTTAAATAAAAGGATTAATTCTACATGTTTTTGGACTGAAAGAGTCACTGAATATATATATATTATCCATGTATTCAATATATACAAAAGGAGTAAACAGATATTCCTGCCAGTGGAAGACCTAAGTAAATAATAAAAAAGTGAAGGAAAATCAACTAATTCCTAAATTCTTCCTTCTTTCCC
>NW_027527549.1:505899-563904 GCF_008692635.1 Crocuta crocuta | reverse complement strand
AGAGACAGGGGGGCAAGAAGGGAGGAAAGCAAGAGTGTAGAAAAATCAAGGTATTTAATTAGTTATGAAAGAAGGAGGTAGTGATCCACTTTAAAAAGAACATGTGCTTGCTCTAATTCCAACTCTACTATTCTTATTACACATTCATAGATAAGGACAAGTTGAATTCCAAGCTTGTAAAGATTAAAAAGGAATATTAAAATTTAAACAATACTAGTATTAAGCAATAGTTATTTAAAGTTACATTAAAAAATACAAAGTACTGTAAAAAGTAGGCCAAGCATGGGAGTGGGGAGAAAAAGCATCAAAGGAATTAGATTTCTAAGATTGTTACTTTTAGTTATTTTTTTAAATTTTTATTTATTTTTGAGAGAGAGAGAGAACAAATGGGGGAGGGGCAGAGAAAGAGAGAGAGAGAGAATGAATCTGAAGCAGGCTCCAGGCTCTGAGCTGTCAGCACAGAGCCCCATGTGGGGCTCAAACTCACAACCCACGAGATCATGACCTGAGCCAAAGTCAGACACTTAACTGACTGAGCCACCCAGGCCCCACTTAATTATTTTAAAGCAGCCTTAAAGTATCTGGTACAATATTGTTTTTATTCTTATTTAAGTTACATTATGTATATAATAGATACCCAGGGCACTTCACTCTGGGATTAGAGACTGAGTAAAACATGGTATCTAGCTCATCTAGTCGAAGTAACTACCAGACTGTTAACAATCAGCACCTTTCCAAGGAGCAGTTTGGAGTACAGAACTCCTGCAGCACACACAAAAATGGGCCTTCTACTGCTTTTTAAATCTTTTTTTTTCCAAAAAAGATCCAAATTTTAAGAATGACCGTGCTATAATATAACTTGTACAGCTACAATTCCATCTCCCCAAGTGTTTATTAAAGGATAACCATGAGGGGGGAAAGTGCCATTTGGAAAAAGCACCCTTTCAAATTCCTTTAAAGTAGTAACATTATTACCCAGATCAACAGTTAAGTAACATCCTTTCCATATTAAGTAAATGAAAAAGTTACCACCACTCCCAAACAACCTAGCTTTTAATTTGGAATACTTTAAACCTCCTTGCTGACCTATGGATTAATTCATTAATCACGTGTAAATAAAAACACCGAATAAAAATCACTTAGGCCTTAAATATACAAGCTGCTGTGTGGACTCTTTACGCTTCTTGTAAACCAACTGGCCATGAGAGAAATCTGCTTTTATCTCATTAAGGTTTTCATGTCCTAATTTGGTTCTCTACACATAAAAAAATTTAATATAGAAGGCAATTACATGATTTCACTTAAGTATATATTTTACCAACATGCTGGAATTGTAAAGAGCTTAATGAGAAGCAAATTACTGTTTTTCAGGCTTTTTTCTGATCAAATTATAATCTCTGTAAATCTGCTATCAAAATAGTTTCCATTATTCTATAAGAATTCTAATATTCATCATGGTGAACTGCCCAGATATTAAGGGATTCATCTCACATCAGCTGTCATAAAATGCACATGTTTATATGCCTGCTTTTCAACAAGCATTATTTCCAAACATTTGATTCAATCCCCACTCTCACTGTGACAAATATAAGGCACTTAGAGATTCATGAGGGTTTGGGTGGCTCAGCTGGTTAAGCGTCGGCTCTTAATTTTGACTCAGGTCATGATCCCAGGGTTGTGAGATTGAGCCCCATGTGGCATTGTGTGCTGGCAGCAAAGAGGCTGCTGGGGTTTCTCTCCCTCTCTCGCCCCTTTTGCTCTTCCCCCGCTCTCTCTGAATTAGTTTTTAAAATAACTAAAAAGAGAGGCGCCTGGGTGGCTCAGTCGGCTGAGCGTCCAACTTAGGCTCAGGTCATGATCTCATGGCTTGTGAGTCTGAGTCCCATCTGGGGCTCCGTGCCGACAGCCCAGAGCCTGGAGCCTGCTTTGGATTCTGTCTCTCCCTCTCTGTCCCTTCTCCCCTGCTCATGTTCTGTCTCTGTCTCAAAAATAAACGAACATTAATAAAGTAACTAAAAAGACACTTGAGATTTAGAGTAATAACCAGATGTTATTTGCATTTCCAAAATCCATCTCTTATGAAAGATCAATCCAAAATATCAGAATATCATTTGCTACATCTCACAGAATGGTTATGTGGAATGCCAGAAAAAGTTAAGAGCCCATGGAATTCTTCTTTGCTCTCCCTTTTCTACCTGGTGAATATTTATATTCTAGCCTTCCGTAATATTTCAGACCTTAGAGATTTAAATATAAAGACCTCCCTCCAAAAAATAAAAATAAAAAAAATAAAAAAAAAAGACCTCCCTCCACACATCAACTATGTTTAATTCCTCTCTGTAACCCCAGCACCTTGCACAGTGACTGATGTATTGTAAGCACTCAAAATACGTTTATTAAATAAATGGATGAATGACTGAACCAAGAATGAAAGAATAAATAACTAAATGATAGGACTATCTAATAACATGTTATAGAGAATCATACCATTAATTCTTTTCAGGTAATAAATCACTCCTCTAACTTGTCCTTAATTTCTGAAGGCCTCCATTTACAAAATTCATATGAACATTTTCAAAAATGCTTCAAGTAGGCTGGCAACTGTGAAAATAGAGACACTTCCAAATTTACACATTAATATTTTTGAGAGTCAAGTGGAAGGAAAGTATCACTGTAATTCAGAATGAAAAGAAGTTCTTACAATTATTATACTGAAGGTCAAGAATTTATTTAGCTATTTAAAAGTCAGTCAAGAATAATCATTCTGGGTGAAACTCAATGAAACAGAAAACCAAAGAGGCATTACCATGAACGAATGCTTATTAAATGCCCATTATTTTTATGACACTGTCCTAACACTAAAAGCTAATTTTCCTTGAGGAAAAAGAATTTAGGACTTCAAACCTGTGTTGAAATGTATAAGACATGGTGCCCTTGGAGGCTGAGACGCAGCATTTTACAAGTGAATATCCAAGGAGAGAGTGAATGACTAATCAGAACAGTACACAAATTTCAATGTAATAATCCAGTGTGCTGGGCTTTCAAAATATACATATTGTATAACACCAACCACTGCAGTTATGAAAATCAAAAAAAGTGATGCAGTACATTCCTTAAATATAAAACTTCATAAGAATAAAACCTAGAAGACTTATGGGTGAAAAATGGCTTGAAGACAGGGCACCTGGGTGGCTTAGTCGGTTAAGCATCTGACTTTGGCTCAGGTCATGATCTCACAGTTTGTGAGTTTGAACCCTGCGTCGGGCTCTGTGCTGACAGCTCAGAGCCTGGAGCCTGCTTCAGATTCTGTGTCTCCCTCTCTCCCTGCCCCTCCCCAACTTGTGCTCTGTCTCTGTCTCTGTCTCTCTCTCTCTCTCTCTCTCAAAAATAAATAAGCATTAAGATTTTTTAATGGTAAAACAAAACCTAATATACTAATCTGACTTAAAAAAAAAAACCAGTATTATTAAAAATACTATTTATGTAGTTCCATGAATGCAAGAACTTTCCTTCCTTGTCTGTTTTGTTTACTTCTACCATAGCACATGGTGCCTGACAGAGTAGGTGTACAATATATATTTGTTGAATGGAAATGGGAAAATGTCAATAAGGCAGGACCCTTGTCTTCAAACATCTTACTAAGGAGACGCTGAATTACTAATCACAACTCAGCATTAACCAATGCTAAAACAGAGGTCAGAGAAACAAAGCACAGAGCATCCTGTCAGGAAATGCCTCCAAGAGGTGAGCAAACCTGAAAGAGAGTGGAATTCACCAAGAAAATGAGGAAAGGAAGTCCTACTATTTTTTCATTCCATAAACACTTATAAAACATGACTGAAAGTACAGACCAGTGAAGAATCAGAGGACTATTCATGGACATGAAAGGACAGAATGGTTAAATTAGGGGGGGCACAGTGAGGAGGTATAATGACACATGAGAATGTATTGTCATCAACAGAACATATACTCTACAAAGGCAAAGACCTCTTTGTCCGGTTGTTTTGTTCTTGTGGTTTACTACCTGTGGGAGGTCATAACTTATCTCCTCGTTTTATGCACACCTCTTGAAATGTGATTTTATAGCTCTTCCGGTAAAGAAAAAAAAAGGAGTCCTTTATTCAATCTATTGAATTTCAGCCAACCTTGTGACTTGCTAACAGAATATGGCAGAAGCAACATTATGCTAGTTCCAAACGTAAGCTTCAAAAATCTTGTATGCTTCCACTCTCTTGAAACACTACTGTTGCCGTGAAAAGCCTAGTCTAGCCTATTGAATGACAGGAGACACACAGCCCAGTCAATTCCCTTGGCCTTCGACCAGGGATCAGCAAACTCTTGCTGTAAGGGGATAGATACTAAAAGCTTTACGCTTTAAAGGCCATATTCGATCTCTGTCACATATTCCTCTTTTTTTTTTTTTAATTTTACAACTCTTCAAAAATATAAACAACATTCTAAGCTTAGGGACCATACAAAGATTTCCAACCCCTGCCTTACATGATTGGTCAACCAGCTCCCAAGCAGGAGAACTATCTAGCTGATTGTAAATGCATGACAGCGCCGCTAAGACCCAAAGGACCTCACTCACAATGAGCCCAGGACAAATTGTCAACCGATGAATCATGAACTAAGTAAATGGTTGTTTCTTGCCACTGTGTTCTGAGGGGTGAGTTAATTCTTACGAGCTTACAGATATACTATTCTAGCTTTAGTGACTAGCACAGTACCTGCCACTTAGCAGACATTCACTAAATACCCAGTGAATAAAATAATGAATAGGTAGAACTACAGGAGTCAGAACGTGACATTTTATGCCCAGCTTTGCAAACTCAAAGGTCCACAGGAGCTAGACAAGTGCACTGAGTGAAGTAATCCGTACAGAGAGTAGGTTCGAAAACACTGGAAGGGAAACCACACCAAGAGGCTAGGAAAACACCTGGGAGGCCACTGACAGTCCAGGAGAGGACAAAAGCAGTAGGAGTAGAAACAGAGAACAAGGAACAAAGTCAAAACTATCTGGGGTAGAAGCGAAAGATTTTAGGTGGTGATTGTCCAACTGGGTAAGAATTCAAGATCAAGCTACATATTGTCTGCAAGTAACATACTTGAGATTCAAATATTCTTTTGCATAAATGGGGCTGGGGCAATTGGATACCCACTTGCAAAAAGATGAATTTGAATCTTTCTTACTCCATACACAAAAATTAACTCAAAGAGACCACAGACCTAAATGTAAGAACTAAATTATAAAACTCTTAGAAGAAAATATAGGAGTAAATCTTTGGGATCTTGAATCAGCCAATGACTTCTTAAATAGGATCCCGAAAGCACAAAAGGCAAAATTGATAAACTGAACTTAATGAAAACTCTTTTGTACTTCAACAGACACCATTCAATGGCTAAAATTAACAAACAAGAAACAACAGGTGATAGCAAGGATGTGGAGAAAGGAGAAGCTCTGGCACTGTTGGTGGGAATGCAGACTGCTACAGCCACTCTGAAGAACAGTGTGGAGGGTCCTCAACAAACTAAATATAGGGGCACCTGGGTGGCTCAGGCAGTTGAGCATCCGACTTCAGCTCAGGCTATGATCTCATGGTTCCTGAGTTCAAGCCCCACATCGGGCTCGATCCTGTCACACTGCCAGCACAGAGCCCACTTTGGATCCTGAATTTCCCTCTCTACCCCTCCCCTGATTGTGCTCTCTCAAAAATAAACATACATTAAAAAAAAAAAAAAACTAAAAATAGAACTATCCTATGATCTAGCAATTGAACTATTAGGTATTTACCCAAAGGATACAAAAATACAGATTCTAAGGGATACATGCACCCCCATGTTTACAACAGCATTATCAACAATAACCAAACTGTGGAGAGAGCCCAAATGTCCATCGACTGATGAATGGGTAAATACACACACACACACACACACACACACACAATGGCATATTACTCACACATCAAAAGGAATGAAATTTTGCCATTTGCAATGACATGGATGGAGCCAGAATGTATTACACTAAGTGAAATAAGTCAGAGAAAGACAAATATCATAGGACTTCACTCATATGCGTAGTTTAAGAAACAAAGCAGATGAACACACAGGAAAGCGGCGGGGAGAAGAGAGGGAAACAAATCACAAGAGACTCAACAATAGAGAACAGACTGAGGGTTGACAGTGGGAGGTGGGTGGGAGATGGGTGATGGGTATTAAGGAGGGCACTCACTGTGATAAGCACTGGGTGTTGTATGCAATGCATCACTAAAATCTACTTCTGAAACCAATACTGCAGTGTATACTAACTACAATTTTTTTTTAACAACCACCAATCAAGTGAGTACAAAGGCAGATTTGGCAAATCCATAGACAGAAAGAAGAAAAGTGGCTGCCAGGGGCTGGAGGGATTGAGGTATGGGGAGTAGCTGCTAGTGGATATTGGGTTTCTTGGAGGTAATGAAAATATTCTGAAATTACCTAGTTTTGATGATTGCACAACCTTGTGAATATACCAAAAACTACTGAATTGTGCACTTTAAAAGGGGTCAATATTATGGCATGAGAATTATATCTCAAGTTATTTTAAAAATTAAAAAATAACTCAGACTAGGAGAAAAAAATCTGTAAATCATATATCTAAAATGAGACTTATATGTAGGATGTGTAGGGAACTCATATAGCTCAATAATAAAAAGACAACTAACTCAATTTTAAAATGGGCAAAGGAAGACAAATAGCTAATAAGGTCATGAAAAGATGTTCAACATAATTAATTATTAGGGAAATACAAATTAAAACCAAATGAAATACCATTCCTTACCCACTAGAATGACTAATCAAAAAGACAGTATCAACTATCAATGAGACGGTACACAATTCAGAATCTTTGTACACTGCAGATGGGTATATAAAATGGTGTGGCCACCTTGGAAATCAGTTTGGCACTCTCTTTAAAAAGTTAAACATAGATTTACTGTATGACCCAGCAGTTCTACACTTAGGTATCTATCCAGAGAAATGAAAACACATATCTACGAGACGACCCATACACAAGTGTTCATATAAGTATTACTCACAACAACCCAAACCTAGAAACATCTCAAATGCCCATCAACTATTCACTGAACTGGAAAATTCTGACATATCCACACAATGGAATGCTACTCAGCAATAAAAAGGAACAACGTGGGGCACCTGGGGGTCTCAGTCGGTTAAGCTCAGGTCAATGATCCCACCATTCATGAGTTTGAGCCCCACATCAGGCTCTGTGCTGACAGCTCAGAATCTGGAGCTGCTTTGGATTCTTTGTCTCCCTCTCTCTCTGCCCCTCCCCAACTCACACTCTGTCTCTCAAAAGTATTTTTAAAAATATTAAAACAATAAAAAGGAACAATGTACTGATACAAAATGCACCATGAATGAACCTCAAAGACAATACAGTGAAAGAAGTCAAAAAGAAAAAACACATACTGCATGATTCTATTTACATGAAATGTTAAAAAACAGAGGCAACTATAGAGATAAAAAGTAGATTATGGTTGCCTGGGATTGAGGATGAAAATGAGGAGCAGCTGTAAATGGGTGTGAGGTTTCTTTTCAAGGTGATGGAAAGGTTATAAAATTAGATGTGGTGATGGTGGTACCATTCTATAAATATACTAAAGCTTATTGAATTGTACCCTTAAAATAGGTAAATGTTATGATAATGTAATCATAGCTCCATAAAGCTACTTAAAAAAAAGGATCAGCAAGATTTGGTAACTGAAGAGCAGTGGTGAAAAAGTGAGAGAAATCTAAAAACGAAAACCCTAAGTGTTTAGCTTTAACAACTTGTGTGGATGGAAATACCATTTACTAAGAAAGCAGAGTGGAAAGGACAGGGAACAGGTTTATTGAGGGGAAATAATGAATCTGGTTTGGGGCATAGTAAATATTATGGACTGATATAAAGGCATCCAACTGAAGATGACCAAAAAGCAGTAGGAGAAACAGATTTAAGAGTCAACAAATTTGTTCTGAATAACCACAAGGTACTAGCAACTGCCTGGCCTGGAAATACAGTAGCTAGCCAGGAAGACACAGTCCCTGCTTTCATGGCACTCATATTCAGTAGGGAGACAAATTAAAAAGGAGGAGACTTCTTGGATATACTATAATGCAATTGAGAAGAATCAACAAAGTGATAATTTAGACACTGGTGGGATTGAAATCATGAAGAAAGGATGAAGAGCACGGAAAGGAGAAAGAAGGCCAAGGATCTGAACAGAGATTTAATGATCGTACATATGGGAAGTGGAGCCATGAAGATGACAAACAACCAGCAAGAGAAGAGGAAATACCTATGACTGACAGAGGAGAGAGTTCAAGAAAGAGGGAGTAGTAGTTAAAAGTATAAAGTGCTGGGTGGCTCAGTTGGTTAAGCGTCTGACTTCAGCTCAGGTCACAATCTCACGGTTCATGAGTTCAAGCCCTGGATCAGGCATTCTGCTGTCAGCACAGAGCCTGCTTTGGATCCTCTATCCCTCTCTCTCTCTGTCTCTCTCTGTCTCTCCCTGCTTGTGCTTTCTCTCTCAAAAATAAATAAAAACATTTTTAAAAGTGTGTGTGTGTACACATACACACAAACACGCAATACATTTGAGCACCTATTCTGTGCCAGAATAAAACACTTTTTAAAAGTGTATGTGTGTGTGTGTGTGTGTGTGTGTGTGTGTGAGATGTATACATAATACATTTGAGCATCTATTCTGTGCCAGGGACTCTGGCTTTTATTCTGAGTGAAAGGCAGGAGCCACTGGAGAGCTCTGAGGAGAGGAATGACATGATTTGACTGAACATTTTTAAAGGTCACTCAGAGAGAAGATTAAGGACACAAGGGCAGAGCTGCCAGACCAGTTAGGTGGCTCCTGAAGTAAACCAAGCAAGAGATGATGGTGACAGCAGTGGAGAAAGTGAGCAAGGGTCAGAGTCCAAATAAATCGTAAGGTAGAGCCAACAGGACTTCCTGATGTATTCATCGGATGTGAGCTTTGAGAGAAGCAAGTCAGTCAGACAAGACTGTAAGGCTTTGGCTTAGACCACAGGAACTGCATCAAATGAAAAGAGGATGGTTGCACAACGGAAACGCGTGGGTGAGGCAGAGGGCAGGAGTTTGTTTACAGACACATTCCTTTTGCCATGCCTCTTACAGATAGTAGTGAAGATGTCTGATGATCACTTGAATAGAAGAGTATGGAATCCAGGAGAGAGGTATGGACATTAAGAAGCCAGAAACAGAGGAACCAGCAAAGCAGAGTGCAAAGGAACAATAAATATAAAGGAAGGAAACCAAGAGAAGCAATATCCCCAAACCAAGAGAAGAAAACATGATCAAGGAAGAAAAGAGGGCTTTACTATATGTATCTGGGGTTCTCAACCAGGGGTGATTTTGTTCCCTCAAGGGACATCTGGCAATATGTGGAAGGGTTTTTGACAGTCTGACTGGAGGAGGAAGGCTGTGCTAGCAGCATCTAATAGGGAGAGGCCAGACATAATGCTGAATATTCTATAATGAAAAGGATGACATTCCCCCCTCCCCGCCCACCCCCTGCTGAAATTCAAACCTCTTTGCAGATGGTGACTCAACTTCTATGTGATTAAATTTCTAAATAATTGTTATTACTTTTGTTTTTGGCATAAGAAGAAGTGTAAGCTCTTCTGTTAAAGTGCAACTGTTATCCTCAACCATGTACATAAAGACAACTACAGAAGACCACAAAGGAATATACTGTAACACTTGAACTCACCATTCTCTAAATAGTTTATTATCGCCTACATGTTTGTATTTTCCAAATTTTCTTATGGGTATGTTACACTTAAGAGAATTGGGGAAATTCATACTTTGTTTTGTAGCATAATGGTCACTAAATAAGAAGGCATGGGAATTAAAGCTGTATAGCCTCTTACGTAACAGGATTCTGAATTCTGTTGAAAGAGCGTACATTAGAAGGAAATCATTCTGAAAAGTAAATCCTGAAGTTTTAGGTTATTTCTAATAGCTGTGGATTTAGAGAAAATAAATCAAATGTTAATCCTTTCAAATGTCATGAACTGTACCAGCAAATTCAGTGTTCTATTAAATAATTTGAGAGTACAGTCCTAAATGAAGTTAAACAAAAAATATCCTAGAAATCAAAAACCAGCCAGGCATGAACGTGATCACAGGTGCTTCTCTGATAACAATTACAGACCCGGGAGTACCTGTATTCTACAGGTCTACCTGACTGCGGTAGACCCACAATCTATTCCCAAAAGTGCCAAATGGTCAGCCCCATGTCCTATCTCCTGCAGGCTCTTCATTGAAGGAAAAATACAGACGGCCACTAATAATAGAAAGTGATGCTTATCCTCACTAAAAATCAAGGATTGCAAATTAAAACCATAAATATACCATTTTATGGCCACTGGGATTGAAGAAATTCCAGTCCATGGAGGAAAATGTGGAGCAATAAAACTCATGTATACATTATTAGTGTGGTAGGAATTTGTTATATTTATGGTTGCAAACCTTTCCTGGTGTAAGTACAACAAGTATCTTCTAATTTCTGACTTGCCTTTTCACTTACTTTATAGCTCCTAACAAACTGAAGTTTCTAATTTTAAGGGAGCCAAATGTACTGATTTTTGTTTCTTTAGGACAAACATAAAATCCTTTAAAAAAAAAAATCCTTCCCTATCCCAAGGTCACAAAAACATGCCTCTATACTGAAAAACTTAGAACTGGGTCCAGCTCATGTAAGTAAAAGGAGCAGGTAGCACAGAGGTTAAGAGCACAGACACTGGAGCTAGACTGTGACCCTGGGCAAATTACCCGGTTTCTCTGTGCTTGCCTCAGTTTCCTCGCATGAAAATGGTAATAATAACAGCCCCTATAATTAAAGATGAGTGCAATGGTCAAACGAATAAATGTGCATAAAGTGTCAGAACAAGGTCAAATGTATAATACGCACTGCAGAAGTGTTAGCTGTTTTTATTAAGATTTTACTCTACCTGAATTTGATTTTATGTAGGGTATGAAGTAGAGATCCCTTTTCATTTTTTCCCATGTAAGTAGCTAATTATGCCAGCAATATATAGTCAACGGTCTATCCTGTTCCCACTAATGTGCAGTATGACTCTGACATATTAAGTTTCCACAAAGATCTATTTCCGTGCCACCATTCTGCTCCCCTGGTCTATTCATCTCTGTGCTGCTGCCATTATGCCAAATTACAAGTTCTTGACACTAATTATTATACTGTACAGTACAGATCTAGCCCCCACCCCAACTTGTTCTTCTTCAAGTTTCCAAGATAACTCGTCCTTCGCAAATTTTAAAATAAGATTTNGTGGGGATGAGCACTGAGTGTTATGTGGAAACTAATTTGACAATAAACTATTAAAAAAATAAAAAATAAAAAATAAAAAAAATAAGATTTCACATTGCATTTTTTACAACTATTGGAATTTTGAATGACACTGCATGAACTTATAAATCAATTTGTTAGATGTTGACTGAATTTTGTTATCTAGTCTCCCTATCCACAGACATGATCTTTCTCTCCAGTTATTTATGACTTTTTATTTTCATTCAATAAAATCTTATTATAGTCCCTAGAAAGGTCTTATACGTTTCATATGTAGATACATACTTGTACCTACAAATCGTTTTGTGGAATAAGTATTATCTTTTTAAAATATACTTTTTGGTTTTGGATTTAAATGCCATTCATTTTGCCATTACTTTACATCCAACAACTAATCATTGCTCTGCAGACTCCTTGAAGTTTTCTATATAACAATGCTTTCTTCAACAAATGATGCCCATTGTGTTTCCTCCTTTCTAATTATTAAATCCTTAGATGAAAGCACTCTTTCATTTATTTTTCTTGTCTCATTAAGTTGGCTAGAATTTCCAACTAAAAATATATTTTCAATAACTCATAACTTAGCTATATATTTATCATTTATAAATAATTTATAATTTCCAATATAAGGTAGAAAGTGATGGTGAGCATTTTTGTTAGGATGTTAAAAAAAAAAAGATTGTTTCTACTACTTTATTATTGAATGTCTTGCTCTAGGTTTTTAGTGCATTTCAAAGGTTAAAAAAGTTTCTTTCTATTCCAAGTTTGCTAGGAATTTTGACCATTAATGGAGACTGGTGAATTTTATCAAATACTTTTTTTGTATCTGTTGAGATGTTACAATACCTTTGCATTCCTGACTGGTCATGAAAATACAACTAAGCTGGGTTTATCTTTCTTACATATCATTGCTTAATTTGCCAATATATTGGGAATTCTGAACCTATGTTCATAAGTGAAATGGACTAGTTATTTTCTTCTCTCATACTGTCCTTATTTGGTTGTGGTTGTAAGTATTCAAGAAATACTAAACCTTACAAATTAGGTTTTTGTTTTAACCCTCTGTATACCACTGGAATTGCCATTTCTTAGGTGTTTGAAACACTGTTTACTGAGGCTATTTTCCTTTATTTTTTAAATTCCAATTAAGATTTCTTCCTAACTCTAAGGAGTTAGGAAGATACCCCCCCCCATATGTGTGTATATTCGTGTGGAAAAGAGGGTACTTATTTTTTAATTTTTTTTAGTGTTTATTTTTGAGAGAGAGAAAGACAGACGGACGGACAGAGCACAAGAGGGGGAGGGGCAGAGAGAGGACGATAGGACGATACAGAATCCAAGAACCCAAAACAGGTTCCAGGATCTGAGCTGTCACCATAGAGCCCGATATGGGGCTCGAACTCAGGAAGCTCAGATCATAACCTGAAGTCAGACACTTAACTGACAGAGCCATCCAGGTGCTGCAAGAGGATACTATTTATAACTTCATTCTATTTCAGTCAGAAATATAATCTGTTTTGTAGAGAAATTTGTTGAGATTTTTTTACCTTAAGCAGGAGTTGGCAAACTAAGACTTAGAGGCCAAATCCAGCCGGTCACCTATATTTGTAAATAAAATTTTTTTGGAATATAGCCACACACGTATGTTTACATATGGTCTATGGCTGTTTTCACTCCGCAACAACAGAGCTAAATAGTTGGAAATAGGTGCAAATAGTTGCCCTCCAAAATCCCCATATGACCCACAAAGCAAAATGCTTAGGATCTGACCGTTTACAAAAGTCTGCAAAACCCCGGCCTAAAATAAAGCCTGGCCAATTTTCATGAATGCTCAGTATGTACTTTAAAAATAAGGGGGTAGATTTTCCAACTGTTGGGAACAGGGTTCCATATATATATTTACCAAATCAAATTTGTTAACAGTGTTCTAGCGTCTACAATTTCACTCTTGTCTGCTAAATCTACAATACTAAGAGGTATGTGAGAATTTTCTGCTATGATGACGGATTTGTCAAAATTTTCTTACAGTTCAGTCTATTCTTTTCTTCATACTTGGGGGTGAGGCTATTAATGGTTCATACAAACCTAGAAACAGCTTTCTAGAAAAATCAACATTTTATCATGACATAGAGCCCCCTCAGATGCTAATAATATACGCTAATAATATTTTGCCATAAAATATATTTAGTCTGATAAATACCATTACTACACAAGAAATATTTTGGTTAGTATTTGCTGTTTTTTCCCCACTGTTTTCTTTTTCTGTCTTCATCCTTCAGGTGTTGCCTTAGGACTAGATTATTTCCCTTTTCAGTCTGACCTTTGTCTTTTAGCTGAAAACAAAAGTCTATTAATACTTAGATGACTAATCTACCACTTTATCTTACACTTCATATTTTGCCCACATTTTTTCTCTTTCCTCCCTCTTGTTACACTGACTAGTTTTTTTCCTCACTGCATATTTTTTCTTTCCTCATTTAGAAGAGATCCTGTTTTCATTCTTTTACATGTTAAGCTTGAACTTCTGTATACGAAATTTAGCTTCTTCCCAAGTAATGTAGGGGCCTTAAGATATTTTAATCTAGTTATCTCCTTCCCACTCACATCAAACTGTAGGATGGTACTTTATGACTACTCTGATACAATTGAGGTCGTTTAAACTCCATAAATTAGATGTTTTTGCTTTACATCATTAACGTATATTTAGATTTATCCTATCTACCATCTTATTACTTTGTTATGCTCCTACTTACATCTCAAACCTCCTTTATGTTTTTAATTCTTTTTTTTTAATGTTTGTTTATTTTGAGAGAGACAGAGCACCAGCAGGGGGTGGGGGGCAGAGAGAGAGGGAGACACAAAATCTGAAGCAGGCTCCAGGCTCTGAGCTGTCAGCACAGAGCCCGACATGGGGCTCGAACTCATGAACTGTGAGATCACGACCTGAGCTAAAGTCGGATGCTCAACCGACTGAGCCACCCAGGTGTCCCTCAAACCACCTTTATAAGATTGGAAGTAAGTCATTCAAAGTTACTTGGAGGAAGGAGGTTTTTGGTAAACTCCCTATATTTTGTTTATCTGAAAATATCTTTATTTTGCCTTTGTGTTTGAAAGACTGTTTCATCACTAAAAAACAATTCTAGATTGGCCCTTATTTATTTATTTAGTACACTGATAATTCCACTGTGTCAAGTATTCTGATTTAAAATCTTGGTCTTTGTCTTCAATATCATGGGTTTCACTACAATGAATGAATCCATATGCCAAGGTATAGCTTTCTCGGTATGTCTTGGGTTTCCAAATGTGAAGATTACAATCTTTTTCCTCAAATCTTTTCCCCTTCAAATATGGTCTCTTCACCCGTTTCCCCTTCTATTGTCTTCTGAAATTTTATTCTCCTCTCTCTTCCTTTCTGTCACAATTTCTACCCCTCTACCCCCGTACTGTTTTCTTTGTACTAACTGCAGACCTACTTTTTAGCAATTTTTCTCCTCTGCTGTGTCTAATCTCTTATTTAACTATACCATTATTATTATTTTATTTACTTTTTTTTTTTTTTTTTGCATTTCTACAATTTCTAATTGGTTCATTTTCAAAACAGCCCGGTCAATAATAGTCACTTTCTCCTTACTCGTGTTATCAATTTCTTCTTTTATTCCTTTAACAATATTAAAATACTTTTGTTCATAAACCATATTTATATTCCAATAACTAAGGCCTACTGAGTTTGGTTCTTTGGTCTGCTAGCCTACTGACTTTCACTCGTAGTAGTTTATTATGACGATAATTTCTGACTGTGTGCTATTTTATGGAACTCTGGCAAATTCTTTGCAGCTTCGTTGAAGATGTTTACTGTGAAGCAGAATCAGAGTATGGTTCTGCCAAGCACCTAGACCACTTATTAAAGATCAGGTCTCATCTTAAAATAAAATTCTAGATTGAGGCTTCTTCAGATGGTGCAAACAGCACTAATTTAAGCCCTAAATGTACACATGAAGGCCCATGAGAGGACACCAATTCTCAGGTTCTCAGGGAGAACATTTTCTTTGCCTACCTCTTTTATTATCATTATTATCATTTTTTATTGTACAGAGAGTGCACTAGTTGTGGGGGGAGTGGGGGCAGCAATGAAGAGAGAGAGGGAGAGAAAGAGAGAGAGAGAGAGAGGGAGAGAATCTTAAGCAGGCTCCACACTCAGCACAAAGCCCAACATGAAACTCGATCTCACAACCCTGGGATCATGACCGGAGCCAAAATCAAGAGTCAGACATTCAACCAACTGAGCCACCCAGATGGCCCTCTTTACCTTCTTCTGGAGGTGGAAAACATTTTTCCCCTTTACACTTGCTCCCCATTTACCTAAAGTAGTCTCCAATCTGACTTCCCAAACTGTGGAACCCCGATCTTAGTCCCTAGCACCTCTGTGCTCTCAAGTTACAGGTCACCTAGGTCCATATACCATTGTCCCCAGGGGATCCACTGGCTTCAAAGCCACCTCATTTCCCTGATATACTGCTTGTTCCTTTTTAAAGACTCATCCATGCATTTAAAATGACTTTCTGTTGGTGGTCTTTTCTTTTTTAATCAAGCATGTTTTAAATGTTTTAGAACTGAAAGTTCTCAGAAAAAGAAATCCAATGAATACTTATCTTAACTGCTCAGTGAAATCTGATGAATGTTTTCTTGACTGCTCCATCTAATGCCACAGCCATATTAAGTTTTGAATCATTTTCTAGCTTAAAAGAACCGTGTAGAAGTTACTTGAGGATGATCTATCCCAACAGGAAAGTTCCTTTGGAACAAGAATTTAATACATCCATTCTCTCAGGTGGTGATGCAATCTAAGATTTAAATGTAGCAATATTTGTATTAGAGCAATTAACCAGATAATTGGCCTTGTGTGAATATGATTTAGGAACTATTTAAAAGACAGGAGATGATTTACTTAAATAGTGTTCTATTCAATTCAGGGCAGTTCACTTTTCCATCATAGACCATGCAGCATGAGTTATACCAGATTCTACAGCATTTCTATTATAATTAGGTCTCCACACACCACCTCTCTCATATTTTTAACAAACATTACAAAACCAAAATGCTCTATATTCTTTGTATAATATTACTCATTTTAACCCAAAAGTCTCAGTTTAGAAAGGATCTGCTTCTCAGGGAGCCGGTACATAGATGGCTATTATTCTTGAAACTGTATATATACAGTTACATGAAAGAGAGAAAAACAGAGAGAGAGAGAGAGAAAGAAAGAGAGAGACTGAAGAATGAGATGAGAGAAAGACTTCTCACACACTCAGCTGCATTCTTGTCATGTGACATCCCAGTATCTTTATAATTTCCTTCTTCATTTTCTAATGTTATGTGCTGAACTGCATTCCCCAAACCTTTGTATGCTGAAGTCCTAATCCCCACTATCGCAGAATGTGGCTATATTTGGAGACGGGGTCTTTAAAGTGGTGATTAAGTTAAAATGAAGTCATCAGAGTGAGCCCTAGTCCAGTATAACTGAGGTCATAAGGGGAGGAGATTGGGACAGAGACAGGTACAAAAAAAAAAAAAAAAGACAATGTGAAGATAAAGAGAGAAGACTCTAAGCCAAAGAGAGAAACCAACCCTGCCCATACCTTGACCTCGGATGTCTAGCCTTCCAGATTTGTGAAAAAATACATTTCTATTGTTTAATACAAAATAAAGAAAACAAGTTAAAAATCTCCATGTACAGTATCACAGGGGCTAACTTAGGAACCAGAGGTACAATGGTCCACATGTGATCAGAGTGCTGCTAAGCACTGTACCTCTCTTTTCTCAAATACTTCAATACCTACTCTATGCCAAGCCCTGTGCTACATAACAGAAATGGTATAGAGACGTATGCAGATCCCAAAACCAGCACCTACTTCAACCTTTTCTCTGGTCCTAACACCTTTTAGGCTGCAGTCTGATAAAATAAGAGGAAATAAGAAAATGTACTTATTCTTTGTTTCTTATGCTGTGTTATATATTTAAAAGCAGGTCTATTCTGTGCTTGAACAGCTGATAGTCACAAGTATCCTGAAAGCCTATGCCACCTCATAGTCTATTCTATAGTTTTGCAGGGCCGCATATAATGGACAGTAGCAACAGGGAGTCTGATGGCTCAGAACCAGTCAGCTAGAAAAAGAACCAAGGCAACTAAGTACCCAAGCTTCATATCTGAATATGGCTTTGCTTTCCTTGCTATCATCTATGCAGCTAACAATGTGAACAGCCCTAACTATGGAAAACATGCTAGTGAACCTGACGAGGGGATTCTAAAACGTACATGCAAATTGAAAGGATTAATAGCCAAGAATAAAGCTGGAGCACTTCTCTAACAGTTATCAAGACTTCATATAAAATTAGAGTAATTAAGACAGCATGCTGCTAGAGGAAGGACAGACAACAGAGCCAATGAACAGGCTAGAGCTGCACCATCCCACACAGTAGTCACTACACACACGGGACCACTGAGCACCGGAAATGTGGCTGGTGCAATTCAGGAACCCAATTTTTTTTATTTTAACGAATTTATATTCAGACTCAAACTTAAGAAACTTAAATACAGTGTGGACCAACTTAGGTACATCAATTTACTCAGTTGTAAATTTTTTGCAATCTAAGTACAGATCATCTATGCATGATGACAATTTTATGTGGGCTGGGATGTGCTGTATATGTAAAATATATCAAAGATAGTACAAAAAAATATAAAATATCGTAATTCCATATAGATTACATATTGATACTATTTTGTTGCACTGGGTTTAATAAAATATATTATTTAAATAAATTCATCAGGTTCTTTTTCCTTTTATTTTAATGGAGCCACTAGAAAATTTACAGTGACACATATGGCTCACATTTGTGACTTGCATTCCACTCCTACTGATCATCCCTGGCATAGTGTGTCCAGAAAACGACTCACTCACATATACCTGATTTATAGCAAAGATTACATTGCAAGTGAAATGGGGGAAAGGATGGTCTTTTCAATAAATGGAGCTAAGTGAACTGAAGGGGGAAAAAAGGAATCTTGAGCCCTCGCATAATAAAAATCAATTGCTGCTGGATTTATATCTAAATGAGAAAGCCAAAATAATAAACCTGCTGGAAGAAAACAGAGTGTCTTTATTACCTTGGGTTAAGCAAAGATTTCTGTGGGATTTCTTTTTTTTCATGCTTATTTATTTTTGAGAGAGACCACAAACGTGAGCAGGGGAGGGGCAGACAGAGAGAGAGGGAGACACAGAATCCAAAGCAGGCTCCAGGCTCTGAGCTGTCAGCACAGACCCTGACGTGGGGCTCAAACCTATGAACCATGAGATCATGACCCTAGTCAAACTCAGACACTTAACCGACATAGCCACCCAGGAACCCCTAGGCAAAGAGTTCTAAACAGGCTATAAAATATTACTTTTTAATTGTTAAATTAGACTACACTAAAATTAAGAACTTCTGCTCATCAACAGATACCACTAAGAGAACGAAAAGGCAAGTCAGTGGGGGGAAAACAGCATTTGAAGGGGGAAGAATATGTGAGGCACGTGCATGTGCACACACACACACAGACACACACACAGAACATATCCACTGTATATACAAATACTTTAATATTCTTTAAAAGATCTTATTTTTAAGAAATCTCTACACCAAACGTGGGACTCGAACTCACAACCCCAAGATCGAGTCTCATGTTCCACCAACTGAGCCAGCCAGGCACCCTAAAACCTTAATATCTGACCATTGTTTTCCTGTTAATATGTTCTACTTAAGAAAAATTTCAAGCAACTGAATGTTACCCATTCAAGAAACAAAAATTTTAGCCAAATTTTATTCATTTTATATATATATATATTAACCAACCTTTACACAGACCACATAAGGTCACTGTTGGAGTCACTGTATAAAAAGACACCCTCAAACAAAAGGTATCCTCTGAAAAAGTTACCTTCAAATTAAAATTAATATGTAAAAACATAATTAGGACTTATAGTCCAGACAAGATGGCTTAGACTGGTTTCTCCCTATTCCTCTTTCAAAGCTCAACTATAAATCCCTACATATTAGGCAAGAGACATTCAAAAGAAAACCTGGGAAGGTGTCAAAAGGAAGACCCACTGGTTTGAGATCCTAGGACTAGAGGAACAATACAGAGGCAGGGCTTAGGTGTCTTCCCTTCCATTCAACCGAAGACGATGACCTAACCCTGGCATGTCCCAATTCCCAATCTAGCACAGAGGACAGTCCAGGAGGGCCTCTGGGGTTCATCAAGAATCTCTCCAATGATACCAGCTGAGCCCACCACCAAAGGCAAGGAGGTACGACAGGAAGTCCCGGTAACAAGCAGCAGCCAGAGGCAACAATCTCGTTCCTCTCAAGATCGAAGATTTCCCTGCCCTACTGAGAAATAACGAGAAGGCCAGATAGCACTGGCAATAACGATTCTGCCACGAGTGACCAGCCGGGGCCCTCTTTGGTCTCAGAGCCTGAAACTCCCCTCTTCCATACAGAGATAGATGGTGGCCCAGCCTGAGAAAAGCCCTTTCACTTCCTCTGGCAGCACAAACAGGGAGCCGGGGGTGCCACAGAGGCACCAGACAAACTAAGCAGATCAAAATGATACCACAAGGTTTGGCAAATTAAGCCATCCTTGGAATCCTGTCCCCCAAGAGGCAGGATGACAGAATGACTACCTATTAAAACAAAAAAATTTAAATAGGATTCAGAGTCTCCAACATAAAATGTCCAGAATACAATTAAAAAAATTATCTTTCATACCAAGAAATAAGCATATCACAACCTGAATAAGAAAAGACAATCAATGGCCATCGACACAAAGATGAATCAGACACTGGAGTTATCGGACAGGGATTGTGAAGCAGTGGTTACAAAAATGCTTCCACAATCAATTTCCTACTCTCTTGAAGCAAATGAAAAGATAAAAACCTCAAGGGAAAAAAAAAAGAAGTTATAAAAAGGAATCAAATGGAAATTACAGAACTGAAAAATACATTAACAGAAACAAAAAATATTCTCTAAACAGGCTCAATGGTAGAGATGATAAAGGACAGAACCAAGATAGCTGAGAAAAGTGTGGTAGAATTTAACCAATCTGAGCAAGAAAGAAAACAGACTGAACACAAATGAACAAAGCTTCAGAAACCCATCGGACTCTAATAAAAGAGCCAACATCAGAACCCCAGAAAGAGGCAAGAGAATAGGATTGAAAAATTACTCAAAGAAATAATAGCTAGAAACTCCCCAAAACTGGCAAAACACAACATACAGATATAAGAGGCTGGGCAAATGCTGAACAGGATAAACCCAAAAAAATCCACAGCAAAACACATCAAAATTAAACTTCTGCAAACTGAAGAAAGAAAAAACCTGGAAAGTAGCCAGAGAAAGACAATGCATTATCTACATATGAACACCTCATGTAAAACTATGGAAGCAAGAAGTAGTAAGCCTTTTTCAAACACTAAAAGAAAAAGAAGTTGTTCACCACAAATTCTATACCTAGAGAAACTATCCTTCAGGAATGAAGAGGAAAGAAAGACATCAAACGAAGAATTTCTAGAAGAATTTGTCACTGGCAGACACACTCTTAAAGAATGGCTTAAGCAGGTTCTTAAAACAGAAAGGAAATGATAAGAAAAGAAGGAATCTTGGAGCAACAAGAAGAATAACAACAGAAATATGGCTACATACAATAAACTACCTTTCTCATGAGTTTTATAGATCATACCTGAAGATGGAAACAAAAACTGTAATACCATCTGGTGTCTAATATTTAAAAGTGGGAAAGATAAAAGAACTAAATGCAAGTAAGGTTTTCATACTTTACTCAAAGTGGTAGAATGCTGACCCAGGGGACTGAGAATATACAGTAGTCTACTTTTATCCATGGTGGAGGGAGGCAAGGCAGAAGGAAATAGGATACGTTACAAGTGGATGCCCGGAACTACAGAGAGTACCAAACTCTGTGTAAGTCTATTCTATACATACACACCTATGATCAAGTTTAATTTATAAATTAGGCACAGTCACAGATTAACAGCAAGAATAAAATAGAACACAGAACAATACAGTGTCCTATACTCATCCTTTTTGTGATAAAATGCCTACATGATGGCATGAAGTGAAATGAATGATGGGCATTGGGACGAAGCTTTAGTCAACTACTTGACCTTCTGACAATATGTCAGGAGGAGGATCATCTGCTTCCGGACTTCAGGTGACTGCAGGTAAGTAAAACTAAGGAAAGTGAGACTGCAGATAAGGAGGAACGTGTGTGTGTGTGTGTGTGTGTGTCTGTGTGTGTGTGTCTGTGTGTCAGTGTGTCTGTGTGTGTGAGAGAGACAGAAACCCAAAGCAACACTATAAAAACTAATCGATACAAATAATAAAATGGCAGACTTAAGCATTCACCTATAAATAATTACTACTATAGACTAAACTGCATTCCCCCAAAATTCATACAGACCTGAAACCCTAACCTTTAGAGTGACTATATTTGGAGAAAGGGCCTTTAGGAGGTAATTAAAGTCACATGGGGGGTGGGGGTAGATTAGTGTCCTTCTAAGAAGAGATAATAGAGAGCTCTATTCTCTCTCCACCCACATACAAAGAATAAATCATGTGAGCATACAGAATGATGGTGGCCACCTGCAAGCCAGAAGGGGTTTCAGAATGAACCTACCTTGCCAATACTTTGATCATGGACTTCTTGGTCTCCAGAATTGTGAAAAAATAAATGTTTATTACTTAAGTCAACTGGCCTGTAACATTTTGTCATGGCAGCTGAGCAGAGTAAGACAGTCACCTTAAAAGCAAATGATCTAAACACTCATCAAGACAGAGACTGACAGCATGCTTTAAAAAACAAACAAACAAACAAAAACCAGGGACACCTGGGTGGCTCAGCTGGTTAAGCGTCCAACTTTGGTTCAAGTCATGATCTTATGATTTGTGAGTTTGAGCCCTGAATCAGGCTCTCAGCTGACAGCTCAGTGCCTGAAGCCTGCTTCAGATTCTGTCTCCCTCTCTCTGCCCCTCCCCCCACTCACACTCTGTCTCTCTCTCAAAAATGAATAAACATTAATAAAAAAAGTGACCCAAATACAAGCTGTTTACAAGAAACTCAGTCCAAATTCAACAAGTAAAGGAACAGAAAAAGGTATGCTATGCAAATGTTAATTTAAGAAAGCAGGAGTGATATCAATATCTGACAAAGTACACTTGAAAACAAAGAAAATTATGAAAGACAAATAGGGATATTATGAAACAATAAGAGGATCAATCTACCAGGAAAACATAATGAACCTTCATAAGTATGCACCAAAAAACAGAGCCTCAAAATATAGGAAGTAAAACTTGACAAACCTCAAAGGGGAAATAAACCAATCTACAATTAATAATTAGAAAGTTCAATACCCCCTCAGCAACTAACAGAACTACTAGAAAGAAAATCAGCAAAGACATAGAAGATCTAAAAAACAAAAGTAATCAACAGGATCTATTTGACACAAACAGAACACCCCAAACAGCAGCAGATTACTCAAAAATTTTTAAGTACCTATAGAAAATTCACTGAGAGAGAGAATATCCTAGGCTATATAAGAAGCCACAAAATTTTAAAAATTGAATTATATATACTATGTTCTTTGATCATAATGGAATCAATTAGAAACCAATAAAAGAGGGACACCGGGCTGGCTCAGTCAGTTGAGTATCCAACTCAAACTGAATGTCAAGTCATGCTCAAGTCATGATGTCAAGGTTTGGGAGTTTGAGCCCCACACTTGGATCACTGCTGTCAGCACAGAGCTTGTTTCAGATCCTCTGTCCCCCTCTTTCTGTCCCTTGACCATTGACGCTCTTTTTCTCAAAAATAAACATTTTTAAAAATTTTTTTAAATTTATTTTTGAGAGAAAGAGAGAGAGAGACAGAGCGCAAGCAGAGAAGGGGCAGAGAGAGAGCCACATACACAGAATTCGAAGCAGGCTCCAGGCTCTGAGCTGTCAGCACAGAACCTGACGCAGGGCTTGAACCCACGAACTGAGAAATCATGACTTGAGCCAAAGCTGATCGCTTAACCAACTGAGCCACCCAGGCACCCCCAAAATAAACTTTTTTTAAATATACAAAACTGGGGGCACCTGGGTGGCTCAGTCGGTTAAGTATCCGACTTCAGCTCAGGTCATGATCTCACAGTCCGTGGGTTCGAGCACTGTGTCGGGCTCTGTGCTGACAACTAGCTCAGAGCCTGGAGCCTGCTTCAGATTCTATATCTCCCTCTCTCTCTGACCCTCCCCTGCTCACTCTGGCTGTCTCTCTCTCTCACAAACACAAATAAATAAAAAACATTTTTAAGGAATTTTTTAAATACAATAAAAAATACACAAAACTGAAATGAAAATGAAAGTACAACATACCAAAATATGTGGGATGCAGCTAAAGCAGTACTGACAGGGAAACGTATAGCACTAAATATTTACATTAAAAATAAGGAAAGCTCTCAAATAATCTGTTATTACCTCAAGAAACAGGAAAAAAAAAAAGAACAAAATAAACCCAAAGCAAGAAGAAGGAAATAAAGATAAAAGCAAAATCAATGATAGTGGGAGAGGTTAAACAAAAAAGCTGGTTCTTTGAAAACATATTACTGAAACTGATTAACCTCTATCTACAAAGACTAATAGAAGACATAAATCACCAATATCAGGAATCAAATAGGAGATATTACTACAGATCCAACAGCCATTAAAAGAATAAGTAAATATTAACAAATTTACTGCCTTATAGAATTCACTAACTTAGAAGACAATGGTAATTCCTCAAAAACCACTCAAGTAAGATGATACAGATAATCTGAATAATCCTGTAAACCCTAAGAAAATTAAATTTGTAGTCTAAAAACTAAAAAAAACGGGGGCGCCTGGGTGGCTTAGTCGGTTGGGCGTCCGACTTTCGCTTAGGTCATGATCTCGCGGATCGTGGGTTCAAGCCCCGCATCGGGCTCTGTGCTGACTGCCAGTTCAGAGCCTGCAGCCTGTTTCAGTCTGTGACTCCCTCTCTCTCTGACCCTCCCCTGCTCACGCTGTCTCTCTCTCTCTCCTAAAAATAAATAAAACATTTAAAAAAATTTAAAAAATAAAAAAATAAATAAAAACTAAAAAAAACGAAATTTCCAGGCTTAGAAGATTTCACTGGAGAATTTTATAAACATTTAAAGAAAAATTAAAACCAGTTTTATACAACTTGTCCATCTCTTCTAGAAGACAGAAGAGGAAGGAACATTTCCCAACTCATTTTATAAGGCCAAATTGCTACCTTTTCATTTACATTCACACTAAAATCAGGGCATGAATGTTCAAACCAATACTAAATGCAACAACTCAGATGAAGACTCAGGAGCTTATGCTAAATGGGGGGTGGGGTGGGGGAGCCAATCCCCAGAAGTTACATATTGCATTTATATAACATTTATGAAATGACAAAACTGTAGAAATAGAAAACAGATTAGCAGTTGCTGGAGTTAGGAAGATGGAGAGTGGGAAGGAGTTGTCAGTGAAGTGTGGCTGTAAGGGGCAACTGTGAAGGAATGGTCCTACAGTTGGTCTGTGATGGTGGATATACAAACCTACAGAAGTGATAAAACTGAGCATGTAGATACACACACACAAGTACAAGAAAAACTGGATAAGACTGACAGACTGCATTAATGTTAATATCCTGGTTGTGATACTATACTGTAATTTGTACAAGATGCTACCATTGGGGAAAGTTGGGGAAAAAATACATGGGATCTCTATTATTTCTTACAACTATATGTGGATTTAGTTACAGCAATAGAAATTTCAAGTGAACAAAAAACAGTAATTGCTAACTACGTTTACACCCTTACAGTCAAAAGGGTAAAGACAGTGGGTTTTATCTGCCACTATGAAGTCAGTTAACACGAATGGTAGGAAGATTCCAAAAATACCACCACTTCTTTGGGCTCACACAGTACAGCACCTAGGTCACCAAATCCTACATCAGACAATCAGTAGGCAAAACCAAGCCCAAATACACAGACTCAAAAACAAAACAACAAAAATACAACAGCCAAGGTAGTTATAGACCACAGAGTATAATAAGAACAGAACAAGAGTAGTCCAGAAATACACCACAAAACAAAGAACCTTAAGTAGTGACAGAGTCCTAGACCCCTATATCTGCTTTACATGCAGATACTGTCCACTTCTGATTTCCTTCCTAAAAGAACCAGAGCTCTGTGAGATCTACTCAACTAAAATAATTATTGGCACCCATTATTATAATAGAATACAGCTCCCTAATCTTTTTTTATTTTCAAGCTTTATTCTTTTTTCCTGAAATAGTTTATGGTCAAGTTGTTTTTCATATAACACCCAGTGCTCATCCCAACAAGTGCCCTCCTCCATGCCCATCCCCCCCCTTCCTCTCTCCCCCACCCCCATCAGCCCTCAGTTTGTTATCAGCATTCAGAGTCTTCTCATGGTTTGCCTCCTTCCTTCTCCCCAACTAATTTTCCCCTTCTTCTCCCCCATGGTCCTCTGTTAAGTTCCTCCTAATCCACCTATATGTGCAAACATATGGTATCTGTCCTTCTCTGCCTGACTTATTTCGCTCAGCATAACACCCTCAAATTCCATCCATGTTGCTACACATGGCCAGATTTCATTCTTTCTCATTGCCATGTAGTATTCCATTGTACAGATGAACCACATCTTCTTGATCCATTCATCAGCTGATGGACACTTAGGTTCTTTCCATGATTTGGCTATTGCTGAGAGTGCTGCTATGAACATTGGGGTACATGTGCCCCTATGCATCAGCACTCCTGTATCCCTTGGGTAAATTCCTAGCAGTGCTATTCCTGGGTCACAGGGAAGTTCTATTGTTAATTTTTTGAGGAACTCCCACACTGTTTTCTAGAGCAGCTCCTTATTCTTTACAGGGCGGTTACTTCCTACCTGCTGTGGATAAATTTTAAAAAACGAAGTTTGTTTAAATATTCTATTAAGAGTATGGCCCAAATGCCCAGTACAAGCCTGACACCTAAAATTTACTAAAGAATAGAAACGAGGTACAGAATAATTTATCAACGAATTAATACAAGTCAGTGGACCTTTGCCCCTATAAAAAATCACATTCGCAGAAATTTTACATGCAGCTTCAGGGCATTCCTGAAGGCCCTGAAGCCCAGATTTTATGAAACCTTCGTTTAGATTCTCATCTTGAGGAACATACTCTAGCAATTTAGGTCATTTGCCCCCTTTCTTTTTTTTTTTTTTTTTGAGAGAGAGAGAAAGAGAGTGTGTATGTGAGCAGGGGAGGGGCAGAAGGAGAGGGAGAATCTTAAGTGGGCTCCACGCTAGCACTGCACACCCACACTAGGATCATGACCTGAACCGAAATCAAGAGTCACTGCTTAACCAACTCAGTCACCAAGACATCCCCTTCCTTTCTTTCCTTCTTTATTTTTGAGAGAGAGAGAGAGAGAGAGAGAGCACGCGAGCGAGTGCACAGGCGTGCGAGTGAGGGAGAGGTCATCTGCCTCTTTAAAGAAGAGGGTCAGGTAAGGTCATTTCTCAAAGCCATCTCCAATGTTATTATTTAATGATTCATACCCTGGTCAAACCCCTGATGGGATTACCTCTCTTTCACTGTCAAATCAACGGCACAGATTTTTAACTGAACATTTGATTTATTTAACAGAATCCTTAAACATACCTACCATCTGGGACAGGTTTAAAATCTAAGTTGGAAGCTAGAGAAACCATGGAAGTCTTTTGCGGGCTGTTAGTAAGTCAAAGATCATTAAGTAGAAAACAAAGTGCAAGAGCCTCAGGGGGGCGGAAAGGTCAATACCATGACGCTGCACTCTGTCAGACTGGTTGGAAAATATGTTCAAGTTAGTTCAGTTTCAGCAAAAATACATCTCAAAGCAAATGCTGTAGCCTTCTCCAAAAAAAAAAAGTTTTAATCTAGAAAACTCATTAAAAATGTATGGGGGAAATGAATTTGGTCCATAATACATCATCAGAGGTCTAAAAGTTCACAAACTTTTCAAGTCTTCCAAAGCAATCTTTATTGACTATAAGCATACAAACCACTGCCCGGTGTGCCGACCTTTGACTTGGATTCCCTGAGCTGCAGCGTAGCTTTGTGAGTAGACCTGAAAGTGATTTACTAATAGAGACTAGATCTTCCCAGAGAAACTGTAAAATATCCAACATGGCTAACCTGACTCTATCCTTACTGCATTCTTCACCTCAAGTCTTCAAGATGGCCTAACTGAATTCCAAAACCTTCTCCTCTATTTGGAAAACTGCAGGATCAAACTCCTTTCCATATAACTTTTGAGAAATGTCCTCTATCCTGTTTTTCTTTAAGTCTGTTTTTCTTTCACCTGGATGAAAGAATTGGGAGTTATGAAAATAAGTGAAAATACATTTAATCCACAAGAATGTTTACCCAATAGAACTGAGTCATTGTCTTGGCAAGGAGTTTCTAAATCTATAGCCCTTGTGCTCAATCTCTTTTCTTGGCCTTTCGTTTTCTGCAATGTTGAAAGGGTGACAGTGAAGCAGTAAAGTAACTAATGAGCCAAAATGGAATTCCTTAAGGCAGCGCCCATGTGTCATGTCCGAATGCTAATGGGCTGGGCTGTGCAGAGAATCCCTCAGTCTTGGGGCTAGCAAGGGTCTGAGGCTTGCCTCGTCCAAGTGGACATTCCTTTCCAGCAACTCCAATAAGATGACCTTCCTCCTCTGCTCGACACTGCCAGCGTCTGGGACATGCTGTTGCTTGCTGAGACTGCCCACTCCAATCTCACAGCTCTGGCTGTTAGAAAGTTCTTACAGTGGGTACAAATCTGTCTCTCTGCAACTTCCACCCACGAGTTCTAATTCTATCCCTTGGGACCACACAGAAATAGCCTAATCCTTCCTCCATCTTCTACATGTCAGCCCTTCAAGGATCTGAAGAGAGTTATCAAGTTTCCTAGGATCGTCGTGGTAGGCTGAATACATCCTAATCCCCAGAACCTCCGAGAATATGATCTCATGTGACAAAAAGGACTTGCAGATATGATACGATAAGGATCCTGAGATAGAGAGGTTAGCCCGGATTCTCCTGGTGGACCCACGATAACCAACAAGGGCCTTAAAGAGGGAAGTAGGAGGGTCAGAGTGAGAGAAGAGGTGAAGAAGGAAGCAGAGGCTGGAGAGATGCACTCGGAAGATGAAGGAAGGGACCAGAAGCCTAGGAATGCAAGCGGCCTCTGGAAACCGAAAAAGGCAAGGAATTAGATTCTTCCCTACAGCATACAGAAGGAATGCAGGCTTGCATGCCCATGCAGACTTGTGACCTCTGGAACGGTATGGGAATACATCTGTGCCCACTGATGCCACTAAATTTATGTAATTTGTTCCACCATCAATAGGAAACAAATAGACTCATTCTCCTTCCAAACTGAAAGAGGTCTTCAACCACTCGTTACATGACACGCAGTGTGAGGGCTCACCCTCTGGGGTACTCCCACTCCCGCTCTTTGTCTAAAACCCCACGTATCTCCTTCATCCTTGCCTTGCAATTTCTTCTCCTGGCCCAAAATAGCTTTAAACCTTCCCTCCAGCAATGAGGTCTACAGCCCTATCCCTTTGATCCACTGGCCCCTACCACACCCATTCTCCGAGTAACTGCTCAAGTATTTGAGTAACTGCTCAAGTATTAGGCTGAAATGAAATAACTGTTCAGAAATGCCAACAGTTTTGATCTTCTAAAAGATTAAATGGCCGTACGCTTTCTCTTCTATCAACCCAAACTGAGCAATAATGTAACCTTTACAATCCTCAATTTCTTCCCCATCTATAAGGATTTAAGGCATTAGATTGAGGACTTCTCAATTGTGACTTTCAGTCATAGGACTCCTTGATTACTGAAGCCACTGTGGAACCTGAAGATAAAAGTAAAAGTTCCCTGCATTATGCACACAACTATTGTTCCCTACTCCCGAGTCCCCTAAATTTTACATTTGTTTTTTGTTATCATGCCACCTGTAGAATTTATCACAAAAGATCATTTAAACAAAAGTATATACCGTTAGGTAAGCCAAATGCTTTTACAAAATATTTAAGTGGTTAAAGAATAGTTTTATCTGCCAACTATTCATCTCTCCCAGCAAAATAATGATGCAGCAAAAAAATAAGTGAAATGTTTGACAAATGCTTATTAAAAATGTAATAAGCACTGTACCAACAGTCTAGTTCTTTTCATAATTTTGAAGGTTATTCTATCTAAGGTCCAGCCATGGATGCTGAAGCTTAGCAAACTCCAACCACTGTATTTCAGAACTGCAGGAGAGAAGAAATGATTCACTCTGATACTTTCTCACTGAGCTTCTATGCAGAAGGGCAAATGAGTTTCTACTTCCTCTCAACAAACATGCTTACTGAAGGTCACTAAGCCCAAGACCTACATTACAGATAGTAGGACAGTCCCCAACTTCAACTTGCTTTCAGTCATACACAAGATGGCGTATTTATAAATAAAAGGAAGAAAAGCAATATAAGAAATGGGCAGCACAGTCAGGTGCCATAAAGAGTTGAAGAGAATGTGCTCAATGGACTAGAAAAGTCAGATGTTGAAAAGTGGGGTGTGATGGGAGGCAGTGGGGGGACTCAGACAGAAACAGAAAAGAACATTCCAGACCAGTGAAACAGCAAAAATAAGGGCAAGGTGGCAAAGAGACATATTCAAACCAGCAACCAAATCAGGCACTGGGGAGAATTTTATGTCAGGAAGTAGAAAAAGATGGCACAAAAAGTGGGTTGGAAACAAATTACAGAGCCAAACAAGTCAGTAAGTCACCCATCTTGGTGCATTATATGCGCCCATACTCGAACTTTCCAAATCAACTGTAAATAAAGGTCTTGAATGCTAGACAAATAAGCTTGTATCTTCTCTGGTAAACAAGGAACCACTGAGGCTTCTGGGTATGAGAATGACTTGAATAAAACTGAATTAGCAGTGGTTTATAAGATAAAAGGGAAAAGCAAAAAACTGAAATCAAAGAGCCCCATTTTTGAGGTGAGAAAAGCCCAGTCAAGAAAGGAGATCTGAGGGGCGCCTGGGTGGCTTAGTCGGTTAAGCGTCTGACTTTCGCTTGGGTCATGATCTCATGGGTTCGAGCCCCGCGTTGGGCTCTGTGCTGACTGCCAGCTCAGAGCCTAGAGCCTATTTCAGAGTCTGTGTCTCCCTCTCTCTCTCACCCTCCCCTGCTCACGCTGTCTCTCTCTCTCTCTCCTAGAAATTAAAAAAAAAAAAAATTAAAAAAAAAAAGAAAGGAGATCTGAAACTAAATGGATGAGAATATTTAAAAGCATTACAGAGAAAGAGGTGACACAACTTGGTAACCACTTTTTTTTTCTCCAAGAGGAGGTGGTGAAAGAGTCTAATATTATTCTCAAGTATTTAAATCTGGATGAGAAGGAAAATGCATTCAGACCTTGTTTTTTGGGTACCCACCAGGCCAGTCACTGAGCTAGGTGGTTGGGATAAAATAACGATCATGACAATGAACTATGTTAAGCACCAACAGGGCGGGACAAGTAACCATTGTATTAACAGCATGACAAACACTACAGATGAGTAAAGCATGTACGACAAGTACATAGCCCCAAAACTGAGTGCAGAAGAACTCGATTTTAGGAAGGAAATCAAACCAGGAAGGAGGTGGAGCAAGAAGAAACTTGAAAGGGCACATATACATTAGTCTCTTTCTTCAATTATTCAGTTAAATATAACAGAAATCAGTAAATGCCCCCAATTGAAGACTCTAAATATGTACTCCTATGATAATTTGTTTGGTTGAAACCCCAAATTTTCATTTTGATGAAGGAAATAATTAGATGCTCAAAAGATCACCAACCTATAAAGGGGCACTAGAGAATTTTATGTGTGATGGAAATATTCTCAGTTTTGACTGTGACAGTGATTATATGACCGACATATTATATGATTATATTTACTTTCGGTAAATTAGATCTTAATAAATCTGACCAAAAAAATCACCAATGATTTTATTGCTAAATTCGATGGTATTTATTCAAAGGTGATTCAACAGTTACTTCATGTTATATTAGAAACAAAATATCTGCCAATATCACCTTTACTATTTATAGTACTGTACACATATGCTATAAACACATACATTTCCTTAATATGTAATTTTATCATTTTTATTTGAATGAAACTCCATGCATTTCATTCTGAATTTGAGAAACAAGGTTTTTTTTAGGTTTATCTACTTTGAAAAAGAGAGACAGAGAGAGATAGAGAGAGAGAGGAAAAGCGGGGGAGGAACAGAGAGGGGGAGGAGGGGAGAGAGAGAATCCCAGGCAGGCCCCACACAGCCCAATGTGGGACTGGAACTCACAAACTATGAGATCATGACCTGCGCCAAAATCAAGAGACGCTTAACCAACTGAGCCACCCAGGCACACGAAGAAACAAGTCGTAAGGCTCAGGCTCAGGATTTAACCTGAGGTCCTCACTCATCCTATCATCCTAACAAATTTAAAATGTAAATCATATTCCTCCTTCAGCCAGCTGTCCTCATTCTCTTTCCTTCTGTATCTCAAGATCTCTCACCTTTGATACCTGGTATCTCTTCCTTACCAAGGGATCAGTTCTCCGTGTCGTGGGAAATAGGACTCTTCCTTTAAAGGTTTCCGCACTCACCTCTACCCCCTCTCATCTGTCCTACATACCTGAGCCAGATTAAGCATACATGCTCTTATTAATCAGATAAACCTCAGCTCAAAAACATTTGGCTATTCTCACTGACTTTAGGGTAATATACAGAAGTCTCTCACTAGCTTGCAAACCCTCCATAATCTAACCTAATCCTATATACAACTCTATCCAGAAAGTATAAACCAAACTGATTTAAAAATTATTAAAGACAAGATACTGGGAGAGAGGGTAAAGGGATAACATACCAGAAGTTCTGACGCTTAAAAGAAGTACAAGGCATATTCTGGAGGAAGGAGCAAACCCATTTCAACGGTATAGGAGGGAGTAATTGGAGATGAGGCTGGACGAGCAGGCTGGGTCTGTACTTGTAAAGGCTTCTGTGCTAATGGGAGGATTTCAGGCAACAAGAGAAATCATCAGGGATGTTTTCCAACACAGGAATGATGTAACAAAAGTGATGCTCGAGGAAATTAATCTGCGACTGGAGCACAGAACGTAATGGCAAAGATGAAATGAAAAACAGAGGCTAAGGAAGATCACAGCAGATGTAAACAGTCTGGGCATAAAATGCAAAGGACTTGAAGAGTGGCAGGAACTCGGGAAACAAGGAGAAATGTTCATTCTCCACCACTGCTGGTGCACACCAGCCTCCCCAAGTAACCAGACAGTGACGAGGTCCCATCAGGCACATGTGTGGGGGTGGACTGGGACGATTCATCCATATGTATCTGATTGAAAGTAAATTACTCAATCAGTAAAGCAAAGGGCCTGGGTAATTTAAAAAAACCAATTCCTTTACATTTAAATAAATTTGGGGCAGAGAGACTGAGTTATAACTGCTTACTTTGGTTACGAGTGGTACTGTGCTCCTGAAAAGACTACCACCTAAGCATTTACGAGAAGGGTACCTGAAAACACGACAGGGAAAAGGATCTAGGATTAACAATTGCGTGTTTCCAAAAATGCAAGGATTGCTTCAGATTTTCATTGTCTAGTAACACATTCACACAAATACTGTGACACTGACAATAAGATTATTTTATTAATAATATACCAATTTCCATGTAACAATTGGAATTAATGTTACAAATATGAAAGAAACTCTTAAATCTTAATTACAGCATCTAGCAGTATCTTGTAAACATCATTTATTTTATTTAAAACTGCTTTCACAACATAGGTTAACTTGTACTGAAATAAGCTAATTCACAGAACTATGGTATTACTATCACTAATGAAAATATCTGTTTTTATTTTTACATAGATACTAAGAGGACAAAATTCAACTTCATTCTTTAAAAAGTAATTTTTGCTCAAGATTCAGAGAGGAAACCAAGGATCAATTCCCTTCAAAGAAGTCAGGAGGTACCTAGGTGGCTCAGTCGGTTGAGTGTCCGACTTTGGCTCAGGTTATGATCTCATGGTTCGTGGGTTCGAGCCCCACGTCGGGCTCTGTGCTGACAGCTAGCTCAGAGCCTGGAGCCTGCTTCAAATTCTGTATCTCCCTCTCTCTCTGACCCTTCCTTGCTCATGCTGTCTCTCTCTCTCTCAGAAAATTTTAAAAAACATTAAAGTCAGAAATCAGCGTCTAACAAAATGTATAGCTTATTTAATTCATCAGTTTTTCAAGAGTCATTGTGAATTAAAAAGACACTTTCAGATACTACTTCAGGTTATGTACAGAAGCTGAGGCAATAATTCACAAATATACCAGGGCACTTATGAAAATCAGCATTTACAAATTAGCCTCTGACAAAACATATAATAGAGGTGCATGATTACACTATCAGAAGTCATTAGTGAAAATAGAAGCTTCAGAAACAATAATTTAAAAATAAGGCATTTTATAGTTACTAAGATAGAGACTGTGTGTCAATGTCAAAGCCTGCTGCTTTCCATTAGATTAAGGTCAATGTGTCCAAACAGCTCAGCTTCAATACTGAAACACTGTCACTCAACAAAGAGTAGATTAAGTTCTGAGGTAAGTTGTCTATAACGGTTTTTCTATTTGTCAGGGTCTTGTTTTTAAAATTTTGGCAATTTATTGGACGCCTACCCCAAGACTGGTTTTGGATTTTAATTTACTTACTCAAAATTTAAGACTGATTCAGTTGTTTAAAATGGAAATATCAACAACTTTGGTTGTATAGCCAGGATTACTTCCAAGATTACTTCCGCTCTGACACAAGGTCCATCTGCCTATGGCTAAAGGAGGGCAAAAACTGGGAAGTAAGGAGGTCAGTGCCGGAGATCCAAATTAGAGAGGCTTTTTATAGAGTAAAAGGACCCTATCTAGCGTCGATCAAAGCAGTTTTACCCACGGCAAAATTTTAGGTAGAAGACCGAACACAAAGTATCACCAATAGATACCTGTCATCCTCACTGGGCCAGTCAGCAACCAAGGCAGGGCTGGTACAGTGATCATTTATCTACATCACAGTTACTGCTGTGAGGGAGGGCTGGAACTTTCCTGCATTGTTAAAGAATTTAGTCAACAATCCAAAACAAAGGATGACTTTTTTTTTTTANACATCTTCTTGATCCATTTGTCCGTTGGTGGACACTTAGGCTCTTTAATGGATGACTTTTAGAACCAAAAGAAGAAAGAATCTCTTTTTGGCTAAAAGCTCTGACGTTTGTCTAAAAAAGAAAATAAAACTCCAAAGATATGAAGACAAAATGGTACAATGAAAAAGTATTAGGTAACAGTTATCACGATGTTCATATATATATGTTCATGTATATATATATATATGTTCATGATTATATATATGTTCATGTATATATATATATATTTTTTTTTTAAACCAAGTAATCTCAGAATTGGTACAGGAATGTCACAGCCAAAATGAAATAGTAAAAAGAAAAAGCACTGTTAATGATAGCTTTTGGGTCAATTTATTTTCGTCCTGATTCTTTATAGTTGAAGAAACTTTTGAATGCAGAATCATGGCAGGGCTGCAATCCAAATTTAGGACCAATAACCAAAATCCACACTCTAGACTTCTTTGTAACTGAAAGAGAGGCTTGTCAACACCACAAAAAGGACTGTCACTCAGAGAAGATGAAGCAGACTTCTACTTCAGTTCTTACAAAATAATCTCAAAATACAGGGCACTCCCTCCCTTTATTTGGAACAACACACCATTCCAGAAAGCAATCTGGTTAAGACAACAGATGTGGAAAGGTAGCCCTCAGGCAACAGAAGGGGAAGAGCCTGAAGAAATTCGATGTTGAAAGAGGAGCTAGCAACCACAGGTGCCTTCCTTCTACTTTCCAGAGTCAGCTGCATCAGGCAGATTTGAGGAAAGGTTCTCATTGGCACTGTTTCAAGTTGTTATCTGGAGTCATACAGGACATGAAGAGGACGATGTCCCTGAACACATCTGGCGGTCACAGCTCCTCACATCAGTTTAGTGTCATTTAGTATAGGTTAATCAGGTAACTTTCCGGACATCTATCTATTATATGATGGGGAAATGCCAAGTGGTAGGGAGTGCCAACCAGGAAGAGGGCGCTGAGACTAGACAGTTAGAAGACAGGATACAGACACAGGAAAAAAAAAACACCAGGAAGTAAAAACGAGGGTGAGAGCACAGAAAATGGTGTGTGGGGTCAGGGTGGTACCAAATACTAAATCCACTTTATAATCTTACCTTCATCTAGCCCTAAGCCCTGTCTCCCTAACACCAATGATGCTGGTGTTGAAGTCTCATCCAACATCCTACTTGGTTTTGTTTGACCAAACTGGTACCAATGATGACCAAACTTTCCTGCTTTAAGTGTAAAAAATCTCAGGAATGGTTCATGGGGACAAATCAGATGTCAAAGAAAAAAATTCATAAGAGAATTTTATTCTTTATAAAACAAGGTACACAGTTTATGGGAACTAGATAATATAACCTCTCCCTCCCCTACCAGACTTGGCCTCCTAAACTTAAGTTAAAAAAAAAAAAAAAAAAAAAAAGACATAGAACTTGTTTAATTCAACTAGGTCTAGTTGTCTTGTATTTGTATGCTGTTTTTAAGAAAAGCTTTTATTTTATTTTTTAATGTTTTTTATTTATTTCTGAGAGAGAGAGAGAAAGAAAGCATGAGCAGGGAGGAGTGAGAGAGAGAGGGAGATACAGAATCTGAAGCAGGCTCCAGGCTCCGAGCTGTGAGCACAGAGCCTGATGCGGGGCTCAAACCCACAAACAGTGAGATCATGACCTGAGCCAAAGTTGGACGCTTAACCCACTGAGCCACCCAGGTGTCCCAGAAAAGCTTTTTAAAAAGTCCTCTCTTTTTAACATTATTTTTTTATATTTTTTTTATTTATTTCTAGGAGAGAGAGAGAGAGAGAGAGAGAGACAGCGTGAGCAGGGGAGGGTCAGAGAGAGAGGGAGACACAGACTCAGAAATAGACTCCAGGCTCTGAGCTGGCAGTCAGCACAGAGCCTGATGTGGGGCTCGAACCCACGAACCGCGAGATCATGACCTAAGCAAAAATCGGATGCTTAACCGACTAAGCCACCCAGGCGCCCCAAAAGTCCTCTCCTTTTAAACATATATTCCAAGTAAGTTCAAATGGTCATTTTTAGCTTCCTCTCCCTCTACACTTTCTTTTAATCTACAGTAGTTAATATATAGTATAATAATGATTTAAGGATTAGAATTTAGTGATTCACCACTTATAGTTAACATCCAGTGTTCATGCCAACAAGTGTCCTCCTGAATGCTCATCACCCATTTGGCCCATCCCTCCATCCAACACCCGCTCCAGCAACCCTCAGTTTGTTCTCTGTATTTTAAGAGTCTCTTATGGTTTGTCTGCTTCTCTGTTTTTATTTACCCTTTCCTTCCCCTATGTTCATCTGTTGAGTTTCTCAGATTCCACATATAAGTTAAATCATATATTTATCTTTCTCTGATTTATTTCGCTCAGCAAAGTACACTCTAGTTCCATACATGTTGTTGCAAATGGCAAGATTTCATTCTTTTTGAGCACTGAGTAATATTCCATTGTGTATATATATATACTATATCTTCTTTATCCATTCATCTGTCAATAGGCTCTTCTGGGTTCTTTCCATACTTTGGCTACTGTTGATAGTGCTGCTATAAACACTGGGGTGCATGTGCCCCTTTGAATCAGCATTTTTGTATCCCTTGGATAATACCTAGTAGTGCAATTACTGGGTTGTAAGGTAGTTCTATTTTTAATTTTTTGAGGAACCTCCATACCGTTTTCCAGAGTGGCTGCACGTATTTGCATTCCAATCCCTCTACACGTTTCTAATTCTTACTGACAAGGAACTGAATTCCATCTGCATCTCTTTTTCCTAGACAAATCAGGGAGAGTAAACTGTTCTTCTTGAACCTTCCACCAAGGCGAAGCTCTTCTTAGTCAAAGGTACAGAAATGCCTTCCAGTCTAGAAAGTGTTTTATTGATCAATGCAAATCTGGACATTTTCCTTACCGTTAGTAATAGACCAATTCCAATACCACAGTCCTTTGGGTGGAGTCTCAATAACCGAGCTAAAGAGCTATAAAAATTAATGATGTATTATGGTAAAGTACAGAACCATTTAAGTATCCTGGAGCTGCAAAGTATACAAATAAGATTTGTAATAGAGATTTGTAATCCTAGAAAAATCTCTGAAGGAAATAAACTTGAGACGTAATCTTGAAGAAGTATGGCAAACACTTTAGTTTGGCTATAACGGAGTATCTGTACTGGGGAATAATGAGAAATGAGCTTGGAAAGATAAGAGCGAGAGCCTTGCTGTAGGATATTAAATGTTACAACAGACAGCAACCATGGCACGGGAAGAACATAACATCTACTGGGTCAATTTCCTTAAAACCCCAACTTTCAGAAGTCAATAAATTGTGAAAATGTTTATTCTACAAGAAAGCACAAAAATAACATCAATCAATAATAATCAATTAAGTGTCACTTTTAAGGATAAACAGGTCTCATACTCCTATACCAGCTCAAATCACTACTCACTTCCAAGCTTGATATTGACTTCACTGATAACCCAGCTACTTAATTCCATCAGCCAGAGACTAAAATGGCCTATTTCACTCCTTAGAAAATAAGGTGCTCACAAAGCAAATGAAAAACCTGCAGCCTATGGAATATGCATATAAATTTGCCACAGAGGCTGAAATTTCACCTAGATTAAATAAGCTTCCTTACCTTTTCAAACCACAGCTTTTATTGCATTTTTAAAGAAACATACAGTGATCGACGGAGAGAGATTTGAGGAAATTGAAACAAAACTAAAAGGCTAAATTCCTTGAAAGGAAATGAATCATTCCCTGTTGTATCTTGGCCCGGCGTGAGGCTGAGAGCATAGTAGGCATGCACGGAAGATTTGCTAATTAAATGCAAAGGCTTTGCCAGCAAGAGGACTAATGCTTGGAAGAATCCCAAGCTACATTCCTGGACCAAATATCTGAAAACGTTCTCAGTTCCCCCAGTATACTGTACTTTCAGCAAGTCCTAAGTGATAAACTAACTTTGTAATCCAATCAAAGGCAACAGTAGTACCACATCCTTTGCATCTTGTCTTTGAAATTTGGGTCCGAGAGATTTTTAGCACATGCACTAGCTGGCAGCAAAACTGGCCCAGTCCCCAAAGTTCACTTTTGTTCTTATACGTTTGTGAAAATATAATCAAAGTAGAGTCTGAGACGGAGGATAACCCGCATGCTAATCCTAGATCCACCGAGAATTTGCTACATGACCTTGAGCTTATGAGTTTTCTCATCTGTAAAATAAGAAAAATGGATATTTTAAAAACCTTCCTTGGGGAAATGTACTGATGACCACAACTGACTTTGAAATACATAAAAAAACAGGACCGATGGATGGATACAGGGATAGGTTAAATACAATGAAGGAGAGTAGAGAGTTAAGAAAATAATCTAGATGGGGGATATACCCCTTCCACAGAAAAACCTCTTCACTAGCCCCAACCTCCTCTCCTTCCTATTCCTGGAAATGGCACCACCACACACCCAATTGCTCAAAGCAAAAAACTAGAAGTTACCCTGAAGACCTCTTCTCTCCTCACCTGCAACCAATCAGTCCTGTTAACTCCTCTTCCAAGACCTCCCTCACGTCGGCCCCCTTCACCGCAGCATCCCTACTCGTGTGTTCCGCCAAGCTTCACTCCTTCCCTTCCTCCATTCCTGCCCCTCCCAAATTGTAAACGGTGACTTTCTGAAACGAATGCCAGATAATCACTCTCCAACTCTACATGTTCTGGTGACACTAAGAATCTAAATGAAACCCAACCCCTTACCATGGCTTATGGACCCCCGCTGGCCTCTGCCAAGGTCTTCAACCTCAGCCCTACGGCTTGTACCCCTTATTTACCAGCGACCAGTCACACTGGCCTTTCCAGTCCTGGGCACACCCAGTTCTTACATTAAGGCCTTTGTACTTAATAATTCCCTCTGACGGCAATGTTTCTTCTCAAAAATTTCACTCGGCAGACTCCTTCCTCCTAGTCATTCAACTTGCAGCTCATGTGACCCCACCTCGGGGAGGCCTTTTCAGAGGGGTGGAGAATATGAAGAAAGACCCTGCAGTTGCACTACGTAGATGCAGGGTCCAGCTCTGTACTTTCCTCAACTGTGTGACCTTGGCTAAGTCACTTAGCTTCTCTGTGCCTAGGTTTTCTCAGCTTGAAAACCAGAATAACACAATTTCACAGGGTCCTTGTGAGACTAAATAAATACGAAGGAGAACACTTAAAAGCAATGCCTGGCATATGGTAAGAGCTATTGAAGTCTTTGCTATTACTGATACTACTATTATTATTATGGCATTAGTTTGTATTTTATTTATTATCTACCTTCCCAAAGGAAATGCTATCTCCATAAGAGAGCTTACTTGCATTGCTTATGGCCATGCCCTCAATGCCTTGACCACTGCCACGCACTTAGCAGATGTTTAGTAAATTTCTGCCAAATGAAAACTTTATCACGCTCTTACCTTGGACTGTGGTGCTAGTTCACTTGCCCTCGGTAAACATTTACCTACAATGTAGCATTCCTTCTGTGGCTTAATAAGTTTCCCAAATTATCTGGAAAGCATCAAGGAAGGTCACACAGCCCCCTACGTCTAAACGGTACACACAAAGGTAAAGGTAGGGAACGTGAGGAAACCTGTGTAATAAAGTGACGCACCTTCTCTAGAATGCTGTCATCCTTCAGCCTGAGGGAATTTACACAGTAATTAGCTTTTGTTATCGATCATATTAATTGCTGAAATAATATTTGACTACCCCTAGCATATTAATCCACAATTTAATGTTATAAAGAAGGTGCTAATTTTAATGCACGGAGATGTTTCTCTTTTTTCCACATGGAGGGGTCTCTTAAATAGCAGGGATATGCTTATCATGATAAAATGTATAGTAGTTTCTTAAAGCTACAAAGTACCACAAATTAGGTGGCTAGAAACAATAGAAATCTATTCTCTCACAGTTCTGGAGGCTGCAAGTCCATAGTCAAGGTGTCACCAGGGCCACGATCTCTCCGAGACTCTGAATCCAGTCTCTGTGTCTTGCAGCTTCTGGGGAGATAGCTCTCAATCCTTAGTGGCCCTGGCTGGCAGGTACAGCCCTTCAAAGCACTGCCTCCAGTCACGTGGTACCGGGGCATCCTCCCCTCAGGTGTCCCTTCTCTAGAACCACCCTACNGCGGGGCTTGAACCCACGAACCGGGAGATCATGACCTGAGCCAAAGTCAGACACTTCACCGACTGAGTCCCCCAGGCGGACTTCATCTTCCCTAATTACGCCTGCAACAACCCTATTTCCGAACTGTGGTCCTGAAGGTAGGGCTTCAACATATCTTTTGGGGGGCACACAATTCCAACCCATTAGCATGTACACTGCATTATTACCTAACGTTGTAAACTTTTCAGCTAGTCATGGTATTATTTACCTTTAAGGCAGACACACGTATATTTCTGAATTTTGTTACTTAATGAGAAGAGCCACGTTCACTTCCGGTCCCAGCTCTACAGGGTAACTCATAGTTATCTCTATGGTTGAATTAACAGCCTTATGAGAAATGTAATTAGGTCAGTGATCTAAAACAGTAAATATTCTAAACCTGTTACAAACAAGTGTCATGAATAAAATAATGATTTTTCTGGGCCATTTTAAAACAGGGAAAAACACCCACCTAATTGCATCTAACACAATATTTTTCAACACTATGAGAGATGCAGGATTACACTCACTTTACAGAGGAAGAATCCAAGGCGTCTAAGTAATCTGTCCAAGGTAACAGATGCTAAGCGGTAGAACTGAGATTTCACCACAGATTGATTCCAAGCCCACATTTTAAAGTCCTACAACTCAACTGTGCTTTGCCACAGTTTTATGTAAAATTCCATCGAACTTTACTAAAAATCTGTCTGGATTTGGCCAGAAGATGGTCTGGAGGTTGTAATTTCACCTCTAGGAACATACAAAAGACAACTGGCCCTACATTGTGATGTATAAAGTTACAGGCACCCAGCGCTGTGTTTGTTTAGTTACATTAGTTTTAAAAACCAACAGACAACAAGGACAACAGAAATGGAGATACTCTGGATTCCCCCAGTGAAAAGCTTCCTAGAGCAACTTGAGGTGAAAAATCAGGCAAGATCGAGCCTTGGCTAAGTAGCATGTGAGGACCACACTCTCACACAACAGTTCTTTCAGGAAGCAGGAAGCTACTTAACAGCTCAGGAAGCGGCCCCACTGCTTAAAGAGAGGAGCCCCACTAAAGCACAAAGAAGAAACTCTGACCCTATCCCCACTGTACTCAGCCCCCCAAAGTTAGAAAAAAGCCACCGAAGAACTTGGAAGTTTTTTTTTTAATGTTTATTTATTTTTGAGGCAGAGAGAGACAGAGTGGGAGTCAGGGAGGAGCAAGAAGAGAGGAAGACCAAGAATCTGAAGCAGGCTCCAGGCTCTGAGCTGTCAGCATAGAGCTCAATGTAGGGCTCAACCTCACGAACTGGGAGATCATGACGTGAGCTGAAGTCAGATACTTAACTGATTGAGCCACCCAGGCTCCCCAGTAAGAAATTATCTTAAGGGATTACCTATTGGCCTTTCAAAGATCCATTTCCAATCACTATTTTTTAATGTTTATTTTTTTGAGAGAGAGAGAGAGAGACAGCGTGAGCAGGGGAGGGTCAGAGAGAAAGGGAGACACAGAATCTGAAGCAACTCCAGGCTCTGAGCTAGCTGTTAGCACAGAGCCCAACGCGAGGCTCGAACCCACAAACCCTGAGATCATGACCTGAGCCGAAGTCAGATGCTTAACCCACTGAGCCACCCAGGTGCCCGTCCAATTACTTTTCTTTTTTTTAAGATGACTTTTTAAAAAAAAAAAAATTCTGATGTTTATTTTTGAGAGAGAGACAGAAAGAGCATGAGCAGGGGAGGGGCAGAGAGAGGGAGACACAGAATCTGAAGAAGGTTCCAGACTCTGAGCTGTCAGCACAGAGCCCAATACAGGGCTTGAACTCATGAACCATGAGATCATGCCTTAAACTGAAGTTGGTCGCCCAACCAACTGAGCCACCCAGGCACCCGAGATGACTTCTTAAAAGACACGGTTTATTTACTATGTGCAGTCCAGTGTGAACCTCTAAAACAAGGGTATCAAAAACTATTATCCAGAGACCAGGTTTCTGGAGTATTTCCAAATCCAGAAATAGAAAGAAACACATAGGCACATATTCCGGGGGGACAGGGCAGCTCCTGAATATCTAAGCAAGGACANCCCCACCACCGAGATCAGACAATCCTCACGCGGAAGTGAAGGAACACTGCCATTGGCCATTGGCTGGCAGGATCTCTCCAAGGTCAGTTTTTTCTTTGGAAAGCAGAGACGTGTGGGAGAGCAGAGTACGGAGAAAACAAAACTGGAGAGATGGGCAGAGAGGGAGCAGCTGACCAAAGGCAGCGAAGGAGACTGAGGCTGGGAGCTACAGATACTGGGGTGCACCTGAGCAGGTCCTAAAGGCAGAGGCTGGAGCTACCAGAGAAGAGGGAGATACCAGTAACACGCCGTTCTGTGTACAAGCAACTCTAACGTTCTGTACACTGTTTACACGTGAAAAATGCCACGGAGTAAAATGTGTACATTTGCAGTAGGCATCCCTTTGTGGGATTTCAATCTTCTTCTAATATAAAACATACCTGGGGCAGGGATGTGGACCAGAAACTACAAATGCTCCTCCCCAGAAATAACCACACATCACGCTGCTCCTGCCCGTCCTGACCTTCTTTACCTCCATTTCCATCCCACAAAATCCGAACCCAAACTGTCAACACACTGTCTCCTCTTCATGAGAAAAGGCGCATAAACATTTATAAGTAAAATACCATAAAATTTCAAAGTGTCCTATTAAGTTTGGTGACACAGAGGAATTCAAAATTTCACAGAATTCTGAGAACAGGGGATCAAACAGGCAGAGCTGCCGCTCTTGGAGACCGGGGCCTTAGGAGGGCTCCAGAAGGACCCTGGACCTTGGGGAGTGGGGTTTGTGGTCCCTCCCTCTTGTGGTCTACTATGAACACCCCTCGGCGCCACAGCATGTGTCAATTTCTTCTGCTCACTCCTTCTTTCTCCTCCTAGAACTTCAGCTGGTGTTTGGTTTAGCGTGGCCTTTCCACCCTTCTCTCTCCCTCCCCAATTCACACTTGGTGGTGCGTTTAATAAATGCTAACAACGCCCACCACAGCCATGACAACAGTGGAAACCAGGCTGGGAAGATAACTTATTATACAGTACTTTTCATTTTTTTTAAATGTTTTTTTTCTAATTTGAGAGAGAGAGAGAGAGAGAGAGAGCGCATGCGCACACATGATCAGGGGATGGTCAGAGAGAGAGGGAGATACAGAATCCGAAGACAGGCTCCAGGCTCGGAGCTGTCAGCACAGAGCCCGACGCGGGGCTTGAACCCACAAACCTTGAGATCATGACCTGAGACAAAGTAGGATGCTTAACCGACTGAGCCACCCAGGCACCCCTTATATAGTATTTCCACCACTCAGATATAATAGATATAAAGAAACCCAAGAGCACAAAGGGTAGTAAAGCGTATTAGAGTAATTATGATAGGGCATAGAAGGAAAGAAGGAAGAAAGGAAGGAAGGGAGGGAGGGAGGAGTCAAACCCAGAAACAACAGAGTGGTGGCTGCCAGGGGCTGGGATATGGGAAAAGGGGAGAGGTTAGCAAAACCATGCAAACTTTCAGTTGTAACCTGAATAAGGTCTGAGGATCTAATGTATAACATGATCATCACAGTGGACAACTCTATGTTGCATTAACTGAAATTTACTAACCTAAGTGTTTTCATCAAAATAAAGACAGTAAATGTGTGAGGTGATGGGTATGTTCATTCGACTATGGGGGTCCTTTCACAATGTGTGCATATCAAATCCTCACACTGTATATATCACAATTTTGTCCATTATACTTCAGTAAAGCTGAAAATACAGAAATCATTAATTCTGAGTATTAAGTACCTTTGTTTTTAACATAGCTTGCCTAATTGTAATTTTATGCAACTTAAAGTTGTAAAATGGCTGTCCTGACAACTCACTCATACCATTCCTGAAAATTTAACCATTTGTCTCACAAAAGAGTACAACCAACTCCAGGGCATTACTGCAAACCCCTCAGCCGGAGTCCCTACTCCCAACTGGAAATTCTTTCCTCTCTGTCTTAGTTCAAATCCCCAGGAGAGATTCTTACAGGCTCCAGTCATCTTTCTAAGCTGCGAAATCACAGGTTGCTGATCAGCCTATGAATCGGTTGCTTCATTTGCAGTGCCCTCCTTGTCCCGATGCCTGCAGCTAGCAGGGGAGGTAGAGATCAAGGGATAGAAAACACAGGTATCTCAGCAGCAGGGCCTGAGTCAGGGAAGACATGAGCAAGTACAAAGACAGAGATGTTAAAATCCATCGGCCCTGTGATCATCCCAACGAAGGCCGTTTCAGAAAGAGGAGCTGGCAGAAATGACCATGAGTTATCAGGAAAGGGTTCAAGTGTATTTAAATAGCATCTTTAAAAAAGATGTTGGGGGGGGGGGTCAGCCGGGCAAGCAGCATCACCAGCTTATAACAGCATTCCCGAAATGCAGAGGTTGGAAAATGAAAAACTTATCTTCCAGGTTCCGTTAGGGCCAGTATTGGGAATGAAAATTCAGTTCCACCGTTAAGATGTAGGACACAAAATATGGGAGGCAGAAGTGAAGCAGAGCTCCATCAGCCTGTGGCTTTCAGCTGTTCTCAGCGAGCAACGAGGGTCACAGGCATGTCAGCATCCAGCTTCAAGGGTACTGGTACTGAAGGAGCATAGTGCCAGCATCTAGCCAATAGCCCTGAGGCATCAAGGATTTGTAACGGCCCCGGCCAGACACCACATTCTAGACTTCAAGCATCTAGGACGTCAACAGCAGAGGCTGCTATGGGCCCTTCGTCACAAGAGCAAGTGAGTTTTCTTCCTTGGTCACAGTGGCAGCCTCCTGACAGTGGCAGATTGTTCCAATGTGTCCTAGAAGTCATTCTCGGACTCCTGGCCAGAGCCCAGCTCTCTAGCCCTTTCAAAGATTCCCTAAGCAACTAATTCCCTGTATTACATCCCTGTTTCCTGCACTTTACCCTGACCGATGCTGCAATAAAATATGGTAGACTGACTGCAGATACTCAGGCTGTTCTTTCAGACACACCAAGGGCCCAAGCAAGATGCTACAATTCCCGTTAATCACACCTAATGAAGACAGTCTCCTCAGAGCTGCCACCCAAGAACCCCTTCTTCAGTGCTGTCTCACCCAGGTGAGTCTTTGCTGCAGCCAGGTCTCAGCGGGCTGAGACATCTACTTGTCCTGTACCCAGCAGGAGCACAGTCCCCCATCTCAGTCACGTCAACTATCATTACAGCCAGACAAGCTCGAGGCTCCTGAGCCTGAAGCGCCCTTGACAGTTCATCTACCACATCCCTGAGCCCTAAAACTCATTTTCCCCCACTGTACTCAGGCCGAGGGGAAAAAACAGAAGTAGAGCCGCCTCTCACTTGGACTTGGACTATCACCCCACAGAGAAGGGCAAGAGGAGCAACCCTAGTCGGCCACACAGAGCGCCCATTCAGAAGGATTTCACTGGAAGCATTGCAGAGGATCCTTCTCATGCGAGAAATAATTTTTCAAGGCTAAAACAACTAACAAGAACCAATACTTAAATATACAGCTCTGACACCAGCTAACCATTTTGACTCTTTAGATTTTCACCACAAACTACTGCATTACAGATGGCTACAAATATCCTGGAAACCTGTGACATTATATACAACGATTAAAAACCTGTGACATTATATACAACGATTAAAATTCTTTCTTTGCTCTAACTTCTCTAATATAACAACACTCACTGCATGCTGATGGCTTACCAGACTGAGGCTGGACCGGGATACTTCATTCCAAAACAAGGTAGATTTCACAAAGAGACAAGATATGTTTAACAGGTAAGTCTCCCTGCCCCTCCCCCCACAATTTCACTCAAGGTTCCTACAGAAATTCTTCTCCCAGAAACTAAAGCCATAAAAGTAACCAGACTTCCAGTCCCCGCTCTGAGAGCTTTATGCTACAACTCTTGAACACAGTCACCTGCTATTGCTAAGCCTCAATTTATTCATCTGTAGGCTAAGGGTATTAGTTGGATTGCTATGATTCCTTCCAGATGAACGACTGACTTTCAGCCCAAACAGAAAACCTAACAGTACAAACACTTAAAGAATAAGAGGTGCCAACACTTCACAACCCACTTTAGCTGCCTCTTCAAAGCAACCACCTTACCGTGTAGCTCCTGAAGCCTGGAAGAAGAGAGATTCTACTTGAATACAAGGAGATCTTCTTCTGTCTAGCTTAGCTGGTTTTTATTTAAAAGCAAGGTATGCTTTGAACAGAGTCTGCATATTTATAAAAAAAAAAATACCCTAGTTCCAAAATGTATTCAGGTGTACATGCATCAGAACAGTTCTTAAACCACCTGGCTCAAGATAAGTGTGCTAACACTTTCCTGGTGAGTGAATTAGAGAGTGAGTGGACAGGAAACATGGGAACAAGGTATTATTTGCAGTATCAAGTATACAATTTCCACAAGTATATTTATGCTAAGAGTATCCAGGCCTTTACATAGAACTGCTGAAAACAAGGCCTTAGAATTCATACTGTCTCTCTGATTGGTAACTCTTGGGAATAACTACTTCATCATGCAGTGTGGCTGTACAGATTAAACTGCACTGTCACAAACTTTGTTTAGAAACAGAAGCAACGAAGCTTTTATTTTAACTACTTGCCCAATGTTTCACTGCACTTAACACCCACTCAAACAATTCAAAATTGTGAGGGTTTTTCCTTTTAATAGAGAAAAAGGAAGTAAGGCAGATTCTTCAGACAATGAAATACTTATCTATCTGGAAAGTGAGGAGGGCAGGTTCAAAGCTGCTTCAGTTCAGGGGCGCCTGGGTGGTTCAGTCGGTTGAGCAGCTGACTTCGGCTCAGGTCACAATCTCACAGTCCGTGGGTTCAAGCCCCACATGGGGCTGTATGTGGACAGCTCCGAGCCTGGAGCCTGCTTTGGATTCTGTGTTTCCCTCTCTCTCTGCTGCTCCCCCACTCACACTATGTCTCTATCAAAAATAAATGAACATTAAAAAAAATTTTTAATGTTTTATTTATTTCTAGGAGAGAGAGAGAGAGAGACAGCGTGAGCAGGGAAGGGTCAGAGAGAGAGGGAGTCACAGACTGAAACAGGCTCCAGGCTCTGACCTGGCAGTCAGCACAGAGCCCAACGCGGGGCTCAAACCCACGAACCGCGAGATCATGACCTAAGCAAAAGTCGGACGCTTAACCGACTAAGCCACCCAGGCGCCCCTAAAAAAATTTTTTTTTAAGTTGCTTCAGTTCATGGTCCTCCTTGTGAGTCTGAGACCTTCAGTGTGTTCATCTTTCTGCACCTTCAGTGTGTTCATCTTCTCTCACGTGTAAAAGAGGTAACACCTGGCTCAGAGAATGACGACATACAAAGTTCTTTCCAGGAATACGTGTGCGCCAACCTTATAAACCAAATGAGGTGGGTGTATATGTTACATTGTTACTCAGCACACAGCAACTCAACAAGTCCCCAAGTCAGAAGATTCCTATTAGACCCAGAGCAAGGCTGCCACCCTAGACGGGCCACCAAAGGCAGGTTGATGTGTCATTTCATTCACCAGCATTTCGCCATAAGACAGCCCTAGTTAGCAATTCTAATTCTATTAAAAGGAAATTAAAGTTTTAAGTATATGGACATTCCAACTTAAAACACTGAAACCAGTGCCAAGTATCCTTAGCTAAAATTAATATTTTAACAAAATGTCTTTTGCCCAAAGCTACAGAGATGGGCTAAGATATGGTTCTGTGAGCAGAGATAAGGAAATTATATTATTTTAAGAGATCTCATGGCTTAATTAATCAATATATGGAATTAATACTGGATTCCAGTAAGACTTCTGCAGTGAAGGCAGTGGTTTTCCAAATAGGTCTGAAGACATCTAAGATGGACATAAACGAATCTGAAAACACAAAGTCATTATGATTCTTGAAAAATCACACTCAGTTCCGCGAATAGGTTGGTTTTCATGTACAGAATATTTACCAATGATTTGACAATATTTAACATTCGCTAAAGATACAAACTACCAGACAACACTGGGCCAAACTGCAAAATCCCTATTGTTCACATCATACATAAACTGAAGGTTCCTATTAATGTTGTTTTTAAATGGTACCGAGTTGAAGATATTTATATAGTAATCAAGAATGTAAAAATAATGTGAAAAGATATTCAGAGCACCCACCCCTCTCTCTCAGCCCTCTGCTTCTACTCCAAATACTCCCAGCGGAGGTTGGAAAAAACTTAAAGATAGTTAGATGTTATCCTACAATGTCTACGTGATTAAACAGATACCACATTACACGCTAAAGCAGTGTTTCAAAGAGTCAGTGAAGTAGTAGTCTCTTTATGTTGGACTTCTATGAGATCATGGTGGAAAGGTATTATTAGGGAATGCTTAGAAATAATACAATAAAAATGCATCCTCAAATTTATATTTAAGACCATGTCTTAAAAGCAAAACACCCTGGAAAGCAATTATTTTAGAATTTCATGTTCAAAATGGTACAATAATCTTAAGTCTAAAAACTGCATTAACTAGATGAATAATCATTTTCTCAATGCCAAAGATAATTAAATGGTCCTCCAAAGTATCCTAGCCACCTAAGAACAAGCAACACTATTCAGAAAACCTTGATGTTAGGCGGAAAAAAAATGAAAAACTACAAGCAGTACTTTTAAATTGCACACATTTAAAAAAAATGAGATGTTGGGGTGCCTGGGAGGCTCGGTTTGTGGGACGTCCGACTTCGGCTCAGGGCATGATCCCACAGGTCATGGGTTTGAGCCCCACTCTGTGCTGACTGCTCAGAGCCTGGAGCCTGCTTCAGATTCTGTGTGTGTGTGTGTGTGTGTGTGTGTGTGTGTGTGTCTCCCAAAAATAAACTTAAAAAAATTTTTTTAAATTAAGATGTTGATCTCTTAAAGAGCATTTAGATAAAAGCAGCTTTTTTAGATTAAAAACGTCAAAAACTGTAATATTTAAATAAACTGAGTAAAACGAGCACCTCAGTTTTGGTCTAGAGTCAGTATCTGGGTTTTTAAAAACGAGAGCTTGAGGACAACTGTGTACTGCTGTTGGCTTCAAAGCAGGAAGAGAGGAAATGTTTTAAAAGAGGCCATCTCCTAGAGCGTTGTCTCACCAGCGTCCAGTCTTTGGGGGAACTACCCATCCCTTATCTCCTGGTGTGCCAGGACAGTTACTAATCACACTGTGCTTTCTATGCCCAGCTGCAAGAGCAGACATGTCACACAGGCCTGACCACTCATCATTCCCACTGCCCTCTCTCTACAACTGGTCCACAAGATGGGTACAAAGTCCCTGCATGAAATTTGTTATTGGATTCCAGAACAAAGATGAGCAGCGTTAAGGACTCTGTATGACTTGGGGGTTCAGAGCTACCTTGCTTGCTACACGGAGAGCCGAGTTGAAAAAGAAGCCAACACAGAGGAAAAGAGCCAAGTAATAATCCCGATGACCATCACTGGAGAGCATGAATTTAGCTGTTACAGCCGTAGGCGTGCATTCTCATGTAAGCCAATAAATTTCTTCGCCTAAATTAACCTTAGTTTCTGTTACTTGCTAAAGAATCCTTACAAACACGGAAACTAACATGTGAATTAGGATTTTTTTTCCCCTTCCTGATGAGATCTGATCTATATATTACCAGATACCTGTTGCAAACTGGATCACCATATCCAAAGAGTAAGAAGTCTCCAAGGCTACTCTGTTAAAGAGGAGTTTTAAAAGTTATTTTAGGGGTGCCTCATGGCTCAGTCAGTTAAGCATCCGACTTCAGCTCAGGTCATGATCTCACGGCTTGTGGGTTCAAGCCCCGCATCGGGCTCTCTGCTGACAGCTAGCTCAGAGCCTGGAGCCTGCTTCAGATTCTGTATCTACCTCTCTCTCTCTACCTCTCTCTCTCTCTCCCTCTCTCTCTCTCTCTCTCTGACCCTCCCTTGCTCACGCTCTCTCTCAGAAATAAATAAAACATTAAAAAAATTATTTAAAAAGCTATTTTATTAGAGGAAAAATTTCACTTATTCTATTTGATTAAGATCACATATAAAGCATCTCCTAATAAATGCTTTTCCCCCCTCCCTTTCAGAATATTTTCATTCCATAAAGCTATTTCTGTTAAATGTTCATCATGTGCAGTAAAATCCCATTTTTCATGGTCACGTGTAATTCCCAGTCAGAACAACAATGAGAAACAGGACCCTCTCACAAACTTTCTGGAAACAAGAAAAATAATTATGTGTTTCAAATTATCTCCACAATAAAAAAACCCAAGAGCCTAAGAGGCTAGAAAGTTTTAATTAAGTAAATCAGTTACTGTTCATAATGCATACCCAAAACAAGAGGGACAGCCTCCAAACAGAATAGATGCTCATTTTAATAAATCTGAAGCAAAATTTCCTTCCAATTTGTGTTACATAATATTTTTTAAAGCCCTGAACTGCAAATAGATTATCGCGAAAAAGTCTGAGGACCTGGGTGGCTCCCCTTCAAAAGGAGTCCAGGCATTCCCACCATGGAATGACTGAAATTAGTGGGGAGGGAGGCAGAATCGCTCCTGGGGAGTACTGCAATGCAGATGCATTAGAACACATTGCTGGGGGTGGGGGGGATGGAGATATAGTGGTATTACCCTCTTCTCTGGAAGTGAGTCAACTGTGACTATAACAAAAGGCGGGGGGTTGAGGTGGAAATCTATTTCCACTTCCCTTTTCACTAGACTAGGAATTTGCATTTTCCTATAAAATCGGCTAGGCTTCCAAGGCAACACAAGAAAGCCTATTACTGTAAAGCACAGTACTACTGGTAATATTTCAGCTACATTATGGGTTAAATAAAAATACTCATTACATTATGAGTTGAATAGGACTGAAGGTAGAAATAGCATTAAGCACTTTACCAGCATTATTCTACAAGAAAAACATTTCAAGCTCCAATTAAAAAAAAAAAAACCAACAACCTCATAAGATGATTCATATTACAGCTACCTACATATTTAGACAATTAGCATGATTCTCCATTATCCAATTATTCTATAATGTCATTTCTGTGCATTTATACACAATGAGGTTTTACACACATACATACACACTACTGAGATAGACTATACCGCAAACCTATCGGTATTGAATATTGAATACCTGTATTGAATATTCTTGTCCCACATTCTCCTCCTCTGCTTCTTAAATACTACTCAGAGGATACTAATTGCACCCAATCAAAATATATCCACCTTTCAAAGCTAGGGTAAGTGCAAACTTCTTTCTAATTCTCTCCCCGGCTAGCCAAGGCACAAAGTAAGGACAGGTGGCAAGGACCCCAACAAGACACAAAAAGGAATAAAAGCCTTCTTTCACATTTACCACGTACACATTTAACACAGATTACAGATTCCCTCTGCACACACAGATGGGGAGAATTTCTTAAAATTAAGAAATAGGCTTTATTTAAGCGCACGTGCACACACACACCAAAACACACCAAAACCAACCTAGCTCTTGAATGCAAGCAAACCATTTCATCTGGTGTTAAACCAAAACACAGCGACTGGTATGAATATAAGGGGAAAGGAGGCATATAGTACCTGTCCTACAAACGGCACGATATAAATACAATGTATAAAGTACACTGTAAACAAAACACAGACCCAACATATTTTGAATGCAATTTCAGTAAGGGCTTTTCAAAAGATAACTGTGTTCATATTTTGTTTCCCTTTTTGGAATGACTGCAGAGCCCAAATTCTAAGATGTAACCCCACACCACTTTTTAGCAGTGTGCTTGGCAACCAATTAGTCTAGCTTCCACCAAGTCATACTCCAACTTACCTGAAGAGTTTTATTTAAGTATTCGAGGCAAAGTGGAAAAGGGCAAACTCTTACTACAGATATCCATTACCCATGAAACCTTAAGCTCCCGTAAAAGTGTGAGCTTCTTGAAGATGGGGGCCATTTTTGGTCCACTTTTAGATTTCATATTTTTATATCACCAGCACTAGTTCACATGGGTACCACCACCAAATGTCTGTTGAGGGTATGAATGTGTGCCCGTAACTGAACTTTCCATTTTCTCTTTATAAAGTAAAATAAGCACCTTTTGAGGGAAACATTCTGAATAATATTCGTTCAAGGAAATGAGCAACTCTTCCCCACAAATACATCTCTCACAACACTAGCTGCTGAGCCACTGAAAATTTTACCCTTCAGAGCAGTTGTAAATAACGGGCATTTTTTTCTCTATGCCAAAATGTAGGATTACAAGGAAATTGCTCAAAAGTTCAGAAGAGAAACAAAACTAATTAATTAAAGGAGTCACCATTCTAGGGGCGCCTGGGTGGCTCAGTCGGTTAAGCGTCTGACTTCGGCTCAGGTCATGATCTTGAGGTTCATGGGTTCGAGCCCCGCATCGGGCTCTATGCTGACAGCTGGGAGCCTGGAGCCTGCCTCGGATTCCGTGTCTCCATCTCTCTCTGACCCTCCCCTGCTTGTGCTCTCTCTCAAAAAAATAAATAAAACAAAAAATAAATTAAAAAAAAGAGTCACCATTCTAGTCTTCCATACCAAAACACTTAGCCTTTATCAAATCACAAACGACCAAAAATTGACTTAGAAATCAGCAGAGTTTGAAGTTGGTACCAAATACCAACGTGGCTCATAAAATTAAATTCTCTTACAACATACTCCCCAAACCCCTTAGTGGTCGCAAAATTTACAAAGCACTCAGGGGTTATATAGTAAAGATGTTATACGAAACTATTCACCTGAGAAGGGTATGCACTAACTTTGTAAGTCAGATACTAGAACAAATGTAGATTTGTTTTACCATCAACTTACATAAATTAGAGACCAGGAAACACGCACACACTGAAATTTGTCTCTTGTAAGAGGTTTTATAAAATACATCCCAGAATCTCAGAGGAAAAACAATTTCTATTCCCCAGGAACGCAGTTATGTTCTACAAAAATCAGTTTCAGCAGTAAGCTGAATGAAATAAAAATGATATGAAAATTGAAAAGAGCAGAATATTAAGTGTTTCTTCTGTGTCTACAGCAAAAGCTGTATGGAAGGTGTCGATGAAGAGTCCAGAACCTGAAGTTACTTCAATGACTTGTGACCAATTTTAGGCCCAAAAAAAACGCTACTAAAATTTGAGAAAACAGGTAAGTTTCCAATTTAAGGTTCTTCAAAATTTAACGCTATTTTCCCTAACCGAGAAGCTGCCTCATCTGATCTCTAATTTCTACTGTTAAAAAAAAAGAAATTTTTTTGTATTGGAAACCAAGGAGGCTAGCAATTTAACTTCTCTCAGCCTCCCCTTCTTCATAGGAAAACCACCTAAACAAAACACTCACAAGTCCCCAAATCCCCTCTAAACCAAACGAAAACAAACACAAAAACAAAAACAAAAAAACCCCCACACAGATCCAAAAGTGAAAAGAAAGGGAGGTAGGGTTATTCATGCTTGGCATAACATAAACATCCTTCCTTAAAAGCTTCTAGTAATGTGTCCTTGCCAATGGGGAATGTATTTCCAGGAATGTGCTCATTTTAACAAAATTCCCCTGTAAATCAGATGCCTCAGAGTCGGGGGCAAAGACTTTTACCTACAATTAACAAGGTCTCTTTCAAATTAGTGTTTCTTTAAACAATAACATTGATCCTCAGGATTTTCTTTAGATACAGTAACAGATGTAAGGTAGCTGAAAACAAAGTGTGAATAATGCAGTAGAAAATGATTTCACGCACTTATCAATACTTAACCTCTGAAATAAAAGCCATATAATCTGTAACCACTAAAATAGGTGTTTTAAAGTATATGAAGAAGTGAGTATTCCATGAACCTCTGTGCATTCATAGTCTGGAGAAACTGGAACAAAATTAACTACTTCTATCCTTAACCAAAATAGAAGTTGCTTAAAAATATGCTCTGAAATAAAATCAAAGAAACTAATCCTGGTCACAAGACTAGATCATGAAACAATTTCATCAGAGGTCCAAAGTTCAACTTCCTTTACTACTGTGAAACTACAAAGTTCAAATTCAAGTGAAAACTTCTCTCTTTGGGGGGGGGAGGGGGATGATAAAAAGACAGGGCTGTAATTAAGAAACAGGTGACCAGCTGGCCAAGAATAGATGAAACTAAAGGCTGTCTTCGAAACAGAGATGTACTCACTGCTAAATACTATGCAAATACTAGATACGAATAAGATTCCAATAAGAAATTCTCTAATTCTTTCAAGCAACGCCTAGGATTAGGAAGCATATTTTAAAGAATTTATTATAATCTTTAATGGAATTTGCAAGTAAGAAAAAAAAAGTAAGCCCCAAATCAAAGCTAAAGATGGTCTCTGCTAGAAAGAACAGTCTTTAAATCATCTGGGTGTTGGTGCTGATTTTGGCTGGGCTCCCTTAGCAGGTACCAGACAAAACAAACAAACAAACTAGGAAGGATCCATACACATCCTTTTGCCATGGACTTTGTCAGAAGACAACGAATGTGAGATCATTCCCCACTAATATTACATCTCACAGAAATGGTTAAGTTCATTATTGTACTATGTTAGTTTCTAAATGATATGTTTCAGGAATATAGTTCTATAAGACAAACGACAGTATTAAGTACACTTTACAATTCCTTACTAAGTTGGAAAATCCATTTCTCACAGAGTTTAAATAAAATTAAAAAAAAAAAAACGTGCAGAGCAAGTTCCTTTTTAAATTTCCTTCCTATCTTCATACTTTTCAAATTTAATCCTAAAAGAAAATTTTTGTCTCCTTTGGAGATGATACTTATTGTTTTTAACCACACCCGAAGTTCTAGGAATAACCTCTTCTGCTTCCTTAGTTTCTAATATTTGAAGTCTTGTAATTAACCTGCAGAAATTTTGCTATTTTATAACAAATGTTTAAGCAAAGCCATTCCAGAAAACCATCCAATCTAATGCTTAACATGAGCCCATTAAAAAACTAAGGATACTATCTTTGGAGAAATTAACATTTTTAAATTACAACTTGCTTAGAAACAAGAATAACAACTCAGATGACACATAGAGGTACCCTTTTGAAATTACTGAAGAAGAGCTTATCTTTAAAAAAATAAGTGTAGTATTCCGAATTTTAATTATTAATGATCAGAAAATATGCTAAACCCATTAATATAAATTATTCCCCTTTTTTCTGGCTAAACATTTGAAGTAGGACAGTGCCTGAGGTTGTCAAGAGGACAAAATTTTATTACCATAAAAATGTCAACTACATTCTGGAGCATATGATGTTCGTTCAACACAGCTAATCTATGTTACTGAATCCACTCTAAACCCGGAATTATTTTCTCAAATAAACACTGAGAAAATATATAGCATGCAGACCAAACTAATACTCCCAGTCTATAAAAGAATCACAGTAATTTGAGGATACATCAACTTCCTCCTATTAAATCTTAAAAACTGTTTTTGAAAATAACAGTTATACTCTCATTTGTGCCCCCAACTAATCAAAACAACACACAAGGCAATGATGCAGATGTTCTCATTATTCCCTGACTCATGGGATTTGAACTAAATGACATCTAGATTAGTAAGTGCTGTATTATATAGTATTTTGCATATTACAGACAGTGCCTGACTCCCTAAATTACAGCCATCACAGCCCCCCAAAACCTTTCCTCCCTCTTTCCCATATGGCTCTCAAAGTTTGAATTAAGAACTTCAGAATTTGTAAAACTATACAGAAAAAGATTTTTAAAGTCTGCCAAAGTTTTTCAAATTAACAATAAAGAAAACCTTACATAAACCATAAGCTTTAAATGAATACGATGAAATAGAGCACACGAATAAAATCTTAATTTAAGATTACAGGGACATGTGAGGGTGTGTGTGTGCACATATGTACACCCACAATACTCACATATGTATACTGCACCACAAACCATCAGTTCCCATTAAGCCCAACGACCATGAAAGAGAGATTTCCAAAGTGAGCTGCTGAGAGAGGAAAAAACAATGGGAGGGAGAGAACATGCTAAATTTTTCTCCCGAATTTTCCAGCATTTTGCAGTGAAGAGAACAACTGATTGCTCTAGCCCAAGTCACAATTAAGCAGCCCATTATATTTTGATGCACTATATATTCAGTGGAGCACACTCAGCAAAACTTGTTTGATTTCTAATAATGTCGTGATCATAATTCTCTCTCCCGCAAGCATCTCAGACAACAGAACCACATTCTAAGCAATGCTGGAACGACCAACAATGCCGTGAATAACAAATACAGCAGGACTATTGCATACTATCAGATTTCACCGTACGCAGTCTGATCAATGCTTTGAAACATAAACGTTAACGTGCTTGGCAGTAGCTCTTACTAGCATGAAAGACGCCACGGTAACAGGGGCCCATTTTACACCCCCCACCCCCACTTCAACAAAATTGGTGTAAAATCAAAGATTTGGAAAAGCGTTGACTGAGATGAGGCACCTAGGTCTTCTCTAGAAACCCAGACTATTCAACAGCTCCCCGCAAGAACGCATTAGTCGGCCACACACCCTACAGCCTCGATACCCAGACACCTGAAACCACCTGGCCTGAGTGAGTTAGGCTGTCAGCTCCAAGGTGCTGCTAGTGCAGAAGAAACACCGAAGCAGCCAAGCCCTCCGAGGTACACTAGGCGGTAACCTTGGCACCAAGGGCCTCAGTAGTAGAAAACCTCTTTCTCTGTTAGAATATGCGTAAGACTGTTGCAAAGAATATGCTACAATCACGAGGACCTGCTTCACAAAGGAGAGCTGGAAGGGCTGGTTTCTCTCTAGCCAAAAACTCTCGGTAGGAGACGGGACTACAGATCTAAGAAACCCAAACTGCTTCTGGTTGCAATTCCATGACCGCTTGCAGAGGAGCCTGGCCAAGCCAGAGCTCAGTTTTCCCGTCGGCAAAATGGGAATCACCATGGCCGCCCCTCCCCCTCGCCAGCTAGTCCGGCACCACGTAGAAGGTTTAAGATTCCCCAGAGCGATAAGCGGTGGGGAGTGGCCGCGCCCCCAAGACGCCCACCCC
>NW_027527549.1:456663-505853 GCF_008692635.1 Crocuta crocuta | reverse complement strand
GACGGCGCAGCAGGTGCCCCCGCCGGGCTCTTCCCGGAGCCGCCCCAGGTAGGGGAACTCGCCGCGCTCCGCGCCGCCCCGGATCTCAGCGCCCAAGTCGCCCGGGGGCCCGGCCCAGGACACCGCGCACTCCTGCACCTTGCTGAGCCAGTGCTTCTTCTTCTTCAGCGTCTTCGACATCCCGACCCCCGCTGCACCATGGGGGAGACCCCGCGCGGGCGGCGGGGGCGCCGCTCCGGNCTCATGCACAGCCCCGCCCCCTTCTGCCGCGCGGCGCCCGGCGCGCTGCCGTCACAGGCCGGGCGCTTGGGAACGCGCCCCGGCACTCGACTCCCTCACCTGGGATTGGCCCCCAGCGGGCAGGGGGCGGACCCTTGGCGAGAGCGAGGACCACCGATTGGTGGGTGGGAGTGGAGGAGGCGGGCACTAGGATGAGTGAAGTTTAAAGAGGGTGGAAAAAAGAAGTTTGAAGAGTGAGGGAGGCCGAAGGGAGGGGCAGGGAAATGGAACCGGCTACCCTTCGCAGGGCCGAGAGAGGCCTTTTCCGTGCGGCGGCCGGTGCCAAGCGAAAACTCGGTTGGGAAGAGCGGAAAGCACTCCGAGGTGGAGGCGTGGCTGGAGAGAGGGGCGGACTTGGGGGTGGAGCCCGGGAGCGCTTCCAAGAGAGGGTGTACTTTGCAGGAGAGACGGGAGAGCAGAGTCCGCTGCCCAAGGTGGCGGGGTCTTCAGGGTGGTCTATCACAACCGATCACTTGCATTCAGCGGATGTTTCTTGTTCGTTCATTCTCATTCACTCATTCAACATGTTAGTGGACACCCATGATGGAAGGTAAGAGTCCTGGACACATTTGCCTGCTGTGTGACATGGGGCAAATTAGACCACCTCTCTTAGCAGCTGCATCTTGGGCTGAAAAGTGGAGATTATTATACCACTCCAAATTATCGTGAAGATTACAGGAGGTGCATATGAAACATCTGCATGGTGCCTCACAGCTACTGTTTGTAGCTGGTGATGTTGAGGAGGACTTTACGTCAGAAACTGTGCTAGGTACTGGGGTTCAAGGATGAAGAAAACGGGCCCTGCTCTCAAGGGGGTCATGGGCCAATAGGAGAGGTTGCTCGAGAGGAGGTAGAGTGACGTAGAAGTAGAAGGGGAGATTAAAACAGACTTGCACTGGAGTACTGGCACGCTGTTTACTAACTTGCTGTCTGACCGTGGCCAGGTCTCCGCTCCAAGCTTATTCATCAGTAAAGAAGGTGGAGGGAGAACTAACATTAACTAAATAACATCTTAAGTCCTCTCCAGCACTAATTTTACAAGATTTTGAGCTTTTTCTCTTCCCTCACTTTGACTTACACTCTCCCCAGTAGTTTTTCCTTTTAAAAATCCTAACCATCCTCAGCCCAAATATCTCTTCCAGGTAGCCCACTCTGATTTCTTGGCCTCAAAGTAGAAAGTTTTCTGAGCTAGGATACTTTTCCTTTTTCAGTATGACTTCTCACTCTGTAGTCTCCTATCTCCCTTTAGTGGCTGAGGAAAGCCCTTATTTACACTCTGAATAACTCCACAATCTCATCATGTATCAGATAGACTAGACGAAGTTTCAACAACTGCAGTGATTTTGTTCACACCATTGTATCAGTCAGAGCTAGCCGGAAACAAATGGTACTTGACAAGGATGTGGGCTGGGTGTGGGAAACCACAAGGGAAGGTGGAACCCTGGGGGCTAGAAGCTGCTAGATCTGCAGAACAAGGGGAAAGGAACCAAAATTCAGCACAAGAAGGGCACCCAGACAGGAGCCTGTGACCTTCAGTCAAGGGATGCGGTCAGCCTAGGTGATAACCCAAGGAGGAAGCTGGGGGATTTATAGCTCACTCACCACCTTCTTCCAGTCTCCTGCTGGTACATCCCCGTGGCCAAATCCAACCAGAAGCCTGAGGGCAAAGAAAGCCCTTTGATGCTGTTCATCCCAGAGGAAACCGTGCATCTAGAAAGAAGAGAGGGAAATATCCAGCACAGACATGTGGATTGCTCAAATTTATCTAGATCTGAGACAAAGCTGGAGTATTTTTTTCTGAATGATTACCTACACTAACAGATTCCTGGATGAAATCTTGATAATCCCCATATCATCTACTTTCACCTCACCTCCAAGAAAACATCTTTTCCTGCCCAGACTGTATCCATTAGGCTACTATTGGCCAGAAACAAAGTATCTAACAGCTTAAAGCAGGAGGTCATTTATTATATCTTTAACACACGGTTCAGAGGTTAAATGGTCTCCGCATTCTTTGAGCAGCACAATTGTGTTGTGAAGGACTTCTTGTGCCTGCTCTCTACCATCATATGCTTGTCGGCTTCTATCTCCAGGCTTGTCATCTCTTGATTCCAGTGTGGCTGCCACAGCTCCAGATAGCACATCCTCAGAGGTCATTGTATGAGTAAGAAGGGAAGGAAAAGCAGAGCTGTTCCCATTTTTATGAAGGAGACTTCCCAGAAGGCCCACCCATCCCAACCCTCTTATTGGGCAGAAAATGGTCACATGGCTACTGTAGATCCATGGCAAAAAGCAAATGGGATTGCCACAGTTCATTGAGGAGTCACCCCAAACGAATAGGGGTTGTTTGAGACAAGAAAGAATAGGTATCAAGTAGGCACCCAACAGTGGCTGCCACATCCCTCAGTAATAAATTATGTTGACTCTTGGGCAGAAAACTGCAGTGTTTAGGAGCTTGACGTCCGGAGTCAGACCACAAATCCTAGTTCTTCTACTTCCTAGCTCCGTGATCTCAAGTAAACTATTTAACTACTTAACCTTACCTAAACTCCCTTTCCTCATCCATGAAAGGAGTATAATAACAGTGCTCACCTGAGTGGTTCTGAGACCTGAATGGAGCTATTTCAGTCAAGGAAACACTTAACATATGGTCTAGCATAAAAGCAAACATTCAGCAAATTACTTTGTGGTAAATAGTTACATTTTTCACAAGGCTAAAAGCATTGTTCATCACCTCTGGAATTCTCTGCGTATGAAGATCACCCATCTTAGTAAGCCTAGCCTCTGCCTTCTAAATATTCGAGAAATAAACTGCCCGCTCCAATGAACTCATTCTGGTAGGATCCTAGTCTGGAAATTACTGCACAATTAAGAGTCACATTACAAGTGTCTATCTATGAAATGGCACCTAACTAAATAATCAAAGTATATCTATGTTTATTACTGTTTCCAAAAATCTAACAGTTGGCCTAATAGTTATGATTTCCACTGGGGAATATTAATAAGCCAAGTAACATGGAAACTGGTTTAACAAAAATAAATGATACAGTTGACTTTGATGATCTCCAAAGGTTTCTTTGAGCTACTTCTAACCATCCGGAAGATAAACAGATATGTTTCAAGATGCCTACCACATGAGTTAGGTCCCAAGATGGCACCCAAGTATCACAATGCCGAAAGAATGAAAGGAAAGAGTTCCTCCTTTCCCCATTTCCTTACTTTTGGAGACCAAGGAAGCCTCTCCCCAAAGGCTCCCAGGAAGGATTTCCCTTCAGCTCACTGGGTGACGTTGTCCAAATGCCCTTTCCTAAACCAAAGGTGCAAAGAATAATGAAACAACCCTTAACCAGTTTCACCCTCTGGTGCTCAAAAGGACAGGCAGCATCTTATAAACTGCATGGCTGCACATTATGTGAACAAAACTTAGTGGTGGAGGCAGCATCTTTCAGCAAATATGAAGAGGGGAAGATTGGCTTTTAGGTAAACAATCCATAGTGTCCTCCACAAATAGACTATACTGATTTGCTTCAAAGGTAGATTTTTTTTCTGACAAGGTGGGGAATTTGGTTTGTTGGAGAACATCGTGCAGAGTGTTCCTAATGAGAAGTAAATAGACCCTTCTGCTTAGAAAATTTCGGGATGGCAGGTGTAAATTCCCAGTTTTTTTCTCAAATGACCCATGCTTGCTTTCTCCTTTGTACAGTCCAAGGTGCCTCGTACGGTGGTGTGGTTCATGTGCCTTTAGCTCCAGGGCCATCTCCCATAGGCGTCCACGTGGACAGTGCCCATGGACTTGTGCCTGGCTTTGTGCCAAAGCAAGGCAAGTGTAGGGAAAGGTGTTCACTTTCACTTATTTTTGCACGTTCACTAGTTTCTTTCATGAAAACTTGAATCTCTAATAATCCTAAGTCAAATCATTATTTAAATGAAGCCATTCTCAAGTATCACGGTGGCAGAGGGTGAGGGAGAAGTGGAGTACACAGATAAAACAAATATTTGCTTTCTATGCAGAATGGAAGAACATTCATCCTTTCTTTCTTCCCACAGATAATAAAATTATCTTGAATATTAAAAATTCTCATCCACAAAATCTTTCAGTGGCTTAGAAAATGTCCATATTTACTGTATTATGGAAATGATACATGTGATGTAGTCTAGCATTAATAGCCTAACCGAATTCAGTATTAATGTTCTATTGTATCTTTACATTTTATTAGCATTTTTATTTGCCTAGGTCTATGGGCTAATTTGTATGCTAATGTTAAAATATGCTCAATTACAAAAGCAGTAACATGGAAGATTTTATTTTAGTTAAACAAACTAATTTATTGTCTGAAATATGTATTAGTACATTTCATGCATTAATGTGCATTTTTGCCTATGGGTGCACTTACCTGCAAATGACCCAATGAATCCGGTTCAAACTCCCAGAACAATAGGAACATTCAAAGCCAAGGGCAGTGCCAACATGCTTTGAAAGAGGGGTTAGTTAAGCAGTCAGATGTCAAGTTCGTCTAACAAAGGAGGACAAAGAGAACATTGAACAGAAAATACCAAAATACCTATCTTTCAGCTTTCAGCTTAAATACAGTCTCCTACTCAGGGCCAGCCTTGATTTCCTGTAGATGGACGTCAGCTCTTGCTTCTCCAGACCTAATAGCATGTTATCTGTTTTCTCTCCCAGTAGACCCCAAGATCCTTGAGAGCAGGGTCTCTTTGAGTCATTTGTGTATCCCTCATTGGTCTGGGTATTCTGTCTTTAGTATAGTTAGCATACATTCATTCAAAAAGGAAAAAAACAAAAAACAAAACCAAGTACCCCTTATAAACAAGCATTGTTTTAGGTGTTGGTTTACAGCAAGGAAGAAACGTAAAGGTCCCTCGTTTTGTGGGGAAGGTGACAGTGTAGTGTAGGGAGGAAGAGGCTTTCCTCTACCCTGTTAGGGTTCCTGGCTGGGTCTGGTAATCCATCTAACAAAGACACATTAACAAGAGAAAAGCATACACATCTAATACAAGTTTTATGTGACACAGGAGACTTCATAAGGAAATAAAGATCATAAGAAATGATTAAACCTGAGTGGTTTTGTGGCTAGGAATGGAGAGTTCAAAATCAGGGGAAAGATGGGATAGGGCAGAGAACAGGAGCAGAGAGTAGTAAACCCAGGAAACTTGGCAAAGCTGGTTTGTTCAGATGCTTCTCGATACCCCTCCGTCTTGGATATACGGATGCTCCCTTTTTCCTCCAGGTCTGGAGACAGTGCCTCTCCTAGGAGGGTCTTGTAACCCCCTTCAGAGAAGAAGGACAGGGAGAAGGTCAGAGAGAACTGCCTACTTTTTCTATTTTCTGCAACTGCTTCAGTTTAAAATATTCAGTATGCCAAGCTGCCATATTTTAGGCTATCACATCCTGAACCTCGTCAACAGTAAACCCAAAGTAAATGAGCAAGATAATTTCCAGTAGTAATAGTATGGTCATTAAAATAGGAGATGAATCAGAATGAAATAATGGGTATTTAGGAGAAGACACAGGCTACGTCAGATAGAAGTTGTGGAGAAAGTCTGCTTGAGAAGGCAACATTTAGCCAAGACTTGACTGACAAGGAAGAGGGAGCCCAGTGACAACTAGAGACCTGAACATTCCAGACCAACAATGACACCTCAGGCGATAGGAAGTTTTCAGGAGACGAATGGCAGAATCTGATTTACATTTTCTTTTTTAAAAAATTTTTAATGTTTGTTTCCGAGAGAGAGAGACAGCCTGAGTAGGGGAGGGTCAGAGAGAGAGAGGGAGACACAGAATCTGAAACAGGCTCCAGGCTCTGAGCTGGCTGTCACAGAGTCCGAGGCAGGGCTCGAACCCACAAACCATGAGATCATGACCTGAGCCGAAGTCAGACACCGACTGAGCCCCCCAGGCGCCCCTGATTTACATTTTAGATGGATGGTTCTGACTGCTCCATCAAGGAGGTGGGGGGGAACGGTAGAATTTGGGAAGCCAGATAGAACCCTGATACAGGAGCCCACAGAGAAAGCCCAATGGCATGGACCAGGGTAGAAACAATGAAGATGAAAATTTATCGAATGCGCTGTGGAAATCAGAAGTTATAGTTTTAATTTCCTAGGCTGATCGTAGTTAAAGCAATATGTTATGATTGTATTTAACCAGAAGCTTTGTGGAATGTAATCACTTTGTTGAAATGTCCCTTCACAGTAAGATAAGAGGGAGGAACTTACAAAATAAAAAGTGGGGAAAATAAGTTTCAATGTATGCAAGTTCTTTCTTTTGTCGTATTTATTGACTAGCAGGCCCAAAGAGATGGAATGCTAATTTCAAGGTTTTTCTTTCAACCCTTAAGAAAGTAACATCCACTCAAAGTATATGCTGAACTTAAAGTTTGTGAAACAATGTACTGTTCTGACAACACACTGTGTAGATTAAAAGAAGTAGAATTTGTTTCTTGACTTATCAAGAAACTCACAAATTTTGTTTTAAAAGACTTTTGCTGAGGTGCCTGGGTGGCTCAGTTGGTTAAGCACCTGACTTCGGCTCAGGTCATGATCTTGAGGTTCGTGGGCTTGAGTCCCACATCGGGCTCCGTGCTGACAGCTAGCTCATAGTCTGGAGCTTGCTTGGGATTCTGTGTCTCCCTCTCTCTCTGCCCCTCCCCCGCTCATGCTCTGTCTCAAAAATAAACTATAAAAAAAGTTTTTAATAAAATAAAATAAAAAACTTTTACTACCATATAGAAGCTTTAGTTTCATTGACCAGTTAGAAAACTTCAAGTCCCTGAGTCTTCTCATTGCCGACTGGAAGCAAATAAACAGTCCTTTCACAGATTCCAATATAAAGCATGATGTGCCTTTCTTCAACAGAAGGAAAATTCTCCTTTACTTGGCTAAACTTAGGCAAAGTGTTTCCAAATGCACACTCCCAAATTTCACAGTAAAAATGATTGGAAACACACCACATCAGCTTAAAATAAACATACCTGGGTACTGTGGACTTTCCGGATCCTCAACAAGAGTATCTAAATAAAGTCTGTATTTTCCATTCAAAAATGGGGAGTGACCTTGTTGGATTTGGAATGCAGGAGAGAAGGAGCTGGATGTTATTCCAGAAGCAGGGCAATGTTCTCGATAAAATGGGTTCTGAAGAGGTGCTTCTGTGCTTTAGAATCTAAAGTTAATCTTAGCACATTTAAGTATGTAACACCTACCAAAAGTTTTCATCACAAGAAAAGAAATTGTAACTGGGTGTGGTGCTGGATGTTAACTATATTTACTTATGGTGGTGATCATTTTGCAATACGTATAAATACCAGATCATATATGCCTGCAACTAATGTTATATGACAATTATATCTCAAGGAAATAAATATAAATGAATCTTGTCCATTCATGGTTTGATAGGCATAAATAGGACAACGAGAGTAACTGGTAACAACAATAGCAAACCTTCAGAACCATGAATACAAATCATTACATGGTAAATTTTCAAGGCAATCTTTTCAAGTTTGGCGTGTTTGAGAACATGGAGATTAAAAATTACAAGTTGCAAACTACTATGGATTGAATCGTATCCCCCATCACCAAATTTGTATGTTGATACCCTAACCCCCAGAGTGACTGTATATGGATATAGGACCTATAAGGAGGGAATCAAGGTTAAGCAAGGTCATGAGTGTGGGGCCCACCCTGGTTCAATAGGATTGATGGCCTCTTGAGAAGAGAGATCTCCCCTCTGCTTCCCCACCCAAGAAGGAGGCAGCCTGCAAGCCAGAAGAGAGGAGAGAACCCTCACCAGAACCTGACCATGCTGGCACCCTGATCTCAGACTTCCAGCCCCTAGAACAATGAGAAAATTAACATTTGTTTAAACTCCTAGTCTGTGGTATTTCATTAAGGCAGCAGAGCTGGCTAAGACACATGCAGTCACAGGGATCCTTTAAAAAAAAAAAAAAATCAATAAATAAATGAGATCCTGTCACTCCTTGCTCAGTACCATTTGTATCCCCATTTTACTCAGAGTAAAAGGCATTGTTCCTATAATGACCAGTTGGCCCACCATCATCTAGTTACCCCTATGAACTCTTTTCCTAGGGCCCCCTACCTGCCCACTTGACTCCACTCCAACTCCACTGGCCTTCTTGCCATTCTGTCAGCATGCCAGGCATGCTCTCGCCTCAGCTCTCCTCCAGCCTAGAATGCTCTCTTCCCCCAGATATCTGTGTGGCTCATGCTCTCACCTCCATTTGACATCAGCTCAAATGTCACTTCTCAATGCACTCTTCCTTACCTTTTTATCTAAAAATCCAACATCCCCTCAACTCCTAGACCTCCTTACTTCACTTGATCTTTGCTTTCCTTGGTCTACAATATTTATCATTTGCTTATGGACATAACAATTGCCCTATTATTTTTTGTCTGTCTCTACCTTTGAATGTAAGTAAATCCCAGGGGGACAGAAATCTTTTCTTTGTTCACTAATTTACACCTGCTGCCTAGAATAGCACCTAGCTCATAGTAGGATCTCTGTACATACTCGTCTGTTCAAGTGCTTTCCCTTCAGAGTTCTTTCAGATATATTAACTATACTAATTCAGTCTTCATAATTTTAAAATAACATTTCAATTTTTGTCATAATTCTATGATGCAACCATCATCTTATGCCCAATACACTAGTGAGTCAGAAAGGTTACTCTCGTCTCCCACACGTTCTGCCACAGCAGGTGGGAGTCAAAACTTGAACACAGATATTTTTATTCTATATCTAGCCTCCTTTCTTTTGCCATGGTGGCTAAGGTATTTTCATGGTGAAACAAAAGGTCAAAATATTCCAATTAAGAAACTGGTCTCTTACAACCACATCGGAACGATTCAAATGAAAAAGACCGACCCTCTGAAGTAGTAGCAGAAAAACGTAGATCTGTGGACATTCCCACACACTGCCAATAAGAATGTAAATTGGCTCAACCGCTTTGGTAAACTGTTTCTACTAAGTTTAGTAAATGCATACACGAAGATCCATCAGTTCTACTCTTGGGTCTCTACTCAACAGAAAGGAGTACTTCCGTCCTCCAAAAAATCTACACAAGAATTTCAGGATAGCCCTGGAAACAACCCAAATGTCCATTAAGATTAGAATGGCTCCATAAATCTTGGTACATTCTTAGAATACTACACAGTAATGTAAGAATAAAACTAACCTGCACACAGCAAAATGGATGAATGTCACAGCCATCATTTTAGGCAAAAGAAGCTAGACACAAAAATATGTATTATCAGATTCTGCTGATAAAAATGTCAAGAATAGGTCAAACTAGTATATGGTAATTAAAGTCAGAATTAGGATTACCTTGGAGAGAGCCTGGGCTGAAGACAGCACAGAGGACCTTCTGAGGTCCTGGCAATGTTCTCCATCTTTAATATAGGTAGTGCTTTAAAGCGTCTCAACATACATAGAAATTAATCTAGCTGTATACTTAAGATTATATACTTTACCATATAAATTACATATCAATAAATAAGTTTAAAAATGAACACTATCAATGAGGAAATGACAGATTATTCAATAAAGGTTACAGAACAAGTGACTGGCCATCTGAAAATATTTATGGATTCTTGATCCCTGCCATATTCCTTAGTTGACAGTAAATTTTCAGATGATCAAATATTTTAATATAAAAACATCCAAATAGTACTAGAATAAAAGATGGTAAAATTATTCTATAATATTGGAGGAGGAAGGCCTTATCAAGCACCAACAGGATAGGGGTGGCTGAGTGGCTCAGTTAAATGTCCAAACTCTTGACTTGGGTTTGAGTCATAAACTCACGGTTTATGGAATCTAGTCCAACATCAGGCTCTGCACTGATAGCACAGAGCTGGCTTGGGATTCTCTCTTTCCCTCTCTCTCTGCCCCTCCCCTGGTCCCTCCCTCCCCTCCCCTGTGCATGCACTCTCTTTCAAAATAAACTTTTGAGAAGCCTGGGTGGCTCAGTTGGTTAAGCAGTCAACTTCGGCCCAGGTCATGATCTCATGGCTCAGGAGTTCAAGCCTCACCTCAGGCTTCTGTGCTGACAGTTCAGAGGCTGGAGCCTGCTGAGATTTGGTGTCTCCCTCTCTCTCTGCTCCTCCCCCACTCGCATTCTGTCTGTCTCCCAAGAATGAATACATGTAAAAAAAATTTTTTTAGTTGGTATACTTCATGGTAATAGGCCAGCATCAAAATTTTTAAATTTTCAAAGCAGTTACTCTATTAGGAAACTTCAGCTTTCTTGTACTCACAAGATTATTGCAGATTGCATGTTGGAGAAACTATCTAGAATAGAAGCTGGTCAGATGAATTATGATGTATTCATTCAACAGGATACTGTGCAGGAGGAGGTAGAGCTTTGTATGCTGATGTGGGAAGATCCTGAAGCTAATTTTTTAAATGTTTTATTTTTGAAAGAGAAAGAGACAGAGCATGAGAGGGGGATGGGGGCAGAGAGAAAGAAAGAGAGAGAGAGAGGAGAGAGAGAGAGAGAGAGAGAGAGAGAATCTGAAGCAGGCTCCAGGCTCTGAGCTGTCCACACAGAATCCAACACGGGGCCCAAACTCATGAACCGGGAGATCATGACCTGAGCTGAAGTCAGACATTCAACTGACTGAGCCACCCAGGCGTCCCAAGATAAATTTTTTTAAGTACAGATGTGTTCACTTTTATTTGGATTTAAAAAGGGGGTGTGGTGGATATTTGAAAACACATATATATGGCCCTGTTCTCTGGAGAATCTGCAAGTAATTAATGGGGGTGGTTGTCCGTGGGCATTGTGACTAGAAGACTGAAAGGGAAAAAGGCTTTCTGATAAATACCCCTTTGCACATGAATTATTTTTACCAAGTACAGTGAAGTCTCAAACAATACAGGTTTGAACTGCACAGATCCACTTATGTGCAGATGTCGATACATACAGTACACTACTATAAATGTATTTTCTCTTTAAAAAATTGGAAGTTTCTCTTTAAATTCCAGTTAGTTAACATAGAGTACAATAGTTCAGGTGTGCAATATAATGATTCAGCACTTCCATACATGACCCTGTGCTCATTTTAAGTGCACTCCTAAATCCCCCTGATCTATTTAATCCAGCCCTCACCTCCTCCCTCCTGGGAACCATCAATTTGTTCTCTAGTTCCGAATCTGCCTCTTGGTTTGCTTCTCTTCCCTTCCCCCGTGATCATTTGTTTTGGGTCTTAAATTCCACATATAAGTGAGATCATATGGTATTTGTCTTTCTCGGACTTATTTTGCTTAGCCTAATACTCTCTAGCTCCATCCACGTCATTGCAAATGGCAAGAGTTTTTTTTATGGCTGAGTAATATTCCATCGAATATGTAACACCACTTCTTTCTCCATTCATCAGTTGATTGACATTTGGGCCATTTCCATAATTTGGCTATTGTTGTAATGCTGCTGTAAATATCAGGGTACATGTATCTCTTCAAATTAGTATTTTTGTATTCTTTGGGCATGGTTTTCTTAACATTTTTCCTCTGGCTTACTTTTTTGTAAGAATAAACTATATAACACGTGTAACATACAGAAGATGTAGTAAACAACTGGTGTTGGTCGAGGCATCTAGTCAACAGTAGTGAAGTTTTTAAGGAGGCAAAAATTATATACAGATTTTTGATGGCACAGGGTGTGGGTTGTTCAAGGATCTATTGTACACCTATTACCTGGACAAAAGACAAAAATAAAAACACTATATTCAAAGAAAAGGAAGAAGTGAAGCAAAAAGGAGAAGGATTATAGGAACACGAAGGAGGAGAAAGTGGAAGTTGGGAAAAAAAATGCTCCAGGTCTGCCCTTCTACATGTCCCACATGGTCTAGCCCAGCGTGTTACACAGAGTACGCAGAATAAATACAACTCCCAAATCTACTCTACCAATCTGGAATCTCGTCCAAGCACAGGTTCAGTATTTTCAGCTCAGATTAATCTTTTAAAACCAGACGACTTAGGGCATGAGATACGTGGCCTAGGGAATTCTGTGGTTTAAGAAATTAAACCTTACCTAATGCTCTCTTTAGAGGAGGTGAAAATGCATCAACATTGGTGAAAACACACACACACACACACACACACACACACACGTCTGCCCTTTATATATACTTTAAATCTATATACATAAAATATGCAGTGTATGTACATACATAAAACACTCACATGTTACTTATGGACAGGTTAGAAGGTGGACAGTTAGAAGCCCATCAGTTCAAAAATTCTATATAGGTGCCAGTTTTGTTCCTCTAATGATTTTGAGCTTTGCTTTGTTTAACTGCAGTTTAATTGAAAGCTGAAAGATTTTTATTTTTTTTTTAATGTTTATTTCTGAGAGAGAGACAGCGCATGCAGGGGAGGGTCAGAGAGGGAGACACAGAATCTGAAACAGGCTCCAGGCTCTGAGCTAGCTGTCAGCACAGAGCCTGATGCGGGGCTCAAACCCACGAACTGTGGGATCATGACCTGAGCCAAAGTCAGACGCTCAACCGACTGAGCCACCCAGGCGTCCCTGAAAAAAAATTTTTAATTACTAAAATAAGACCTATAGACAAATTTCATCACTGTTTGTTCTTGGAGAGACTTAGGGTTCAGCGGATTTCTAAACTTTCAAGGTTCTACAGAAAGTGTTCTAGCCCACGTTGATCTCGGTCCAGGTTAATGTGGACCAAAAAAGTTATCTTAAAGTGAATTTAAATCATTTTACATATTGATAGATCAATAGCCAAGGTAAACAGGCAGTAAAACTGGAGAAATTGTTTTTTAAAAAAAGGTTTTTTTAATGTTTTTTATTTCTGAGAGAGAGCGAGCGAGCGCGCACGAGCGAGCACCGGAGGGTCGGGGGAGAGAGGGAGATACAGACTCTGAAATAGGCTTCAGGCTCTGAGCTGGCTGTCAGCACACAGCCCAATGGGGGCTCGAACCCACGAACCGGGAGATCATGACCGGAGCGGAAGTCGGATACTTAACCGACTGAGCCAACCAGGCGCCCCCAAAACTGGAGAAATTCTTAAGACTTTAGTTTTGACTGTCTCCATGTCAAATTGGCTGCTTTTAGGAAGTTAGATAGAAAGACAAATCCTATAGGATCTCACGTATATATGTACTCTTTAAAAAACAAAAACAAAAACAAAAACAAAAAAACCCTCCTAGAAACAGAACAGGTTGGTGGTTGCCAGGGCAGGGAGCAGGTAAACCGGTGAAGGTAAAGGTACAAACTTCCAGTTAGAAGATAAGTACATTCTAGGGATATATTGTAGAGCATGACAACAATAATTAACAATCCTGTACTGTAAATTTGAAAGTTGCTGAGAGGAGGTCTTAAAAGCTCTCATCACAAGAAAAAATTGTAACTGTGTGAGTTAATTAACATTAACTAAACTTACTGTGGTAATCCGTTCATGCTATATACTTCTATCAAATGAATAGGCCATACACCTTAAACGGATATGCTGTTATGTGTCAATTATATCTCCAACTGGAAAAGAAACTTGAAGGCTTGAAGGTTTTAAATTAACTTTTTGCTTAAGCTCATTTGGATAAAACTCATGTAAAATTTACCTGAGCAGGAGAGAGAACTGGATAAATACATGTATATCTGATTTGGTCTTTTATTATCTAAAAAACAAGTGAAAGCTCAGAATCTATTTGCCTTGTCAGCTCGTTTTAAATGCTTGCCACAGTTGTCTAGAAGAGAGGAAAGCACAAGATGATAGGCTCCAAGTACCTTAAAAACTAACAATTGCTTGGGATATCCTGAGTCTGAGAGATTTTATCCATTCCCTTAACAATCCCTACAGCAGCGATGCATTACAGTAAAAGCACTTCTGAGGAGTGACCATGAGACACCAAAAAGCCACAGTTATCAGAGAGAAAGAGTCATAGGCTCATAACATTTTCGATGTGGAGGAGTTAAAAATCACCCATTCAGAGTAATTCAGGGACATACACTGGAGCCATTTCAACAATATAAATTGAAATACATATTTTGGATTAATCCTATGTAACTGAACTAAATAGATGATAATCATAGTGTTCCATTTGCTCTGCCATTCGGGGGGATTTTACCATGATGGGCTTTCTTAGGTTTGAGCTTAACAACCCACCACTCTTTTTGTACCCGACCATTCACAAGGAGGGACAGATATTCTACTTTTCAACTTACCTTTGTAGAAATTCATATATTTTGATTCAAAGTATTAGGAAGCATGTGGGGTAGAAAATGGAAGAAATTTAGGGGCACCTGGGTGGCTCAGTCAGTTTAACATCCAACTTCAGCTCAGGTCATGATCTCATGGCTCATAGGTTCAAGCCCCGCGTCGAGCTTTGTGCTGACAGCTCAGAGCCTGGAATCTGCTTCAGATTATGTCTCCCTATCCCCCTCCCACCCTCCCTCTTTCTGCCCTTGCCCCACTCTAAGATGAACAAACACTTTAAAAAAAAAAAAAGGAAAGAAGAAATGTAGAGTGATTTTTATTTGGATCCTAGTCTTGACCACTTGTAATGGTATGAGCCAGAAGGGGGGAAAAAGGCTAATTTTTAGATTTGGAAAAAAATAAGATTCACCTATCATGAGTAAGAATCTTCTCAGTGATTAAAAAAATCTACACAAAATAACTGACAGGCAGAACTTCTGATGGTTAGAAACAACAAGGTTATACTTTTGATTACCAAAATCTTGACCTTTCAGAGCTGCAGAGGTAGAACGCTGGGGATGCAGGGTAGCTGAATGAAGGACCAGCTTATTCAAGGGACCAAAATTTCTAATTGGAGAAGAATATGTTGCTAAGACCTTTGAGCAACTTCATGCTCCCAGTATTCAGCTAAATAAGAGACAGGCTATCACTCCTTCCATCAGCACACAGCAGAAGCAAATATCACAGAAGCATCAGGACCTTTGAGGCTCATTCTCCCACCTTTTTTTCAGTTTTCACTCATCCCTTACAGGCTCAACTGCATGCTCTCAATTTCTTTTCCTGGAATTCAACAAAATCCGAAAGCTTACATAACAACTTGGCCTTTTCACAAAAATTAGGTTTTGTGCTGCGACAAGTTGGTAGTCTTACAAGGAGCCCTAAACTGCGAAATCCCAAAATACATTACTGTAAAGGCCTTGAGTGTTCATTCAGCTTATCAATTATGACATCTCTCCAGAATCCAATCTTAACGGAAAAGCAGGCTGTCCGGTGTGGCTGGAGCATAGGGTCTAAGAAGACAAGGTAGGAGAGGGGATTCTGGAAAGAAGCCTGGGAAACCGGAAAGGTCAAGGAGCCCAAGTTATATTCAGTAGCATGGAAAGCCCTCGTGGATCAGAAAACAGGGTGATGATATAATCAAAGTGGTGCTTTTAGGCCATGGAAGATGGGAGAAGTTGAAGAAATTAGTTTCTAAAAATTTGCATGTGCAATGCAGAATGTCAAAAAAGCATTACAAGTTATTAATAGTAGTTTGGTAATTATCTTGGAGTGATGGATTATCAGTGCTTTTTATTTGACTCGTTTGTGTTGTCTGCTTTCATTAAAAAAATTTTTTTATGTTTATTTTTGAGAGAGAGAGACAGAGAGAGAGCATGAGAGTGAGCACACAAGTGAGGGAGGGGCAGAGAGAATGAGACACAGAATCCAAAGCAGGCTCTAGGCTGCAAGCTGTCAGCACAGAGCCCTATGCGGGGCTCGAACTCACAAACTGTGAGATCATGACCTGAGCTGAAGTCGGACGCTTAACTGACTGAGCCACCCAGGTGCCCCAGTTTTATAAAAATTTTTTAAGTTTATTGGGAGCAGGCAGGGGCAGAGAGAAAAGGAAAGCACTCCAAGCAGGCTCCATGCTGCCAGTGTAGAGCCCTACTCGGGGCTCGACCTCACAAACCCTGAAATCATGACTTGAATCAAGATCAAGAGTTAGTCACTTAACCAACTGAGCTACCCAGGTGCCCCCCCAGTTTCTGACTCTGGACCTCACTCAGCTCAGGTCTTGATCTCAGGGTCGTGAGTTTAAGCCCTGCATTGGGCTCTGCACTGTGCATGAAGCCTACTTCAAAAAGAAAATAATAATAATAATACATCTAAATAATGCCTTTTTTATAATGAAAAAATTCAAACAAGAAATAAAATGAATCCTACACATGTGCCACCCAGATTAAACAATTACTGAGATTTTTGCTGTATTTTCTCCATCTCTCTCTTTTCTCTTTCATTTCTTTGCCAGTATCTTGCCCTTGGTGGCTCCTATGTCTTTCTGACCTGACCCATTACTTCCTGATAGCTTCCTTGATTTCCAGCACAGCAAGATGTCCCCGACTTCTCTTAATTTCCTGCCACAGGCCTGGAATCAGCCTATCTTTCGAGGTATACAGTTTCATTTCAGTAGATAAGGTGGAAAAATTGTCTTAAGAAATAAGGTAGAAGGCAAATAGCCAATTTCATACAGAAGTAATTTCTGTATAGTTGTCGGTGCTACCATTCTGGGGTTCGTGGAGAAAATATTAGAAGTAGCATAAATTCAGGAGAATATGTAAACATTCTGAAGTGAATCTGCTTTTAAAGCAAAGCAGATGTGTCAGCATTAAAAACTTGCCCCTCGTAGGTAACTGTTCTTCCATTTAGGAAATATTCTGATTCTTTGTGATCTTTGAAGCAAGAATTTCAAGCCAGCTCTTATGGGATATAATGTAGCATCTTTGACACTTGCCCCTTCATTTTGTTTTCATAAATCTGAACAAAATGCTAAGTAATATCTAACACCTTCTCATTTCTACTTCAGGGCAGCCTTCATCCCCAGTCTAAACAGATAGAGTCCATTGCTCTGTTCACACCATGGGAGGAAGACTTTAACCTTTAAAATAGTGATTTAAAAAAATTTTTTCTCATTGTTTATTTTTGAGAGAGAGGGAGACACAGAATCTGGAATAGGCTCCAGGCTCTGAGCTAGCTGTCAGCACAGAGCCCGATGCAGGGCTCAAACCTACGAACTGCGAGATCACGACCTGAGCCTAAGTAGGGCACTTAACCAACTGAGCCACCCAGGCACCCCTAAAGCAGTGTTAACATTTTCCTCCCCACCCCAAGTGAAGAATGCTAAGCTGTACTTCTGGGGGGAGAGGAGTGTGATGCGGGTTGGGAAGGGTGTTGAAATAATAGCTCAAGCATAAGGAAGCTTTGCTGAGTCCTTACGTGTGTTAGCTCTTTTAATCTTGACAACAATCCTATGAAGTAGGCACTAACTACCTTCATTTTTATAGAGAAAGACCCTGAGAAATAAAGGGAATAAGGAGCCCAAGACCACTCAACTGGGACTTTCATNTAGACAACTGGAAAACTCCCAAGTTTCAAAATCCCTGCTGGAGAGAAATTACTCTAAGAGTGAAAACACCAGAAACGTTCACTTTGAACATAAGAACACAAAATGCCCATCCATATTCACTGTGTACATAGGAACCCAGTAACACGTTTGGTTGACACACAGAACATCATTACTCAGGAGCGAACTGAAAAATGTGTGTATCGAACATTCACTATCATCATAGGGGCAGTTTTCACAGTGTATTATGCAACCTCCATGTGGGCAGGGACAATATCTTCATTTTTATATCTCAATTAGTCCTGGCACCTAGGAGGTCAGAAGTATATAAAACAAATGATTTTTTAATGAATTAAAACTGATGAAGAGGGGCGCCTGGGTGGCTCAGTTGGTTAAGCATCCGACTTTGGCTCAGGTCAGGTTTCATGGTTCATGGGTTCAAGCCCCGCATCAGGCTCTGTGCTGACAGCTCAGAGCCTGGAACCTGTTTCGGATTCTGTGTCTTCCTCTCTCTCTGCCCCTCCCCCACTCATGCTCTGTCTCTGTCTGTCTCAAAAATGAATAGGCTACAAAAAAATTAAAAAAAAAAAACTGATGAAGAGCTCTGGGTATCGCACATTGCACCATGACCATTAGGAATCTTGCCCAAACCTGAAAGCTTTTGAAAGTGAAAAAACCCTGGGATTATTTTACCAGGACAAACACACGCTTCTTAGCTGAGCAGTTTTGCTCGCCATAAAAGCACAACTAACCAGATCAACAGTCTCAAGGCAAGGCAATTTATAAATGCATTCATGTACCCTATTTTAGAAGAATAAAAGCCAATTTGTAGTATAAATTTGTCAGGCAGACCCGCTGCTCTTCTCTCTTTGCTGGTTTTTATGACCCATTAGTGAAAACTTTTCCTGCCATTTTTAAAGTCCTTTATTTATGCTCCTGTTCTATTCTAAACAACGTGTCTGCAGGTACCTACCTGTACGGTTAGTCTTTGTTCTTAGTTTAAGTTTTAAAAATAAACTATAGGGGCGTCTGGGTGGCTTAGTCGGTTAAGCGTCCGACTTTCGCTTAGGTCATGATCTCGCGGTGTGTGGGTTCGAGCCCCGCGTCGGGCTCTGTGCTGACTGCCAGCTCAGAGCCTGGAGCCTGTTTCAGTCTGTGACTCCCTCTCTCTGACCCTCCCCTGCTCACGCTGTCTCGCTCTCTCTCTCTCCTAGAAATAAATAAAACATTTAAAAAAAAAATAAACTATAAATATTTTGCAGTGTTTTCACNCTCTCTCTGACCCTCCCCTGCTCACGCTGTCTCGCTCTCTCTCTCTCCTAGAAATAAATAAAACATTTAAAAAAAAATAAACTATAAATATTTTGCAGTGTTTTCATGGTCAAAGTCTAAGAGCCCTTTCATCCCTAATTCAAATTTTAAAAGATTAAACTTTGGGCTCATGTACAGATTTTAGGACAGGCAAAACTTTATAGGCAATTCAGAGAAGGATCTATTCTTTCTAGTAAAGAACTGTGATCTTTCAAGCTGTCTCGGACCAAAAAAGTCAGTATTTCTGGTGTCTATGAAGTCTAGCACTTTGGGACTTGTGGTAATGGGAGAACTCTGGTTGTTTACATCCTTATAAATGATTAAGTTTTCCTGTTTTGCCAGCTCAGCCTTTTAAGTCTCCTAGGAGCTACAGCAAGGATAGAATATTGTCTGTGGGGTTATTTGCAAACATAAAAGGAAATGACTGTGTGGCTCATAGGCACCACTTATATTCCATTGTAGGGTAGGAAGCAGGAAACAGAAGCATGGTAGTTATAGATTTAAATGGTCTGCCTGTTGTTCTATAAAACACTTGTTTCATTTACTCCTTTAAGTCGGGGCAATTCAGCTCAGCTACTGTGAAGCAGAAAATATTATCAATTAGAGCCACAGTAAGCTGGTCCTGAATCACAGGGCTTCAGTACCCTGGTGTGCTAGGATCCCCGAAGCTCTACCCTGCTTCCCACCCCTGCACACACATCACAGCAGGGCTGGAGGTGTTCAGGGGCTAGATGTGCACAGAGAACTAATAGAGAGCAAAACCCAAATGGCACAAATTTAAGAAACAAAAGTTTATTAACAAGGCGGAAAATATCTGGAAAGTCGTCACAATAAAAATAAAAGATTGGGCATTAGCCAGAGCCTTTGGGCACAGATCAATCTCTACATTGGCCAGACTTGGAGTGACTAACAGGTCAGCTTATTTTCTCCCTTCCCTGCCTCTGGATCCAGTTGTTCAGTCAATGGGAAGACTCCCCTGGCCCCCAGCAAAGGCCAGAGACTGAAGTTGCTCTAACTGAAGGCCAAGCCCGTTCCATCTGCACAGCCATCAGCGACCCAGTGCCGTGGACCATTTCTGCTTCGAGATAGTTCTCGTATCCATCTCTCATTCCTCCACTCCGTTGCCTCACAGATTCATCGGTGGACAAGCACAATGGCCCTCCAGCAGCACAGCGTCACTTCCGGTCTGTCCCACCCCCGTAAGTGGCACACTAATTTTTCTGAAATTCCACTTTCATTTGCTTTCACGGGGAGGCCCAGCAAGCCCGTGGACTCTGATGCCCTCCTTAATCTAGGTTTCCTCTGCCCTCCTCAGTCTTCTCCTATTCTTTGAAGACAGGTATGCTCTCAACCGGACCAGGCCTTCTCTACACAAGGCCATGAACAAACTAGTCGCTCCCAGCTGTTCCCTGGCCTCCTTGCCTGGCATACCCTCCTTTCCCTCTGTCCCTAACAAGGCAGCAGCAAGTTCAAGCCCTAGCTCCAACCCTTGCATTCTCTGAAGAAACCAACATTGGACTTTCTTTAATCAACAGCAGAGCATTCTATTATTGTGGGTGGTCCCTTCAGCCTCCAATGGGGGAAGCAGGGAGAGGGTGACAGTGCTGGAGCGCAGGCTTCCATGTCAGAGGTGCTCTGGTATAGAAGTTGGTAGAGAATCTGTGTCAGATGAACAGACAGAAGTGGTATGCAGATACAGTGGAATATTACTCAACCATAAAAAAGGAGATCTTGCCATTTGCAACAACACGGATATATCTAGAGGGCACTATGCTAGGTGAAATCTGAGAAAAACAAATATCACAGGATCTCACTTCTGTGGGAATCTAAAAACCAAAGCAAATGAACACAGAAAAACAGACTCAAATACAGAGAACAAACTGCTGGTTGCCAGAAGGGAAGGGGGTGGGGCAATGGGTGAAACAGGGGATTAAGAGCTACAAACTTCCAGTTCTAAAGTAAAGGAGTCCTGGAGATGAGAAGTACAGTACAGAGAATATAGTCGATAATATTCTAGTAACTTTGTGCAGTGACAGTTTGGTGGCTACACTTAGCGTGGGAAGCACGGAGTACTGTAGAGAATTGTTGAATCCATGTTGTACGCATGAAATTAATGTCATGTTGTATGTTAATTCTACTTCGATTAATAAAAGAACATGGTCTCGGGTTACTTCTCTTACCCTCAGTTTATTAATCTGTAAAATCAGGGTAATAGCAGAACCCAACTCATGGAAGTGTTGAGAGATTAAGATACAATCCAGACTAAGCGGTCCATGCTGTGCCTGATACAAGTAAATGTTATTACTCAGGAGACCATTGCCAAGTCCAGGCTCAAGGCCCCTGTCTCCAGAGGTTCCCTATCCAGCGGAAGGGAAAGGTTCTTGTGTGTGCATATGTGTGTATGCAGAGCAAGAGGAGTCTGGGAGGACAAAGCATAGAGGCACCATTAACCAAGTAACTGAGGAACACGGAGAAAGGTCAGGTTAATGAAGATGATGTGGTTGCTTTGGGAAATGCGGAGGTTGAAGTCCCCACAGGACACCCATGGAGCCATGCTCCTCACATATTTGGTTTACCCTTTCAGTCCTGCTCTCCATCCTCCCCAACTCTGCCCTGGGCTCTAGGAGGACTCATTTGAGAGACTACAGATATGCCCTCCTATGCCCTCTCACTTCTGTTTGAGTTTGGCCAACGCGTAGCCAAGCAGAAGGGAAGAGAGTCAAGCCTGGGTATTTGTTTCTCTGGTTTCTTTCCAATGAGGCCACCAAAGGCTAACAGAGTCCCTTGGTAGGAGGGTGCTGGTCACCCCAATGCTCTCTGCTTCTAGGTTCTTGTAACCTCTTGTCCTTAACCCTTTGGATTTAGGGCTGATGAAAGCCCAGCTCCCATTAACTCCTTGTGGTTCCCCTATTCCCAAACTTTTAGAAATAGTCTCTTTGTAAATAAACCTTTCTAGAATTGTCCCAATTCAAAAAATTCTTTTTAATGTTTATTTCTGAGACAGACAGAATCCAAAGCAGGGTCCAGGCTCTGATCTGGCAGTACAGAGCCCAATGTGGGGCTTGAGCCCACAAACTATGAGATCATGACCTGAGCCGAAGTTCGATGCTTAACCAACTGAGCCACCCGGGAGCCCCTGAAATTGTCCCAATTTTGACATAACCTTGGTTTCCTGCTAAAACCCTGAGCAATACACCACATTGATCTGGCCACTGGGATTTCAGGTCTAGAATTTGGAAGAGAGGTTAGGTGGAAGATACAGATTAGAGAAACCAGTCTAAGCTGGGGGAATGGAGATTGCTGACGGTGAGGGACAGAAGGGAGAGAACACAAATAGACCTTTGCGGCGGGGGGGAACCTTCTACTCCTGGCACAGAGAGAAAGAACACACCAGCTTCAAGACTGAAAGTAATAACAATGCTCTATTCTTAGGACACTGACGTTCCTAATAACATCCTTCCAGAAGATGTAGAATTGCAATGATCTTATTGATGGGGCAGTCATTTTAAGACATCAGGGTGCCGGACAGCTTAAACTTGGTTTGGAAACAAGATTGAGTTCTTTGTGATACCTATTTGTGTAGAAACTCTACCTTTCAAATTTCAATATTTTTTTTAATATATTCACATGACTCACTCAAAAAGTAAAGATAAAAATAAAAGATAATATACATTAAGAATCACTTTCCCCCCTCTCCCCATTCACCTTGTGTCTGATCTCCTGATTTCCCCAGTACAATTTTTTATTTGTATGTATTGCTTATACATTCTTCCCAAGTTGCTTTGTGTAAATAGAAAGCTAATATACCTATGCATTCTTAACTTTCCTTTCTGACACAAAAGGTATTATGCTAGATGTACTGTATCTGGTTTTTTCCCACTTAATGGTATATCCTAAGGATATACCATCTTCTTGTAGAGTTTTTTTCCTGTGAACTGTATAGAACGCCATGGAGTGGAGGTACCCCTGTTTATTCACCCAGATGTAGAGGAGCTTTGATGAGCACTGCCTGCCAAAATAGGTCCTTAACTACAGTTCTCAAGCACCTTCCCCTTTCTGCAATCATCTAGCATCCCACTGCTGCCTGCTTCTCCTCTGGCTTGGTCTCCTGCTCCGTGGAGAAAACTGAAGACTTCAGAAGGATCTCCCTCAATTCCCTGTTGTCAAATATAAAAACATCTGTGCTCACCCTCTTCTTCCTTCAGACTGCAACGCAGGACATGCTTTACCTCCTGTTTCAGGCCAACCCTCTCCTCTCTGTTTAGGATCCCATCTCTGTGACACTTTACTGGGACCTCGCACTGCCACGGACCCTAGTTTCCCTCTTGTATATTAACCTTCTCACTCTCAAAACTGGGTTGTATAAAAATGCAACAACCAGCCCACCCCCTGACTATTCTCTAACTACTGTTGTCCTTCTTCAGAGCCAGCTTCTTGGGAGGGTTGCCCAGTTTCAATTTCCCTGCTTGCTACTCTCTCCTCCATCCATTTCAGCCTCATTCCACCTCCCTTAACCCACTGAGGATTTTCACACTAACCAATGAATGACCAAGGTCATTCAACAAATGCTCACTTCTTTATTTTAGAGAGAACATGCAAGGGAATGGAGAGAGGAGGGGGAGGGGAAGCATGAGCAAGGGAGGGGCAGAGAGAGAGGGAGACACAGAATCAGAAGCAGGCTCTGATCTGTCAGCCCAGAGCCTGACGTGGGGCTTGAACCCACAAAATGACCTGAGCCAAAGTCAGACACCTAACCAACTGAGCCACCCAGGCACCCCAAAGCACAAAATTTAAGAAGGGTGCTAAATAACTCAGTAAACAAGATAATATTTAATGAATAGGTCTAAAAATTCAGTCAATGCAAAAAAAATCCACATTGAATACAGTATCAAAATATTTTTTTAAATTTTTTTATAGTTTATTTATTTTTGAGACAGAGAGAGAGAGACAGAACATGAGTGGGGGAGGGGTAGAGACAGAGGGAGACACAGAATCCGAAACAGGCTCCAGGCTCTGAGCTGTCAGCACAGAGCCCGACACGGGGCTCGAACCCACGAACCATGCGATCATGACCTGAGCCGGAGTCGGACACTTAATCGACTGAGCCACCCAGGCTCCCCAAATACAATATCAAAATTTTAAATGAAGACCAGTGTTGATTCAGATTGGAGCCTGAGGCAAATGGGAAAAAAATGTATCTCTATATACATGTTTTTATTTCCTAATAGCTAATTTGTTCCCTGAACACTGAAGTGGCTGGAAAAATACTGAAAAATTGAAAAGCAGGTATACATTAAGTTTAAATATATTTATACCAAGAAGGAATTGGCTTTATTTCAATTTAAGAGTTATTAAAGATGATCAGGAGCACCTGGGTGGCTCAGTTGGTTAAGTATCTGACTCTTGATTTCGGCTCATGGTGTAATCTCACAGTTCGGGAGTTCAAGCCCCGCATCAGAGTCTCAGCTATCCGCATAGAGCCTGCTTCAGAGTCTCTATCTCCCTCCCTTTCTCTGCCCCTTCCCCACTTGCCCACAGGTGTGCACATGCACGCTCTCTTGAAAATAAACAAAAATACTTAAAAATTATTAAAAGATGACCAATTGGTCGAGAAGTTTCAAAACATGGCAATTTTGGTATCTTAGTTTAAAAATGAGGTTACCAAAGAAGTAGCTTTTGAAAATATTGAATTCACTTCCATTAAAGGTGAAGTCACATTTTTCCTCATCTCAAATTTCAGTATGATGGATCATGGAATGGTCAAGATTACAGTGTACTCTATTTCTTAAACCAAAGCTCAGACTTTTTCCTACTGTTCCACCAGCCTGGTATGAACTGTAACCTCAGTCATTTTGGGAGCTTCCCATCCTAGAGGTGGGTGAAGGTCTGGAAGCCATCACTCCCCCAGGCGCTGAGGAGCACCCTCTGCTCCTTGGCCATTGACTCACCATCTCCAGAATATGCTGGCCCTCATCCTAGGGGCCTTTAGGCCCAGTGCTTCTGTTCTATCTGAGGTCTCCGAAAAGGCCCCAAGATCTTTGCTACGGTTGAGAGCTTGAGCTATGTCTTTACATTTCAAGACCCTTCAGGCCTCTTAGCTTCTCTTTGCCTTCTAGACATTTACCAGAAACCGCAAGAGGCTTTCATTTCAAGACCCTTTTACTTTAGGCCCTGCCAACTTCCCTGAAGCCAGGAATAATATGACCAGGCTATCAGCCTCCAAAGGGAAAAACAAGAGAGAACACACAAATTAATATTTCTAGANNNCAGCCCCATACTCTCCCCCAGGCAAGCTTATTCATTCTCAAGGCCACAGCTTCTGCCCATGCGCCTGGGGCCCCCTGATTTGTTTCTCTGGCCCACATCTCCTCCCTGAGCCCCAGAGCAAGAAGTTCACCTGCTCCATCAGTACCTCCATCTGGACATCTCTCAGAGACAGAGTAACCACGTCCCAGGCCACACTCTGCATCCACTCAGATCCGAGCAGTCACCCCGGACTCCTCCTCCCTGTCCCCCTTTCCGGTTCATCCCCAACCCCCCACCATTTCCTCTCCTATATGGCGCCTGAATGCTAAGTAGCTCCATTTCCACCACGTCCCCGGTCAGCTACCACTGTCTCTGGACTGTCGTGAGAATGTCCTCATTGCTCCTCCCCACACCCCTACATGGGCCTCTTCCAAGCTCGTCTCCATGTTGCCACCAGACAGAACTTTTTGAACTACAAAGTCAAACATGTCACCCTCCGGCTTAAACTCTTCAAAGGCTTTCCACTGCTCCTGGAAATACGCCCAAACAGGTGCTAGCTCTGCTCTGGCCTCCCCTTCTCTCCCACCTCACAGCAGATCTTCTCCATTTTCCTCCCCTGGGCCCTCTGGGCTCCCGCTACTCAGGCTGTGCTTTCCTGCACACCTGTTTCTCATTTTGGTCATTTACATACTCATTTGCCTGATTATATGATTACCGTCTGCCTCCCCACCCCCAGACTGCATGCTCCCTGAGAACACAACTTGTAGGTCCCGAGACGTCACACCGAGCCTGGGTATTATACACAAACGTTCGTGGAAAAGTAATAAGTATATAACATTATTTCTTTGAGAGTTAAACGTTCTGAAGTTCAGAAGGGTATTTCTGAGGAATTTTTCTTTCAAGGGCATTTGAGAATGATAGTGTCCCAGACACTGTTTTTAAGTGCTTTAGATGTATTAACTCAGCTAATCAGAGAATGAGGGAGAAAGAAAGAATCCTGGGGTGTCAGCACAGAGCCCAATGCTCGGGGCTCAAACTCAGGAACCGTGAGATCACAACCTGAGCCAAGATCAGGAGTCAGACTCGTATCCAACTGATCCCCCCAGGTGCCCCTGAAAGGATATTTTTAATCAAAATCGAAAACAGGACTAAAAATTTTAATCTTCTACTGTTCCTCTGGGAAAATCGTCTTGGGTTACCTACCAGTGCCTAAGATGCAGAAGATAATGCCTGTGTGTGTGTCTGTGTGTGTGTGTGTGTGTGTGTGTTTTAGCTTTGTTTGATTTCCTAGTCCAAACTCAGCAAAGTGCACAAAGTAAGCAAAAAGCATAAAGGATGAAGATCCCATGGGTCAAGGTCCATTTACTTGATGAATTTTTGAGCTATGTTAGGTAATCTTTTCAGTATATGTGATCTATGCAGATATTTTTCATAAAGGCATTTGGTGAATGAGTTCCTGATAGAATGTGCTTCCAGACTCTAGTATCTTCAAAAATAATTCAGCCCTTTCATATTTTTGAATTAAAAAAAAAAGATTTATCTTTCTTATAGGCATCCATGAGGAGGGCCATCAGCATTTCATCTTGAAAAATCTTTACTAAAATCGATGTGTCCACAATGCCTCCTCTCCTGGCTCTCCAGTTCCTCATTCTGATGCCAGGGACCCACAGCCCCCCACCTCCTGCACCACCGTGGCAGTGCCACTCACACATCTGACTTATCTTTCTAACTCTTTAGTTGCTTTATTAACTGAAAATCGACTCAACTTCATTTATTTTCCCTTTCTTTTTAGTACTTTCAGCTTAAATACAAATAAAGAACTCTTCTTTCCTACAGCTATCCACAGGAAGTGAATATTTTATAATTACCAAATCAAATGTCTTGGTGTGTAGGGAATTATGTTTTTGTAGACTCTTGACGATGAAGCCTTCTGAGAATGCCAATGGGTGTTGCAGATTTTTTCTTTTCTCTATTAAAATAGACCCAACCTCAGAAAAATTGGAGGTCTATGGCAGAGGTATACCTCTGCTACTGTAAGGCTGAGCGAACTTGACTTTTAACACTCAGAGGAAGTAGTTGAGGGAAGAGCTGCTAAGCACACGGGCTCTGGAACTAGACTTTGTGAGTTCAAATTCTGATACCCACACTTACTCATCATGTAAACTTGCGCAAGTTACTTCACTTCTCTGTGTCTCCTCTGTAAAGTGGGATTCTTTTTTTTTTTTTTAAATGTTTTATTTATTTATTTCTAGGAGAGAGAGAGACAGCATGAACAGGGGAGGGTCAGAGAGAGAGGGAGTGACAGACTCTGAAACAGGCTCCAGGCTCTGAGCTGGCAGTCAGCACAGAGCCCGACGCGGGGCTCGAACCCAGGAACCGCGAGATCATGACCTGAGCGAAAGTCGAACGCTTAACCGACTAAGCCACCCGGGCGCCCCTGTAAAGTGGGATTCTAATAGCACCTACTTGAAAGGGTTATTCTGAAGATTATACATAAAAGATACTTGGAATAACACCTTGAACATAATACATGCTCAGTAAGTATTAGTGGTGTTTGTGTTATCATCATTGAAAAGTTCACACAGTGTTAACACAGAAGTGAGAAGCATTTGATTCTAAAGGAATAAGTTTTAAGGGAAAATAGGATAGTTATCAAGTTTACTTGATTCCAACATAAAATGAGAAAGCTCCTTTCTGTAGAAAGCTCCTACTTATTGCTAAGAAAGTTAGATGTTATGAAATATATAACAAACACAACGTAGCTCAAAAATATCCCTGGGATGCCTGGGTGGCTCAGTCGGTTAAACGGCCAACTTCTGCTCATGTCATGGTCTCATAGTTCATGGGTTCGAGCCCTACATCGGGCTCTGTACTGACAGCTCAGAGCCTGGAGCCATCTCCCTCTCTCTCTGTTCCCCCCCCCCCAACTCAAGCTCTGTCTCTCTCTGTCTCAAAAATAAATAAACATTAAACAAAGTTTTTAAAAAAAATATCCCCTTAAAAAAGCTCCAGATTTTAGTGATGAACAGAAGCCATCATATTACTACCTTGAGACATTTGCTGAGAGGGAAGCACAATTATATAATCAAGCATAATGAATGCATATTCATTTATTTACACTGCAACTTATTCCAGAAAGGAATAGAGGTTGCTATAATGAGTAAATCATGAGACACATAATGATAAGGAAATCCTCTAATGTAGTAGGCTACCTCTCCAGGCATGCCAAATATGTGGTGAAAAAATGTTGCAAAGAAATATGAACAAAGACAAATGCAAAATGCTCCTGACCTGTTGGACCCACATTTCCTTTCTTGAAGGATCAAAGTTTTATTTGAATTTTGCATACCACTCATTCCCTAAATGCAATCAGTAGCTGTGACCTCTTAGTTTCGCCTTTGGAGTATTTCTTGGATTCACACCTTTTCTCTATTTCTCTGCCTAATACTTAAGTTCATGTTACCTCTTTAATAGCAATAGTTTCTTATTCATCTCCTTGCCCCAGGCTCTCCCCTCTCTATACTCCTTCCCTTCTCTTCTGCCATGATAATTCACTCAACACAATGCTACTGAATTAATTTTTCTAAAGGACATCTCCGGTCTTGTCACTTGCCTGCTAAAAACCTTCTGTGGCTCCTCATTGGGTCCTATTTTTGATACATTCTATTTGTCCCTCTGCTATGTCACTTAGTGTTTTCTACCTTATATTATAATACATTTTCTATACACTTGAGCTTTTCTGCTAGATAGTAAGTTCCTTGCATCATTTCCCCCACAGAATCTAAAATACTGTCTTAAGGTATCAATACTGGAAAAATAAATAAAGCCTTCAGAGAAAATATTATTCTGTCAATATGCATTTCTAACTACAGCGACTCTATCTTTATGATGACATAATTTAACCAGGAAAAGATAGATATAAATCATCAAATTAGGAGAATGTAACAAACTCAAGACCTTATTTATAGACTTGCAAGATCGTCACATAATCCTTTTAAGCCAAAAAGAGTACATCTTCATCTTGTTGCCTGCTATGGAAATTATGCCAACCCAAATATTACTCAAAGGTTAAGGAAAGCCAGTAGAATAAAGAAAAAGTAATTGTAAATAAAAAACTTTTAAAAAAGTAGCATGACACTGACAAGTCTAATGAAAATGATAAACCAGAATGCCCTTACATCTAAGGAAGCCAGCTATTTTGTAAGTAGGGTGTCTTTGAGAAGATTTATAAATACATGCCCATTGAAAGAGTAATTCATTTGCGCATTTATGATTCTGGAGACAAACAGCATTCTCGGCAACATGCATTTAAATGTTGTGTGACCCCAGAGTACAATTATATGAAGATGAATTTTTAGCTTGTGTACAATTTTCATTGTAGCATGTTTGGTCTCAGAAGAAAACTCATCCAGAGATTTCAGCAGATGTTAGAAAGAGGTTAGAAAAAGAAGCAGTCATCTTAACAACAACTCAGGTAAGAGTTACAAGGATTAAGGCTTATGTCTTTCCATACAATGATGATATCCATAGCTGCTTCTAGGGCTTACGATTGTGGCTGTATACATCTCCAAAAGTTTTCTCTTCATGGTATCCTAAAAGTTTATTGAATTGAATTTGAATGAAAGCAGGGGCTTTATTATACATTCACATTTTTTTATAAAGGTATTAAAAAACTTTTTAAGTGTTTATTTATTTTTGAGAGACAGAGCGTGAGCAGGGGAAGGGTAGAGAGAGAGAGGAAGACAGAATCCAAAGCAGGCTCCAGGTTCTGAGCTGTCAGTACAGAGTCTGATGCGGGCCTTAAACCCACAACCCATGAGACCATGACCTGAGCTGAAGTCGGACACTCAACCGACTCAGCCACCCAGGTGCCCCATATATAAGGTATTTTAAAAGCAAACCCACCACCACCACCAACACCCCTTCAGTGTGAGCTGAACTTACTGATTTGCTGACAAAGACTAGAGAGTATGGGAAGGGGGGAAATGGTAACTTTCTAATGGAGAAACTGAGCAAAACCCATCTTAGACAAGTGATGAAGGTTAACACTCCAGTGCTGTGTGGATGTCATGTTCATCCCAATATTCCAAAGGACACTTCACTGCTGTTGGATTCTTTCCCAAACCCTATAACCCCAGTTTGATCATAAGAAAAACCAAGTCTGAAGGACATTCTACAAAATACCTGGCCAATACTCCTAAAAGCTGTCAAGATCATGAAAACCAAGCAAAGACTGAGAAATTGTGACAACCCGGGGAAACCAAGCACACCTAACAGCTGAGTGCAATGTGGGAAACTGGACTGGATCCTGGGTCTGAAAGAGGATGTTAATGGAAAAACTGGTGAGAGCCACATAAAATCTGGAGTTTAGTTAATAGCAATGTGCCAATGCTGGCTTCTTAGATTAAACAAACGTACCATGGTGATGGAAGAAGTTAGCAATAGGGGAAACTGGGTGAGGAGTATGGTAACTCTGTGGAGTGCCTTTGCAATTTTCTGTATATCTAACATTTTTGCAGATTGAAAACTTTAAAAAAATCTTAGTTTTTCTGCCTCTGACATAGAGCAGACATAAAGCCCCTGGATGCCACTGATGCCTAGATTAACTTGTATTATCATCCCAGGAGCGCTTGGTTAACAATATTGTTCGGTGAAATGGACAAGAAATTGTATAGGAGAAAGCAGTTTAAAGACGGGGCATGGGAAACCTTGAAGAAAATCAAAAGCTTTGGAAACAATATATAATTTAAAAAAATTTTTTTAAAGAATGTATTATACTTTTTACAGACAGCCAAGGTAATAGAAAATTCACTTCCATTGTATTGTGATTCCATTCAAGTACAAGTAATCTCTATGTTTATGCATTTCTCAGGAAAGCTTCTGTCCTGTTATCTCCTCATAGAGTTCTAAGCTACCATTACCCTCTGGGGAGAGCTGTGTTTTGTCGGATTGTTTGTAACAAGGTTGCACCCTATATGCGCCCTCTGAGAGAATATCTGAGTATTCCAAATTTTTCTTTCCTTTTTTTCCCCTTTTTTGGTAGTATTTGGTTGCTGAACAAAGAGAGATGCCATTTTAAAAATGATCTAATCCTGAGGCACCTGGGTGGCTCAGTTGGTTAAGTGTTCGACTTAGGCTCAGGTCATGATCCCATGGTTTGTGGATTCAAGACCCTGATCAGGCTCTGTACTGACAGCTTAGAGCCTGGAGCCTGCTTCAGATTCTGTGTCTCCCTCTCTCTCGGCCCCTCCCTCGCTCATGTTCTCTCTATTTCTCTCAAAAAGTAAATAAACATTAAAAAACAATCTTTAAAAAATTGATCTAATCCTAAAACTGAAGACTGGCAAACAAGGTTATAGCGTTCTCTACCCCATCTTGGTTTCCTCAGTGGCAGATTGTCCTTGCTGAGTATTCGTGATGACCATGACTAGCTGTTCTCAAATACTTACAAGACTATAATTGTATTAGTACCTTTGGGAAGCTGGTTCATATTCTCACTGTGAAATTTCTTCTCAATAAATCTTATTAATTTAGTAACCAAGTTTTGCTCATTATTGCCAGTTTACCTTTTACCATTATTCTTTTTTATTTTTAAGTAGGCTCCACACCCAGCACGGAGCCCAACAAGGGTCTTGAACTCACAACCCTGAGATGATGACCTGAGCTGAAATTAAGAGTCTGATGCCCAACCAACTGAGCCACCCAGCTGCCCCTTACCACTACTCTTAGTAGATTTTAATCTTTGTTGTATCATACATTTGCAAACACTGATACATCACTGATGAACCTATATTTTCCTTCCACAGGGGAAATTTAAAAGAACTACCACATTTTCTGCATTTGTATTTAGATGAATGCCTTTGTATCAGATCAATTATTGAAAGATTCACTCATTACCGTGTTTGGATGATTACAAATATCCCCTGAAATTTGTTCTCATAGAGTTTGCCTTTGGGTAGAATGTTGCCTATACCGCCTTATTTTCCTGTGGATTCCAATAACAAACATTACACGATTTTCTGTATAAAGGTAGGATGAAGGGACCAAGTCTCTTTGGAATAGGAAGAGCCATGGCAATGAGAAAGAAGTACAGAATGGCAGAAGGTCAGGATTCGAGGGAGCCTGGCTCCTGATAATGAGATGGTACAGAAAGACGGGCTATTTGTTTTCCCAAGGTTTTCCTCCTGTCTGATGCTTCCTGAGTCCTCAAGCATAATGGGGCCGTGGAGACAACTCCCTTGCCTGTCATCCAGATGACGGAGCTAGGCTTCATTCAAAGGCTGACCTCAAAGACTTGAACTCCTTGGTATGGCTGGCTCTGCTCTTTGGAATGGGCTCTGGAACCCTGCTGTGCTTAGTACAGGAAATAGCAGCATTTACATTGTTGAGGCATATGAAGAAAGAATTCCATTTTACAGTTCAGCTACCGAGATGCCATATAGTTGCTATCTCCAGCCAGACATGCATGCTTTTCCTTACATTAAATTACATTTGTGTCACTGATAAAGCAGGTTTCCACCTACATAGCTTTCTGTACATCAAGAACACTTCTGCTTCTAAGAGAACAGTTTTGCTTCACTATGAAGCTAGTATCCCTTGACCTTCATGGGTTCCATGTTTTTCCAAAGAGTCGTCTCCTTTTGGATGATTTGGTGTGTAACTTTGCATAAATTTGTGCTGACTTTTTTTCCTGCCCTGGCCATGCATTTGCGAAGGAAGTCCACCCAAATGGAAGCTATCCAGAGTGGGGACAATTTCTTACAAATATTTGTATCTCCAGAGTCTAACACAGTGCTTGACACATAAAATATATTTCATTACTGTTCATCAAAAGATGAGGAAAACCATTTTCTTATCCCTTTCTACTGACGTTCGTGGCTATCGCAGGCATCAGAATTCAGGGTTTGCAATCTTTGGAGGACCCTGTGATGTCAAGTGTTGCTGCATCATTAATAGGTTCTGGGCAGCTGTGAGCAGACTTACCAAATTTCTCTCTTGTTGGCTTGACACAGGTTCTCACAAATGACCTGATTCTACAGCAAATATCTATTACCTCTTGGTGTCTGTTATCCACTGACCTATTTCTCTGGAGGCCACTTCTTTTCTAAGTTCTCAAGTGGTTGAGGTTTTTGGTTGCTTCTATTTCTGAACCTCATTTGTAGAGAAGTAGAGCAAGTTAGGAAACCTATAGCAGCTTTTAGCTAGTTGAAAGGCATAGATGGATAGATAAAAAATAATAACTCTGATGAGGGGATTCAATGAAGGTAGGACCCAACAAGCCCAAACTGTGAGTCAACCATCAGCTCTTGTGTACCATCCACCTCCTCTGGAGGACATTTGGTAGACACAGAAAAACCATTTGGAACCTTAAGACTGGCTAGTTGCAAACTCCTTTGTTAACTAAATTCTACTACATTAACAGTACCCCTCCCCCAGTTCTAACACATCCTTTTAATAATCTCAGCTTGAGGTTTATACTTCCGTAGTGTGGAGCACACCCCCTCCCCATTTCTGGCTCCCACTCCTGAGTCATCTTTTCCCACTCAGCGCTGGGTGGAGACCCAGGTTCCCTTCACTCATCCCTTTTCCCTCACCCCCACACCTTTTACTGTTGTTTATTTTACTGTGTTTGTAACCAACATTATTTTGTAGAAAAATCTACTTGGTCTTATATGAACACTTCTCCTTTTCCTCACTCCTCTTGACTCACTGGGCTGAGAGAAGGAGGTTGGCACACTCTGCTCCCCATTTCCTTTCCTAGACTCGTGTTCCTTCAACAAGTGCCTCCAAATTTCTATTAATGATCCCCACCATGCTCGGTATTTCAAAAACTGAAAAGCAACTTCTTTTCTAAAAATTTTTTCTTTAATCTTTATTTATTCTTGAGAGACAGAGAGAAGGACACAGCATGAGCAGGGGAGGAACAGAGAGAGAGGGAATCACAGAATCTGAAGGAGGCTCCAGGCTCTGAGTTGTCAGTACAGAGCTTGACATGGAGCTCGAACTCAGAAACTGCGAGATCATGACCTGAGCTGAAAGTTGGATGCTTAAGTGACTGGGCCACCCAGGCATGCTGTAAAAGCAACTTCTTTTCTATATCAATCTACAGATCATGCTTCTGCATGTCATATTCTTTCCTACTGCTACCACAAACACTCAGAAACTCTTTTCTGTGCCCCAAATATTTTTTTAAGTTTATTTATTTATTTCGAGAGAGAGAGAGGGACAGAGACAGAGAGCATGAGCAGGGGAGGGGCAGAAAGAGGGAGAGAGAGAATCACAAACAAGCTCCTCATTGTCAGCACAGAGCCTGACATGGGCTCAAAATCATGAAACGTGAGATCATGACCTGAGCCAGAATCAGGAGTCAGATCCTAAATGACTGAGCCACCCAGGCATCCTTGGCCCAATTATTTTTTTTAAATGTTTATTTATTTCTGAGAGAGAGAGAGAGCAGGGAAGGGACAGAGAGAGAGAGGAAGACATGGAATCCAAAGCAGGCTCCAGGCTCTGAGCTGTCAGCACAGAGTCCAACACGGGGCTTGAACCCACAGACCATGAGATCATGACCTGAGTCAAAGTTGGACACTTAACTGACTGAGCCACCCAGGAGCCCCTCTCAACTATTTTTATGACATTCCAACTAGTCACTTGTTGCCATTCCTTCTCCCCCTTTTGACCACTCTCCACTCCACATACTGCTTATTTAATCTAAAAAGTCAATTCTAATGTAGTCAAAGAAGGAAAAGATGGAGGAGGAGGAAGAAGAGGAGGAAAGGGAGGAGGAGAATTTCTTTGCTTATTGGAGGAAGCTCCAACTCCCCAGTCTGGCATCCAAGGCTTCCTATAGTATGTCCCAACATTTAACTGCAGTCTTATCTTCCAGTGTTTTCCCCTTTAACCAATATGGAGTATACACCTTTCCCATCTTGTGGGAGTTCCTGGTTTTAATGATGGTATTAATAGTTTCAATCCATAGAGCACTACACTGAGGCATTGCAATAAAGCACTTTACATTTCATCAACTCAACAACAGTGTAAGGTAGGAACATTAACCCATTGTACATTAGAGGGAGTTACAGAAATTTCCTAAATCACATAGCTAGAGAGTAGCAGCTACAGATTTGAACCCTGTCCATCTGTCTCCACAACCCATTCCCTTTCCATTATTTGAAATGTACTACTCTTTCCTTATAAAAATTTTCTCATTCTCCAAAACCCATCTCAGATGCATCATCCTTCATGAAGCCATTTTTTTTATCCTTCCAACCAAATGGGCTCCCCCTTCCTGTGCACCCTCACAGTTCTTGAATTGAATCTCTCTTGTGCCACAAACCACTTTGTCTTAACATAAAGTTGATTAGTTTTGCTTAACCTTCTCAAAAGTCAAACTGACGATAAGATATATTTGGGGCCCTGCTGGAGCTTACATAGTATGTGTTACTGACTGCCTTTTGTATACCTTTTGAACGTAGTAGGCATATATTACAGGCTATTGCACTGAGTCAGTATGTATGTATGCATGTACACATACATCCATCACTACACCAGGCTATTTTTGTGGAGGAATGTGACAGAATCCTTTCCTAGACCATTTTTCTCAGAAGGCCATTGCCACCATGGCATTCTGGGGCCTCATTTTTACCATTGGCATTTGTGTAAAAAGAGCATGATTCATGCTCAAAAGATATTTTATTCAATGAAAATAGTTAACTGTTTATTCGTCTCTCTAAGTATAATGACAGGGTCCATGTCATCAGCTTTTTTTTTTTTTTAAGTCCTACTTCTTCTGGAATCTGATGGGAAGGCAGCTTGTTTTTCACTCAACAGCACCGGGGACAAGCCAGGAGTGAGGAATGAGAGGTTAAAGTGACAGTCAGCGACAGGATCAGGATTGAAATCTAGATGCGTTTGATGCAAATGCCATAGTTCTTAGTCAATAGGCTAAACTGTCACAAAGCAATTGCCTGGCCATTATGCTGCCTAGAAGTACAGTCATGCGTTCTTGACAATACATTCTGGACGTTGGGATTAGAGTTGGTGTTTCTCCCCCAAACAATTTAGCTGCCCACCTGTAATTTAGGATGAAGGCCCTTCATTCTTGTTTTGTTTTGAGGCAGAGGAAGTGCCCTACTCCTTCCCCAAGGGGAACCTCTTTTAACAGTGCTTTAGAGGCACCTGGGTGGCTTAGTTGGTTGAGCATCCGACTTTGGCTCAGGTCATGATCTCGCTGTCCGTGAGTTCGAGCCCCACATCGGGCCCTGTCCTGTCAGCTCAGAGCCTGGAGCCTGCTTCAGATTCTGTGTCTCCCTCTCTCCCCCTCCCCCACTCATGCTCTGTCTCTCTGTCTCAAAAATGAATAAACGTTAAAATAATTAACGGTGCTTTAGATTCCATCCCATTCCAACAGTTGATTTTATTATTTGCCATTTTTTCCTATTACATTTCAGAAGGCAACTTCAAGTTTGGGGGTAATGCTCTTGTATCTTCCATCCATATATGCTGTGGTTAAGTGTAATTTAGAGAACAGAGAGTAATACTTAACTGCCTGGGTGTTCCGTCTTTGCCCAGCATTTTATGAAACAGAGATGGACCCAGTTTGCAATCCGGTATAGTGCATATAGGAGGGAAAAGTCAAATTTAACCTGCACATATGAGAGCAAATCTATCAAAAAGGACCTTGCAGTAGGTCTTCATTGTTTTCAGACTAGCATGCACATTTCTTCAAAAGGTGCTTAGTAAGTATAAAAGGGTCCTTCTTTACCATTCTAGTGTCTTTTCTCACCATTTTATCCAAACATGCTGAACTTCTTGTAGGTCTTCCCAAAAGACATGCTCTTCTACACCTCTAACCCCTATCCTCCAGGCCTAAACTCTGTGCTGCACTGATGCTCACTCCACTCATTTCCACTGGTAGCACACGTCCCACTGATTTGCAATTGCCTTTTAGCTTGCCTGTCTTCCCAGTGAGCCTATAAACCTCCCTGAGGACACAGACTGTGCCTTGCTCACTGTTAGAGTCCCAAGGCCTTGGATGATTTACGAAACATAGTAGGTACTTGCTACATTTTTCCTAGATGGACAAATAAGTGGATGAAAGAATGAACTCTTTTTTTTTTAATGTTTATTTGTTTTGAGGGCGAGAGAGACAGAGTGCGAGCAGGGGAGGGGCAGAGAAAGAGGGAGACACAGAATCTGAAGCAGACTCCAGGCTCTGAGCACAGAGCCCAATGCGGAGCTTGAACTCAGGAACCATGAGATCATGACCTGAGCTGAAATTGGACGCTTAACCAACTGAGCCACCCAGGCACCCCGAGAGTGAACTCTTCTCTAAGATGAGGCCGTCACCTCTGTATCTTTTAACTCAGGATATTATTCCCCATGACCTTACTATTCCCTGAAGGATTTGAATGACTGAATTATAGTAGCTTAGTAGCATCCACAGTATTAAAAAATTTGGGCAACCGCCAGATTTCTTTTATCACATGCATACTTTGCATCTGGATATTTTCTTCACACAGGGATTATTCTTCTGGGAAATAATATAGGCATTCCTGGTGAACAAACCATCAAAAGAGATGGATCAGCTTAAATTAATCTGAGAAACTAAATATAACTGAGGGGAAAGAAATAATGCTTACTGTTCTTCAGAAGGGAAAGCACATGCTATATTTTTTTCTGTAATCAATTGCAAATTTACATTTCATAACTCTGGTTGTTGTTTAATCAAAAATGATTATCTTCCTTGATTAGGAGCATTTTTTAAGGAAAAGGAATTGCTAATTAGTTTGCTAGCACTCTGTTGAAGGTGTTTGCAATTAAATTGAGGAGGTAAAGAGAGCTGCAGATGATTCTGATGCTGAAATTAGTCACCAAATATTGAAGGAGTTCCTCTCTGAAAGTATGGGAAGTTTTAAACTTCTTAAAAACACAAAAACCCTACTACCTGAAAAGCTATTCTTACAGGAAAAAAAAATCGGTGGATTCTTGGTTGAGACTAAAGAGATGGAGTAGTCAACACTTCTATTATATCTGTACCTAAAAAGGAAAGCAAACTGCTGGTATGTAGATATATTTAAGTAAAATCATGGTATCTGACCATTTTGAAGTTGTTTATTCTCTTCTTTAATGTGGTGCTGACCATGCATAATAGTTACTTCCGATTAGGTCACTTAAGGCTGCTACCTGAGTCTCCCCAAAGCTGTAAGTTTCACACATCACATGACTTTTATTTCTGTTCCTCTTTTCACCCAGACACAATGCCAAGGGAGTAATCTGAAATGATGCATTGGTTTCTTGGATTATAACACTTGAAGACATTTGCTTCTTGGAAAATCAAATTGCCTGAAATTAATTTTTTCCATCTTAACCATATTTAAGCAGAGAGTTCAAGAGTGTTAACCATATTCATATTGTTGTGCAACAGATCTCCAGAACTTATTCTTCTCGCCAAACTGAAACCCTGTATCTAGGAAACAACAGTGCCCCAATTCCACCTGTCTCCCCCACCCCCAGCCCTGGCAACCACCATTCTACTTTCTGGGTGTTCCCCCCCAATTTAAAAAAGTGTAGTAAAATACACACAACATAAAATCTACCATCTTGGGGCGCCTGGGTGGCTTAGTCGGTTAAGCGTCCGACTTTCGCTTCGGTCATGATCTCGCGGTTCGTGGGTTCGAGCCCCACGCCGGGCTCTGTGCTGACTGCCAGCTCAGAGCCTGGAGCCAATTTCAGAGTCTGTATCTCCCTCTCTCTCTGACCCTCCCCTGCTCACGCTGTCTCTCTCTCGCTCCTAGAAATAAATAAAAATATTAAAATAAATAAATAAATAAATAAAAATAAAATCTACCATCTTAATCATGTTTAAGCATACAGTTCGGTGGCATTAAATGCTGCACTTCCAGCACCACCAGCCTTCGCCAGAACTCTTTTCATTTGGTAAAATGGAAACTCTGTACCTGTTGAACAACAGCTCCCATTTTTCCCTGGCAACTACCGTTCTACTTTCTGTTTCTATGATTTTGACTGTTTAAGCACGTCATAAAAGTGGAATCCCACAGATTTGTCTTTTTGTGACTGCCTTAGCTCATTTAATACAATGTCCTCAACAGCTACATCCAAAAGAACGAAATTGGTCCATGTTCCTACACCATACACAAAAATAACTCGAAATGGAATAATAATAAAAATAAATGTGAGACCTGAAACCATAAAGCTCCTAAAAGAAAACAGAGGCAGTAATCTCTTCGACACTGGCCTTAGCAACATATTTATGGATATGTCTCCTCAGGCACGGGAAACAAAAGCAAAAGTAAACTATTGGGACTAAAGCAAAATAAAAAGCTTTTGCCCAGCAAAGGAAACCATCAGCAAAAAGGCAACCCACTGAATGGGAGAAGATATTTGCAAATGAAATACTTGATAAAGGGTTAATACCCCAAATATATAAAGAACTCATACAATTCATCTCCAAAAATAAAAAAAAAATTAAAATATAGACAGAGGACTTGACTAGATATCTTTCCAAAGAAGATATACATATGGCCAATAGGTGCACAAAAAGATTCTCAACATCACCAATCATCAGGGAAATGCAAATCAAAACCACAATGAGGTATCACCTCACACCAGTCAGAATGACTGGTAAAAACATGAAACAACACATATGGTTGAGAATGTAAAGAAAACGAACCTTTATACACTGTTGGTGGGAATGCAAATTGGTACAGTATGGAGTTCTCTCATAAAAATTAAAAATAGAAATACCATATGATCCAGTAATTCTACTACTGAGTATTTACCCAAAGAAAATTAAAACACAAATTCGAAAAGATCTATGTCCCTCTACATCTATTGCAGCATTGTTTACAATAGCCAAGATGTGGAAACAACCCAAGTGTCTATCCATAGATGAAAAGATAAAGTAAATGTGGTATGTATAAACCAGGGAGTATTACTCAGCCATAAAAAGAATGAAATCTTGCCATTTGCAACAACATGGGTGGATCTAGAAAGTATTATGCCAAGTGAAATGTCAAAGAAAGACAAATGCCATATAATTTCACTTACATGTGGAATCTAAAAAAAACAAAGCAAAACAAATTAATAAACACTAAAACTCTTAAACACAGAGAACAAACTGATGGTTTAGAGAAGGGGAGGTGGAATGGGCAAAATAGACAAAGGAGATTAAGAGGAATTAACTTCCAGTTCTAAAACAATAAGTCACAAAGATGACAAATATAGCACAGAGAATATAATCGATACTATCGTAATAACATTGTATGGTGACAGATGGTAATGACACTTACATGGTGAACATTGAGTAATACACAGAATTGTCAAATCAATATATTATACACCTGAAACTAATATAACATTGTATGTCAATTATACTTCAATAATATATTTTATATGTATATATATGCATATGTATATGAAATGCCAGGATTCATTCATGTTGTAGCATATTGCAAAATTTCTTTCCTTTACAAGGCTGAATACTATTTCTTTGTGTTTATATATTACATTTTGTTTACCTATACAGACATGGATAAACACCCTGGTTTCTTTCACCTCTTGGCTGTGTGAGTAATGCTGCAATGAACATGGGTGTACAAATCTCCTTTCAAGATTCAGTTTTCAATTCTTTTGGATATATACCCAGAAGTGGAATTGCTGGATCACATGGTAGTTCAGGTTTTAATTTTTTGAGGAATTGTTTTGCATCATGTCTGTACCATTTTACACTCCCACCAACAGTGCTTCTGAGTTCCAATTTCTCCACGTCCTCACCACCATGTTTCCTTGTTTTGAGAGTAGCCATCCTAATGAGAGCGAGGTAGTATCTCATTGTGATTTTGATTTGCATTTCCTTCCCATGAGTGATGTTGAGCATCTTTTCTTGTGCTTACTGGCCATCTATATATCTTCTTCAGAGAAATGTCTACTCAAATAATTAGCCCATTTTTAAATTGAGTTGTTTGTTTTCTTATTGAAGTCCAATGTATATATTTTTTCTTTTGCTGCCTGTATCTCTGATGTCATATCTAAGAAACCATTGCCAAATCCAATCTTGTGAAGCTTTTTTCATATGTGTTCGTCTAATAGTTTTACAGTTTTAGGTCTTTTATCTAGTTTGAGTTACTTTTTGTATATTTAAGTCTTTTATCTAGTTTGAGTTAATTTTTGTATATGAGGTAAGGTAAGCGTCCAACTTCACACTTTTGCTTGTGGGTATCCAGATTTCCTAACACCATTTGTTGAAGAGACTATCTTTTTCCCAGTGTAGCCTTGGCAACTTTGTTCAAGATCATTTGACCGTATACATGGTGGTTTATTTTGGGGCTCTCTATCCTGCTCCCATGCTCCATATGTCTGTCTTTATGCCAGTGCCATAATGTTTATATTAATGTCATTCTGTAATATGTTTTGAAATCAGGAAGTATGAGTCCTCCAGCTCTCTTTCTTTCTCAAGACTGTTTCAGCTACAGTAGTGCTTTGTAGAAATGTGCAATGTTAGGCTATATTAAGGACAATATAGTGTCCAAATGTTGGGAAATAAGAGTCTACTCTCTTCTGCACTTATCATAACACATTTACCACAGGTCATGATGTTAATCTTGAGGAATACTGCATTCTTATAAAGTACTCAGAAAGGAAAAGGTCTAGAAATTATTTCATATAAATAACACTTAAAGTAGTATGAAATATTTAAACTAAATTAGAGAAAATGAAAGAAACCATAATAGTCATCTTTGACTAGTCATTCAAACATCTATTCATTCATTCATTTAAAAAAATATTCAGTGAATTCCTACTATGTACTGGGCATTCTGAATTCTGGCTCATATCTGGTATTTTTCCTGTTTCCTCCATCCTTACTTTCCATGGAGATAGACCAATAATCTTCTGGAATGGGAAAGGAAACTAACTCATCTATAAGTCTAGAATGAATGCTTATGAATGAATCTTATCCTGGAATGCCAGATGAGTGCTTTTGTCTTGGCTTAGCCTAAAAATTAAGCAATGTATTGGTCTATAGATTCAACACAATCCATATCAAAATGCCTCTTAGGTTTCAAAAGACACCATTAAGACAAGGAAAGACAAGCAATAGACTTGGAGAAAATGTTTGCAAAACTTATATCTGATAAAGGACTTGTATCTAGGATATACAAAGAATGTTTACAACTCAATAATAAAGATAAACCACCTATCAAAAATTGGTCAAGAGCAATTATTCAAGTTGTCCCACCTGAGAATTTAGAAGTGGTTACAAATCCCTATAATTGTGTTGGGGGAATGGCATGTTAGCAGCTAGAATACTATCTGAGGATCCTGTGTGTTATCTTACATTTTTAAATGTTTTAGAGGACATGATTTTTAATGGAATGGCCCTTTGTTGTTTTATGATCCCTTGGAAGGATCTGCCTGTTTTTAACTTCATAAGGAATTATAATAAAATGTATTTTCTTTAAAAAAAATTCATCACAGAAGATATGTGAATAGTTAATAAGCATTTGTCAGGGCAAAGCAAATTAAAATCACAATAAGATACTATTTTATACCAACTGTAATGACTGTAACAAAAAAGATATGTACTGTATATAGATAGATAGATGATAGATAGATAGAGACAGATATAAATAGATAGATGAATATATATTTATAATATATTAAATATACATATGTAATATATAAGAAAAACAGCTAACGTTGGAAAGACAGAAATCTTCATACCCTGCTAATAGGAATATAAAATGGTACAGCCACTTTACAAAATAGTGTGGCAATATCTTAAAAAGCTAAACATAAATTTACTATATGGACTAACAATTCCATTCTTAGGCATCTACCCAAGAAAAATGAAACCATATATCCACACACAGACAGGTACATGATTATGTTCTTGGTAGCATTATTCAAAAGAGCCAAAAATTGGAAAAAATCTAAATGTCCATCAATTGGTGAATGGGTAGATATATTGTGATGTATCCACACAAGGGAATAGGATTCAACAATAAAAAGGAACAAACTACAGATAGAGCTTCCACATGGATGAACCTCAAAAATGCTATTCTCACTAATAAAAAAAAAATCCAGGCACAAGAGACTATATATTATATTATTCCATTTATAAGAAATATTCAGAAAGGACAAAGCCAAACAGAAAGTGGATTCATGATTGCTTGGAGCAGGAGTGAGGAGGAACCAGATTACCAGTAAATTTGCGTATGACATCTTATTGGGGTGATGAAAGTGTTCTAGAATTGACTCATAGTGATGGTCGCACAACTTTAAAAATCATCAAATGGGACATTTGAAAAGGGTGAATTTTATAATATGTAAAAACATGCCTAGATAGTGGTGATAAAATGTATTTAGATTAAAAAAAGATCCCTGCCATTTTTTTTGCAGAAGTTGACAAACTGATCCCCAAATTTATATGGAAATGCAATGACCCAGAATAGCCAAGATAATCTTGACAAAGAAGAACTAAGTTGGAGAATTTACATACCCCAACTTCAAAATTTACTACAAAACTACAGTACTCAATATAGTGTGGTAGTTCTATAAAGACAAACATGAAGATCAATGGTACAACACTGAGACCCCACAAATAAGCCCTTATATTTATGATTAATTGAGTTTTGACCAATGTGTCAAAAAATGGGAAAATAATGGTATTTTCAACAAAATGTGCTGGGACAATTTTATAGATGACCTAAATGAGGTCAAGATGGGGTCGGTGATATCCCTAAAGTCCTAAAGGCAACTATTACCCTGGTAGAATCTAGAACACAGGCATTTGGAGGTTAGCATCCTCATCAAGTTGTTTTCTTAAGGAATACATTCCTTGACTACTCAAACTAGGAGGAGTCACATTTTAAGATGCTCTCATAGCACTGTGTACGTTTCCTTTATGGCTTTTAAGACAGATTATCATGTGCTTTGACAAGACAGCTCCATGAGAGGTCAACTCTCCTCTGCTTTTGCTCACCATTTTATCCCTTGTTCCTAGCACAGCGTGCAGAGTGATGGGGGCTCTCAATAAATACTTGTTGAATCAATGAACAAATACATAAACAGAAGGACCTGAGGCCCAAACATTCCCAATAATCATTGTGAAGTAATGCCTCAAGAGGAATCTCCCCTTGACAAAGACACATTACCCACTTGTAGCAAGGTGAAACTGAATACTTTACTGGATTTAAAAATAAGAATATCTTCTGGGGCGCCTGGGTGGCTTAGTCGGTTAAGCGTCCNTCTCTCTCTCTCTCTCTCGTAGAAATAAATAAAAATATATAAAAAATAAATAAATAAAAAATAGAATAGCTTCTTTAGATTGCAAAAAGGGGCCATTAGAGAAGAAAAAACCTACTTGGCTTTGGCCAACAGTAGGGAAAGAAGAAGATAACTCTGCTGACGCTCTCCTCTAAGACAACAGAAGCTTGTAAAAAGCTATAGATTAGGGACAGCTAATGTAAGAACTTCAGAGGCCTTGCAACTGTTTCGTTCCTTACTTTTGGTGTCTTTCCGAATATGTGCTGGAGGTGGGACATGAATGTGGGGGTTGGGGGGGAATCTGTCTGCAGTTGGACAGAAGTCACACACTTAAAAAAATTATTTTAATGTTTATTTTTGAAAGAGAGAGAAAGCGCAAACAGGGGAGGGGCAGAGAGAGAGGGAGACACAGAATCCGAAGCAGCTCCAGGCTTTGAACTGTCAGCACAGAGCCCGACAGAACCCACAAATGGTGAGATCATGACTTGAACCGAAGTCAGATGCTCAAGCGACTGAGCCACTCAGATGTCCCAGAAGTCACATACTTTTAAATGCTTTTCAGTTGTCCCAATAATTGTAAGTATCATGAAAATGACAAAAAAAAAAAAATAGCTGAACACAGAACTTCCTATTACAAAGATAAGATCATGATTGCTTCTTGCTTCTAACAAAACCATTTGTTGGTCACTGCACTGGCATTGCAATGTCACAGTGGTCACAGCTTCTGTTCCCAAGGAGTATATGAAGCTAGGGGAGGATGGACAAGTAAACTGTCAATTACAGCACACAGTGACAAGTGTTTAATCCATTCGCATCCTCAGGGCGCAAGTAACAAATGCTAATCTGTGGTCTCAGGCCAAAAAAAAAAAAATCTTATGGAAAGACATGAGAGAGACAGCTCATAAAGCTTAAGAAAAAGATGAAGAACCAGGCCTTCAAAACAACAGAAGCTTGACTAGCACAAGGATCTAGAGGACAGGAAAGAATTGCGAGTCTACTCAAGGCTCCTTTGCCGAAACAAATCAGCTCTATCATTTCCCAGCAGTCTATCAGTCACTCTCAGGCAATGCAAATTCCAGAAGAGTCTGATTGCTCCAGGGGGATCACATGCCCATCCTGTGGCCAGGGAGAGCCAGGCAGCTTCACTGACAGTCCCACCAAGACTGCGTGCAGCAGGGACCAACAATTCCCCAGAAGAAAAATGAATTTTTGTTTCGAGACTGAGGGCAGACACAAACTACAGACACCCCCATGAGAGGCGACAGAGGACACACCAAGCCAGGATCATGACAGCATAGCTCTAACCAACTCACAGAGGGTTTCACTTATGTTTCCGCAGCAAGTAACCCTTCAACAGAGACTTTCGGGGGGGCGGGGGCAGTTCTGTAAAATCTTTCCCATCACAATCGGACCAAAGCAAAATAAGAATGATCAGCTTCTTGAAGTTTAACTTTTGTCTTCTTAAATAAATTCTGAATCTTAGGGTAAGAGAGAAGGAACAGAAATTCTTAAGTAAATCAGTAGTTGATGATCGTAATAGCAGCAGGACTGCCACTGTTTCTGATGCGTCTATTGTCCTCCAGACACTGTGAACAACATTATTTCACTTAAACGTGTAAGGAATTGGTGAGGCAGCTCTACGTTCCTACAAGATAGAAACTCCAGTTTCTGTTACAAAAGGGAAAGTTTGGAGTAGTCAGGAAACGTACTCAAAACGCCCACTGTATGCAGTGCTATAGGATTCACACCCAGCCTGGTCTGACTCCGAAGATGATGGTTGTAACAAATATGCACTCCTCTTCCTAACATTTTTGCTATAAAAAATTTAATTATATGTTCTTTTGTTAGTTTGGGTGTTGTTCTAAAGTTCAAGTTAACTTAAGTCAGCCTATTTCTGTTTTAATGGTAATATTGTTAAGGCTATAAAAGAAATCTAAACTAAAAAATTCTCTACAAAAATTAATCGTAAGACTCATACCTTACACTACATACAAAAATTAGGTCAAAATAGATTAAATACCTATTGTATTTAATAGTGTAAGAATTGAAATTATAACAATGTTAATGGAAAACAGGGGACAAGTTTCATGACATTGGATTTGGCAATGATTTCTTAGCTATGACACCAAAAGTTTAGGCAACAAAAGAAAACTCGACAAATGGAACTAAATCAAACTTAGAAACTTCTGAGCATCCAAAAATACAGTCAAGAGAGTAAAAAGGCAGCTTATGGAATGGGAGAAAATATTTACAAATCATATATCTGATAAGGGGTTACTATCCAGAATTTATAAAGAGCTCCTACAGCTCAACAACAACAAAATAATACGTAACTTGATTAAAAAAATAGTCAAAGGACTTGAATAGACATTTCCCCAAAGAAGATACACAAATGGCCAACACACAAATGAAAAGATGCTCAATATCACTAATCAATAGGGAAATGCAAAGCAAAACCACAATGGAATACCACCTCACATGTGTTAGGATGGCCACCATCAAAAAACCGGAAAATAACAACTGCTGACAAAGATGTGGAGACATCGGATTTGTATGCACTGCTGGCGAGAATTGAAATGATACAGCCACTGTGGGAAAAAAATGGTAGGATGATTCCTCAAAAAATTAAACACAGGAACAGAGAGGCAAGATGGTGGAGAAGTAGGAAGCACTGTACATTTCGCCTGCACTCATCTCTCAAACAGAAAAGGCCTAAAGCCATAGAACACTAAGCCACAGGAATTTGGGAAGAGAAAGAGAGTACACTGGGAATGAAACCTCGTAAGTGCGTGAGTGCGAACTGGGGAAGATAAAAGCGGGACGGGACCAGAGACACGGAGGGAGGGGAGGGAACCCGGCTTGCGTGCAGCTGCGGTGAGTGATAAACAGGCGAGTGGTGGCGAACTGCCGCGAGTCCAGGGGAAAGGAAAGAAAAGCTGAGATTGCTCATAGAACCGTCCCTGGAGAAGAGAAGAAAAAAAAAAACTCGGCTTGAAAGACAGTGTTTTTTAGCTCTGGCTGGGGTGCTGACTTTAAACTATGTGCCCTGGTTCCAGAAGGTGCCAGGAAAAGCTGAACTGCTGTGCGCCTGGCACCATCCATGGTGGTGGAGGCCCAGTGAACCAGCAGCAACGCCTGCGGAGGTGGTCCCGGCGCCGGGTGAAGCAGCAGTGGCGCGTGCGACATCGGCCCACTAAAGCGGCAGTGGCGGCGCCCTGGTGAAGCGGCGCCTGCGCAGGGTGAAGCGGCGGCGGCGTGAGCTAAAAGTTGCCTCCTGAAGCGCGGCGGCCGGTAAAGCGGTTGCCGCGGGGTGAGGCGATGGCGGACTCTGCAGACACGAAGTTGCTACGATCCCCAGACACACTCAGGTTGTATTGCTGCTTGACCCTGGTGGATCTGAGGCTGCGGCACTTCCCCCACCTTCCACTCAACCCCCGGCAACAGGGAAGCAGCGACCAGCAGCGACCAGCGGAGCTGTTAATGGAGGTATAACAAAGCCTCTCAGGAGTAATCAGACTAGATAGTTTCTCTAGATAACACCACCTTCTTTCTCTCACCTCTCCAACCATATTCCACCCTTTTACTCTTTGAAAAAAGCTTCTTATCCCTCCTGCCTGTGCATTCTATCTCCAATTTGGCCTCATCTCTGCCCTATCATCTCTCTCTTTCTCTAGGTCTTCAACAAGCACTGCATACACCCGGCTATTTAATTGTAGCTGGGAAATCTGGTTATATGCTTTAAACCGATCTTTGTCTACCAGCTTTCTTCATTCTTCCTTTTCTTTCCTTCTTTTTGACTTTTTAATGTATTTTTATTTTCTATCATTTGCCTTCCCTCCTCCGTCTTTTCTCATTACTTTTTAGTTTTCTCTCTTGGTTAGAGGGATTGTTGGATTTGTTTGTACGTTTGTTTCCCTCTGTTCCCTGTGTGTTTGTCTGTATGTTTTCTTCTCCAGGGTTACCTCAAGAAACAAGCCAAAGTACACATTGTGAAGAGTCCCAAACACCACTACAAGTAGGAAAATAAAATAACCAAGGTTTTAACAAGAGACACCAAGAGATAACATTCAAAGAACACTTTCTGAAAGGATAGGCCCTGGACAGTCAGAGTCTTCTTGGGTACAGTAGCGCTCACAGGGGCAGAGTGCATAACAAGTCTTTAAAACTAACGAGAGACAAAAGCTAACCAAAATGACAAAACAAAAGAGCTCTCCTCTAAAGAAACTCCAAGAAGAATAGACAGATAATGAACTGCTCAAAACAGATATAAGCGGCATAACTGAACAAGATTTTAGAACAATAATCGTAAAATTAATCGCTGAGCTTGCAAAAAGCATAGCGGGCCTCAAAGAAACTGTGGCTACAACCAACATGGAGAACAAAAATAGGCATGATGAATTAAAAAATGCGATAAATGAAATACATAATAAACTGGAGGTGTCCAATGCATGGATCGAAGAGGCAGAAAAGAGCATAAGTGATTTAGAAGACAGCATTATAGAAAAACAAATGGCTGACAAAAAAAGAGACAAACTGGGGCGCCTGGGTGGCTTAGTCGGTTGAGCGTCCGACTTTCGCTTAGGTCACGATCTCGCGGTTCGTGGGTTCGAGCCCCGCGTCGGGCTCTGTGCTGACTGCCAGCTCAGAGCCTGGAGCCTGTTTCAGTCTGTGACTCCCTCTCTCTCTGACCATCCCCTGCTCACGCTGTCTCTCTCTC